>NC_047675.1:17864894-18175050 GCF_011762505.2 Arvicanthis niloticus | reverse complement strand
TGCCTTCTGAGAAGGTCTTAGGATAGAAGTAAGCTGTAACTTGGTTGGCAACAAAGGCCTATGTGCTCTAATAGTCTACCATGTTACCACATAGATTCAGTTTCTGACACATAGTGACTTTGTTACTACATATAGTATATGTATAAACGAGTGAACAAAATTTGTTCTCAGGTTTAAGTTAATAGATCAAATCCAATTTTTGTCTGATTGTAAACTTTTTTCAAGTGAATGGATATGGTATCCATATTTCTGTACATTATTCCTATATAGAAAAATTGTAACAGAAAATAGGTATTGTGTGTTTGCTATGTCTTAGCTTCTGTTTTTCTCCCCCTCTCTTCCTCCTCCCTCCCTCTCTCTCCTATTTCTTGAGACAGTCTTATTCTGTAATCCAAGCTGGTCTGGAATTTAATCTGTAGTTCAGGCTGGTCCTGAACTTGCAGCAATCCTTCTGCCCCATCCTCTTGAGGATTATAGGTGTGAGCCACCAAGCCCAGCTTTTGGATTTCTATGTATGTATAGGTTTAGTTTTCAGCACCCACCTGGCAGCTCACAACTGTCTGTAGCTCTGGCTCCAGGAGATCTGAGACCCTCACCCGGATATTCATACAGGCAAAACACCAGTGCACATAAATAAAAATAGATAAGTCATTTAAAATTTATTAAAAAGCAAAATTAATCCTAGTGCTAGGGAAACAGAGGCAGGTAGATCTCTATGAGTTTGAGAGCAGCTTGGTTTACAGAGCTAGTCCCAGGGCAGCCAGGGTTGCACAGAGAAATCCTATCTCAGAAAAATCAACCAACCAACCAACCAACCAACCAACCAAAACCTCCCAAGCTGTACTAACTCTTTCTTTTTGGCATTATAAACATCTTCATCATCTACTGATGTTAAAAGCCTGATTTTGGGGGATATGTTATTTGCAGCATTACTACTCAGAATATAGTATTAGTGATTGTATTAGAAAACTCAGTCCACATAGTAATCTGTGGCTATCTGCTTGTGAGAGGAAGAATGGTAACTATGGGGGTTAGAGGTGCCTCAGCTGTGATGAGCACTTACTGCTCCTGTAGACAACTCAAGTTCAGTTCCCAGCACCCACATAGTGGCTCACAACCACCCTTAACTTCAGTTCCCATCACCTGATATCCTCAGGAATCAGCAAGCATGTGCTGCATACACACACACACACACACACACACACACACACACACACACACATGCACACATGCACACACACACACATAAACACATATACACAAACACATACATAAACACACACACACACACACACACACACACACACGCACACACGCACATGCGCACACACAAACACATACACACGCAGGCAAAAACATGAACATCTGTAAGTTAACACTAAATAAATCTTTAGGAAATTTAGAAAGATAAAAAGAATAATAACTATGCTGATTGAGACTAAAATAATTACATAAATTGCTTCATACAAAGGGGAATTTGAACATAGGTCTGTGAAATGCTCAAATTTCTCCAGTTCTAAATGATGCCCAGACTCATTTTTAAAAATTATTTTATATGTATGAGTGTTTTGTCTGCATGTGTATTTGTCTTAGTCAGGGTTTCTGCTGCTATGAAGAGATATCATGACCATGGAAACTTCTATAAAGAAAAACATTTAACTGGGGCTGGCTCACAGTTCAGATGTTTAGTCTATTATCATCCTGGTGGGAAGCATGGTGACATATAGGCAGACGTGGGGCTGGAGAGGTAGCTGAGAGCTCTGTATCCAGATCCATAAGCATTAGGAAGTGACAATCTCACTGGACCTGCCTTGAATATCTGAGACTCCAAAGCTCCCCCCCACCACCACCACAGTGACACTTCCTCAAACAAGGCCACACTTCCTGATAGTGCCACTCCCTATGAACCTATGGGAGCCATCACAATGTCTATGTGCCTGTAGTACCTACAGAGACCAGAAGAGGACCTGGAACTAGAGTTACAGATGGTTGTGAGTTGCCATATTGGCTGCTGGGAATCAAATTCAGGTCCTCTGAAAGAGCAGCCAGTGCTTTTAACCACTGAACCATCTCTTCAGTCCCTATCATGGCCATTCTTGGTGACACCTTAGCTGGCACAACTCCAATGAAGGTTTCCTCTAGAAATATTTCTATTGGGAGGTTTTCTGTGGTACTCCTGTATAGGGATTGGTTCTGATGCTTTGATTGGGAATCTGCCTATAAACACTGAAGGTCCTGTTCTCCAGTTGGTTCTTGATCGATCAATAAAGATACCAGCAGCCAATGGTTAGGTGGAAGAGGCAGGACTTCCAGGTTCCTGCAGGCTGACTAGGAATGAGAGGCAGGAGGAGGAAAGAGAGAGTACCATCAGCTATGTGAGAGCTCAAGTGGGGTGGGCAATGGTGGCTTCTCCACTTGGACCTGGGGTAGCAGGTGCGAGATTAGAAACACAACTAAGCTGAGGGCAGATTCAGAGGTGTTGAGCAAGGAATTAAGAGAGGGGCATATTAAACGAGGGAGGTTCAGAAGAACACAGCCACTGAGCCATAAGGCAGGTTAAAAATGAGCTAGTGTGTGTGTGTGTGTGTGAGTTTCATCCACAGACCCAAGGGAACCTGGGTGGGAGCTGGTAGTGGGGTCTTCTCGGAGCTTAAAGTAGGGTGGTAGAAACTACACGCTACACTCCTGGTTGAATCTGACAGGGTCTAATCTGTCTGGAAGCAGGTTAGACATTTACAGTAGGCCTGCTTTGCCTTTCAGTGGATCTTGACTGGCTAAATTTGCAATGACATAGCTAATCTCATTGTTAAAAAATCATAGCCCATCTTAGTCTCTGGGTAAGGCTGGGCAGACTCCAGCTATTTCATTCTGACTTGTATTAGTACTCTTACCAGTAATAAAAAATTAATTTCAACACTTGAGCTAATTGGGATAAAAAATGTGACACCCAAGCCAGAAA
Organism: Arvicanthis niloticus; assembly: GCF_011762505.2. NCBI lineage: Eukaryota > Metazoa > Chordata > Mammalia > Rodentia > Muridae > Arvicanthis > Arvicanthis niloticus. The sequence continues at coordinate 18,172,091 of NC_047675.1, read as the reverse complement.
TAAGCTTAATGAAGCCCATTAAATAATTTAACGATTACTTAATTATGTTCATTTAAAATGCAGGAATTGATTACTCTCAAATTAATTTTGCCATCTCTATACCTTTTTGAGCACATTTATTTTGAACAAAATGAAAGATTACTTTTATTTCTGATGGGCCATTAATAATCATGTCTCATTGTAATGAGAAAATGTTGTGTTTTGAGTAAGTTCCCATGACTCCATATTTCTACATAACAGACAGGCCTGTTCAGTGGAGAGAGTCAAGCCATTGAAAGAGTCATCCTAATTTGAATCATAAAACAGTAAGTGGAAGATTGGTGTGCTCAGTGAGCAGATATCTAGATGGTAAAATCCAGTATCATTTAGCCAATTAGAGGCTGGACTAGCATGCTCTGAATGGTCCAGACTTACTGCTAAGTTAAGCAGCTGGGATAAGAAGGGTAGAGGAAGAGGCTTCATGGCAGGTACATGCTGGGCACCTTTTTAGAGTCCTTTTCTCCCCTTTCCTAACTAAATTTTACCTGAGACCAAATCTTTCCAAACACTAACCTTTCTAGATTCCACAACATTATGGTCTATATGATTTTATTTTGTTACTTATTTTTTGAATCATTTAAAGCTATTTCATGAAGACCTTAACATGCTTTGAGCATACCTCTCGTTTCTCTACAGTGGTTTGAAACTTTAAAAAATTATTTTGTGTAAGAGAGTTTTGCCTGCATGTATGTCTGTGGACCTTCTGTATGCAGTACCCATAGAGGCCAGAAGAGGGAAGTAGGGTCCCATGGAACTGAAGTTACAGATCCTTGTGAGCTGCCTTGTGGGTGCTGGGAATCAATTTCAGATCCTCTGTAAGAACAGCTAGTGCTCATACTTACGGAGTCATCTCTCCATCCCTGTAATGGTTTTGATATTAAATGTCCTCCAAAGACTTGAAGGATGGTCCTCAGCTGATCACGCTACTGAGCAGGGTAGGCCCTTTAGGAGGTAGAGTCTGATGGCAGTTTGCTCACTGGGCGTGTGCCCCTGAAAAGATTTTTGGGGGGAGGGTAACCTTTCCTTTGTCTTTGCCTCCTGAATGTCTTGAGGTCCGCAGTTTCATCTACAACATGTTTGGGCCATCATGTTTTGCTTTGCCACAGGACCAAGTCACTGTGGATGGAAAAGTCTGAGGCTGTGAACCCAGATAAGTATTTCTTCTTCTTTAAAATGTACTCTTTCAGGTAATTTGCCATGGTGAAGGAAAGCTGACTAATGCAGGGGCATCGTACAGGATCCTGCAAACCAACCAGTGCATTTCAGCTTTCTGGCTATAGTGATTAGTGAAGTGAGCACATGACCTTGGGCCAGCCAATCAAAATGAACCTCTTGACCTTTCAGGGGCTTCTGGGAGAAGACTGTTTTCTTCTTTTTATTGTGAATGAAAGAGCAAGTTGACAGCCATTTGGGACCTACAAGGCAAGCCAGAACTGGAAAAACAGAAAACAATCAACCACCACCAACAACAAAAATCTCCCAACCACCAGCACCACCAGCACCACCACCACAGAACAACAACAACAACCAGCACACAACAACAACAATGAATGGAAAGGCAGGAAGAAACCAAGGTCTTGGTTATGGGTATCATTAAAGAAAGGGAGAAGTGAGGACAGACATGTGTAGAGAAAGGCAGTTTGAAGATACACCACGAAGAGCTGGGGTTCTCCACTGAACACAACCCTAGCAACATCATGCAAACCTCAGTCTGTCCTCAGGTTTGTCTGACCCCAAAGCTGGAGGTTTTTTTTTTTTTTTTTCTTGTCTTAGTGACACAGTGTATTAATGTGTTCTTTATTCATTTTTAAAATTCAGGAATTGAATTTTTCTTTTTACATATCTGTCTGTCTGTCTGTCGGTCTGTCTGTCGGTCTGTCTGTCTATCTGTTTATTTAGGTGTGTGTGTATCTGGGTTGTACACATGTATGGAGAGCAGAGGACAACTTGCAGGAGTCCTCTCCTTCCATCATGTGTCAGGCTTGGTGTTAAGTGCCTTTACCTGTTGAGCTGTTTCACTGGCTCCTATTTATTCTCTTTTCCAGGGTGTGTGCGTGTGAGTGTGCATGTGCGTGCATACATGTCTGCGAGTGTGTATATTTGTGTGTGCTTGCGCACGTGAGTACGCATGCACGTGTGTGTTACTGGGGATGGAATACACTACCTTGCTCAGAAGAGGTAAGCTTTTTGCTCTTGAACCATACCGGAAGTCCCGGATTTCAGAACTGAAGTGCAGTTCTTGACTACGCAAGTGCGATCTACTCCCCAGCCCTCTGGAGGAAGGAGAGCATTTGCTACAGGCAGCTGCGCTTGAGCGACTCCAAACAAACACATAATCTTCCCACTGGGTAATTGCTGATGATAATTGAGAGAACATTTTAATTTGTTACTAGGGATGACAAGGGGAGAGTCTGCTTTGCTTTCACAGATCACCAAAAAGGAAAAAAAATATCTGAACAACGCCTCTATTCTTGTCGATATTCTCATCACAGTACACGCCCCAAGATCGTTACTGATTTATTCTGACAGACACACATGAAGGGTCTCCCTGTATTTAGTGCCAGATAGCAGCATTAATTGTTACAAATCCAGCATGAGTCACAAATGTGAACCCCGAGGCCATTTATTTACTTAGTTTTGTTTGTTTGTTTGTTTTAGAATGATTTTACTTTATAGCCCAGGCTAGACTGAAACTCACTGTCTCTCCTCCTGAAATGCTGGGATTACAGGTGTGTAGTACTATGCCAAATTCCCATTTAAAATATTGTGATAAGGAACTTGGAGAGAGGGCTTGGTGGTTAAGAGCACTGGGTACTCTTGCAGAGGAACTGGGTTTAATTTGCAGACCCACATGGCAGCTCACTAACGTCTATAATTGCAGTTACAGGGGATCCAACAACCACTTCTTGCCTCCTTGGGTACCAGGCATGCCCATGGTACAGGCAAAACACCCATACACATAAAATAAAATATTCTAACAGGTACTTAAAAAAAACAGAAGAAATTGGTAAAATTAATTGTGATGATTTTTCTTGTAACTTATATCAATATATTTCCAGCTCAACAAGCAATCCATATATAAATTGTTTGTGATAGTTTACATTTTTTGCTTCAGTACCTAGTGTGCATTTCATGCTGATGGTGTGTCTCCATGTGGGTCACTGTGTCTCAGATACTGTGTGACTACACAGAGAAACCCTGTCTCGAAAAATAAAAAAAAAAAAAAAAAAAAAAAAAGAATCATTATGACTTACATGATATATATATTTAATGTATATAAATATATATAATATATATGTGTTTTAAGCTGAAGTTTTGAATTCATTCATACAATTCAAGACAAAAACATGTAAAAAACTATATAGCAAAATATCTTTTTTTTTTTTTGATGCAATTAGCAGAGGTTCATTAGGGAAAAAGTTGGCTAGCCAAGGTCAAAACTGCTCGTCCATGCAGGAACAGAATTTTGACAAAAGGCCAGCAAGCTGAGGGGTTTTTTATAGCATGGGGTAGGGAAAGGGAGAAATTTTCACACAGTTACACATGATTGGTTGTGTTTTCGAGCGGTTACACATGATTGGTTGCTTTACAAATTTTGAACACCAGCAGGCTGTAACACTGGAAAGACGGGGGTAGGGAGGTGGGGGGGTGGGAGGGTGGGCGGTAACCAAGAACAGTGGAACATTTCAGAGGAACTGTATATAATTCAGAGGAACCTGTATATAATTCATAAAATGGTCTTTATAATTTTTCACTCTACATTCCCCCATTTCCTCTAATGAAAGTTTTTTTAATCATAAAAACTTAGACTTCAGTATCATCATAATTTTTATTTTCTTGACCTAAAGCTTGATATTGATGGCGCAACACAAAAGCTGAACAGCACTTATCTTTTTTCTAATGAAAGTTACTAATTTTTTTAAAATGTAAGGACCTATGGTCAAAAGCAAAAGTAAAATTATAAGGGGTCTAACCAGGGAGGATAACAGGGTCGACATCCCAGGGGACCTATTGAATTTAACTCTCGAACCAACTTTGTTGCGCCTCTCTATCTTTCTGTCTCTGGTCTAACCTTTCTCTGAGTTTACTCATAGGGTCTCTAATCACTCCTGAATGGTCTACATAGAAGCAACATTCTTCTCTTAGAGTAGCACACAGGTCCCTTCTTTAAGAAACAGCAAGTCTAGTCCTCTTAGCAGCACCTGTCTCTACACCTGTGGCCACTCCTAGTCTCAATGTAACAGCTAGAGTCAAGGAAAATAGGCTCTCTGCGGAAGCATCTAGAGTGTATCTCAAACTCAGTTCAAGAGTACCTGTAGGGTGGTAGTAAACCCGGGGAACTAGCTGGACAAGTGTATAATAATCTTTGGCCTCATCTAAGACAGAAGTAGATATATAAAGGGTTAATCTTGAACTGTAAGCTCACCATTTATCAATCTTAGGCACTAAGTATCTGTTAGCAGGGGTCCTCAGGCTCTATTTTATTGGCTAGGGGGTCTCAAAAAGTTTCTATTTCTTTCAAACACACTTTCAAAGTTGTCCTCTGACCTTTAACATATAGTTGTTTACATATACATGAAATCACATATATAATAAAGAGAAATTGTAAAAGGAACAAATCTATATAACTCTAGATTCACATTTCGATTTCAATCTTGGAACCAAGCTGTCATTTAATCTTGGGTATACACACCCTAAGCCCCACCCTCTAAGGCTGCAAGGCCTGCTGCTCTTTGGCCTTGTAGAATAGCAGAAGACCTTGAGCTAAACAGCAGGGGGTTGTTCTGGATGTTCTCCAGTTGGCATCAGGCACAGGTGTTGGTGGACTTCAAGGAAGTCGGATGGTCACCAGCACCAGGAACAGTCTCTTAGTAGCCTGAAAAATCATTTCTCACACAAAAGGGACATTCTGGGTGTGGAACAAGGACAAGGGACACTCTAGCCAGCACCAGTTCCTGAGGGCAATTTAGTTTTAGGGTTCTGTATATTCTCTCTACCCGTCCTGAGCTTTGGAGACAGTATAAACAGTGGAGCCTCTAATTAGTTTCTAATATCTCTGACAATTCCTGACTTACCTTAAAACTGCTATCTGATCTGATTACCTAGGACACTTGAAACCTCGGGAAGGTCCCTATTCTAGGCTGTTTTCTCCTAGGTATTTTCTTATTTATTCTAAGTCTCATAAGTGTTTGCTTGCTGGCATATCTTACATTGTCTTATCATTTCTCTGGCCCCAAACCTGAGGTCCATTATACGCTTTAAATCTCTTGGCTGTTTGGTTGCACTCATATCTTAAGAGTCCATCTGTGCATTTAGCCTGGTAAGTCTTTTGTTTTCTGGGGAGTATAGTTCTCCCTTCTTGTGTGCACCATTGCCTCTTTTCCTCTAGATAGTAGCTGACAGGATGGCTAGCAATCTGAGTTCTTTCTCTTACTCTGTGTTTTAAGTGAGGCCATCTCTTAGGCCCAAAACTGGGAAGGGCTCCTGTATCAAGCCACTTGATCTGTCCGGTTATTGCCTCAGGCCACTGAGTCTCCTCCCTTTTGGTGTCCTGGGCAACGAATATTTACAGCTGCTGGCTTCATCAGGGTTTCCTCTCTTGGTATATAGCCTTGTGGACATGGGCTGTGGCAAAAGCATACCTGCTTGTTGGCCCTAGGTTCCAAGGTTGCTCTCTGCACCAACGATCCCAGGGGTGGGGAGTCAGCCCAGATGACATTTGTGTCCACCACAGTAGCATTGGCTTGTCTCTGACCAGCATGGAGAAAACTGCTCCCATCTTCTGTAACCCGCTGTTGACCACGGCCTGATCAATTGATGGGGTCCCCATGTCTGAGGGAACAATCTTTTCCTGGTATCTTCTCTTGTTCTTCACTCCTGAAGACCAGAACCTACAAGGGTCTTTCGGAAGAAAGGCTTTTATGGGGGGGGGGGAGGGGGAAAGGGTATTCTTCTACTAGATTTATCTAGGTGACTATATTGGGCACTAGATCTAGGTGTCTGAGGGATCCTGGCCTATCTATTGCTTTGATTACTAACTTACTTTTTACTATAAATTTGTATCTGTACCAAAATGAAGGCCTATTCTTTTGGCTCCCTGACTCAGGACAGCCTGTAACTTCTTGTAGTAGGCAACCTGCCTGACCTGTCTGACCTGTCTGCAGGCAGTTTTGTTGGTTCAGAGTTTCTAAGCTGGAGTCACATCATGTGACTTGTCTCAGCGCTACTTATTTACTTTTCCCTTTTTTCAAAATCTCAGCGCTATTCACTCACTATACTGTTAATAAAAATATATAATTATAACTCTCAGGTGAATAATCTTGCTGGGACTGTTTGTCCAGCTGCCCTGGCTCCACTGCCAGGTTTTTAATTACCTGGGCCCTATCTATCTTCATAGGTGGCAGGTAGAAAGCCACCGATTCATTACAGCAGCGACCCCGAGGTCCCCAGTACAGTCACACAAACCAAATTAGGTGGCGGCCAACTTGCATGGCTGGGTGGTTCAAGGGGGCTGTGCTGGGGAACTACGAGCTCTCTCCCACCAAGTGTGGGCTGGGTGAGGGCGCCCTCCATGTGGTGTTATCTAGAGAGCACCCTACATGTGGTAGGTGGACTGTCCAAACCTGAACCGCGGTTGGTGCCCCTTACTAAAGGACCTGCCCGCCTCTCTACTCTGCAGCAGCACTCTTGTACCAGCGGCTTCATCTCTTTCTCTGCTGGCGATCTTGTTATCTCTTTTTAACTCAGGATGTTTAACACAGATTAATGGTTAACACAGACAATTTGCCAAGAAAATACACACACACACACACACACACACACACACACACACACACACGAACAACATAAACCAGGTGATACAGACAGTTCCTGCCCCTGCCACGGGGGCAGAGACCAAGTTACACAATAAGGGCATAGAAAGGACAGCCAGAAATCTGCCTGCCTCTGCCTCCCAAGTAAGACTCCAATAACCAGACAACGCGGTCAGTCTTCACAGATTCAGATTTAACAGATTCAGACGACTTGGCCAGCCTATGCTGGACCAAGTCTAACAGATTTCTAACATGTCAGCAATGAACAACCCAAAAAGAGACACACTGCCATGACAGCACAACAACCGCTGCCCTAGGCTGTGGTGGCCATTTCTGACCTTTCCTCTCTGCCCCATTGTTAACACACAAAGAGACTAACAAAAACCCATCTCAACCACTAGTGCCAGCCAAGAGGGATTCCACATTCTCTCCAGCACCTAGATGAACCCCCAGACATCTCTGGGGGTACAGCAGCTAGTGACCTCACAGCACATCTGCTAGTCACTCGTTTATCTCCTCTTGAGACAGAAACGGTTTACTGCCCCTCACGAGACAGAAACAGCTGCCAATCCAAACCGAAAGTGCACTTTTCAGAAACCAAATAATTCAGACAGATGGGCACAAACAACTTAGAAGCCAAACAACTTAGACAAACCTAGACAAAACAGCACACGAGAAATCAGATGATTTAGACAACCCAGCACATGAAAAACCAGAAACCAGGCAGCTTAGACAAAAGGTCACACAACAACCAGACAGAAAGACAGAAAACTGCGGTGTTCCCTTACCTCCAGTGGGTTCTTGGATTAGGGTGGCCACAAAATCAAGGACGAGCCCCCAAATGAAGACCCCCAAAATAGGGAGACCCTCTCTCAAGTCTCGGGAAGTCATGACCACCCATAAACTCACAAGACACCGTACCTGGATGCAATTAGTAGAGGTTTATTAGGGAGAAAGTTGGCTAGCCAAGGTCAAAACTGCTCGTCCACGCAGGAACAGAATTTTGACCTATAGCAAAATATCTTGACCCCCAGTCACTACCCATTCCTTAATAACAAGACAAGAATAGATGTAATTGCTTCCCCCTTCCCCCACCCACCCCAGACATGGTTTCTTTGTATAGCCCTGGTTGTCCTGGAACTCACTCTGTAGACCAGGCTGGCCTTGAACTCAGAAATCCGCCTGCCTCTGCCTCCCAAGTGCTGGGATTAAAGACATGGGCCACCACTGCCCGGTGAATAGATTTAATTGCATACACCTGAGATACTAGGACCCAGAAGGCTGAGGCAGGAGGATCCTGAATTTGAGGTCAACCTAGGCTCCAAGACCCTGTTTTAATCTAACAACAAACAAAACCAAATAGGAAGCCGAGCATGGCACTCGACACATGTGGGAATCAGAGATGGCAGGATTTCTGCAAGTCTGAGACTAGGCTGGGCTATGTAGGATGACCCCATCTTGTTCTCCAAGCCAAGAAAAATGAACTCAGTTTTACAGTTTTCTTCAGGTAAGTGTGGATATATGTTTGATATTTCCTTCTGTTTTAACCCACAGGGAACGAGTCATGCATCCTATTTTAACTTGTTGGTTTTCTCGAATAACTTACCAATTTATTTTTTGTGCTTTCTTTTTTAAAGTTTTGGGGCTGGGGAGATGGCTCAGAGGTTAATGGAACTGACTGTTCTTCCAGAGGTCCTGAGTTCAAATCCCAGCAACCACATGGTGGCTCATAACCATCTGTAATGGAATCTGATGCCCTCTTCTGGTGCGTCTGAAGGCAGCTACAGTGTACTCATATACATAAAATAAATAAAATTTAAAAACTTTAAATGTGTACAGGAGAATTGCCTGTATGCCTGCATTTATGTGTCCACATGTATTCCAGGTGCTTATAGAGGCCAGAAGAAGGAATCAGATCCCCCAGAACTGAAATTATAGAACTGAGCTGCCTTGTGGATACTGGGAACTGAACCTGGGTCCTGTGTAAGAGCAGCAAGTGCTTTTAGCCACTTAGTCATCTCCCCACATCCCCCCTCCAACCCCATTCTTTGCATCTTGAAGTCGCTACATAGCTGAGGATGACTTTGAACTCTTCATCCTGATCCTCCTGTCTCTATTTCTCTAGTGCTGGATTATAGGTATGTGACGCCATGCCCAGCTAATGATTTAAAGATTTTTTTTTTTTCATTTTGTTACATGACCTGTGTTTTTGTTTTTTGAACTTATCTACTCACTGAAATTTATCTGTAACCTCAGAGTTACTACCTGTGGAGATTTTGTGGTCAGGCGTGGATACTGGGTGAGGAGTGAAAAGGCAGATTGTACAGGGTATGCTATGGGAGAAGTAGAACAAACTGTAAATGTGTGTGCTGTTTTAATGGCTTGATTAATTCCACACACTTGGACATTTTTGCCTGTTTTGTTGTTTAAATGGCCCTAGGCCTAGTGCTGAAAGTCTCTCTACTGTGCTATGTACCATAATACTGTGACTTAACACAGGGAGAAAATAGGTCGACCAGATGTACCTCCTTCAGGCAGGAGTTGGAGTAGGGTGATGTTAGCTGTCAGTTCAGTGGGAGTGTCTGCAGCTTGTCTCATGCAAAATAACATCAAACCCACACATATGTAAAACAGGGCCCTAGGGATTAGGCTATGGCTTAGCATAGAAGAGATCTGATGGCCCTTTCAGAAGATCTGAGTTTAGTTCATGGACCAACTGGGTTCACCTGAAAGGCGGGCTGGAAATGAAAAAGAGGGGATGGAGAGGAGAGAAAAGCATGAAGCCAAGACAAAGTTACTGACCAAGGCTTGAAGTTTAATATTCAGCTCTTCTAATGTAAAGGAAAAGCCCCACCGAACCCATTCTTGTTTCAGCTGGAGATGAGTGGGGAAACCCATCTTTAGTCACTGCTGGAGATGTCTCCAGGCAAGTTCAGTGGGCAGTCTGTTCTTTTAAGTTCCTGTAGCAGATTGTATGTGCAGCCAAGGTGGGTAACTCCATCTAGGTCCTATTATTTGGTCTATTGTGGTAAACAAGGTCTTTCAGGCCTGCTCAAGGCTGGGGGTAGAGCACACATCTTGACTCAACACACCCACGTGTCACAATTGCCAGAGCCACAGAGAAGGAGAGCTGTGGCCTCCCAATTCTAGGTGTGACTACTGTGGAGGATCAGTAGTGCCGTGGTCACCAACAGGACCCCTAGGTTAGCCTCCTGTCAGCCCGATGCAGCTCCATTCAAAGAGAAGCTTCTGCTGATGGAAGCTGAGTGGGGCTGTCCCCTGCTTCTGCTGGGAGGCTTGAGCAGCCTTTTCATGCACTCATGGTCACAGTCTCAGTCTCTCTCTCCTTTCCTGCTAAGGCAGGAGAATTAAAGATTCTCCTGTTTGAACTCCACCTTTAGGGAAGATGAAAAGAGTAAAAGAAATTCCACGCTGGGCCCCGGGGAGGAAAGGAACGGGTGACTCCATTACTGATTCTCTTAGCTTTTAATAGCACTATGACACAACACTTTCAAATCTATGTATAGATCAGCCTATTCAAAGCCATTTAGAATCTAGGATAACAATGCCAAAATAATTTCAATGTGAGTCTTTGATCTCCTCATTATAATGCCATTACCATACCATTATTAGCTAAGATTATAATGACAAATCAATTTTAATTGAAGTCTTTGGAGATGCCATTTATAATGCTATTATCATGTGAATTTGCAGTGGGAAAGTTACTTGAGCAAGCTTGTTGAAACAGAGCTATATTGCCACTCTAATGGAAAATTTTGATGGTGAAATTATTCCAAGTCCCCAGGGACTGGTGATTATCATATAAAGCCACCAGCCGTGAAATCGATACCCAACCCCCCCATAAATCATATGATAGATAGTATCTACTGATCAAAGAGTATTTTTCCCCAGGGGACAAGTTCACACAAATCATAGAACCTAAAACAGGTAAGTACCCCTCTTCCCCGCCCCCCAAGAGGGGGGACACAGGCACAGAGGCACAGAGTGAGCGGTGTGTCAGAAAGAAGAGTATGCAGCTTCTGCTCGCTTGGCCTCGCTCTGACCCAGAGCTGATATACACTGGTGCTGCTGCTGCTGATTCCTTTGCTGCCAGCAGAGCCAGCATTTCTTTCCACTGTTGACTTAGGACCAGCAGCTCTCCAGGAACCTTCCAGATTTTAGGAGTCAGATGAGGACTACTGAGATACCTACTCTGGTGGATTGAGCAACTACTGGGTTCTTACCCTTTCAGGTATGAGGCAACTGTTGTTACCATTTCAGCACAAGCTCCCTTATATATGAATTCATATGTTTCTGAATTTATTAAATCAGATCACCCTGCTAGTTCTGTTTCTCTGGAGAACTCGGACTAATATGCTGCCTTTTTAATTCAAAGGATTCGGGTTCATCAGATCTTGTGAGTCTTGGGAAGGTGTGAGAAGGGAGCCATTATTCCATGCCAAGTGTGGATGTAAACATTTAACTTTGGTGCCCAATGTAAGAGAGAAACATGAACTTTAGGGAGAACAAATGACAATTTTGAAGAGACAGGATTTAAGAGGATGGGCTCAACTTACTGCTTTATCCCAGACACCAACTCCGGCAGGCATTCCCAGAGAAGCCTGCAGGCCCGGCAAGCCAGGGAAGTAGGTAGGCTAGCGGCGGAGCTTCACCTTCCACTCCGTTCCTCCAAGTCCACCCAGTCTCGTCTTTCCCAGCTCTGGAGCAGAGCACCTGCTGTGGCCTCCTTCTCCTTTCTGCCCCAACTCCAGCAGAGCCCAAAGTAGGTCCCACAGCAGGTCCTACAGCAGATCACACAGCAGATCACACAGCAGGTCACACAGCAGGTCCTACAGCAGATCACACAGCAGATCACACAGCAGGTCACACAGAAGATCACACAGCAGGTCATGAAGACCCCCATACTCGGGAGACCCTTCCTCAAGCCTCCGGAAATCTCAACCACCCAAAGATCACAAGAAACCATACCTGGATGCAATCAGCAGAGGCTTTATTAGGGAAGTAAGCCGGCGGTCAAAACCACAAGCTCTTTAGCTCCAAGAGCAAGGTTTTGGCCCAGAGTGGTGGGTTAAAGGGTCTTTTATAGCATGGGGTGGGGGAAGGAAGGCATTTTCTCGCACTTACACATGAATGGTTGCATTTTCGTGCGCTTACACATGATTGGTTGTCTTACAAATTTTGAACATAGCACTGGGAAGACCAAGGGAGGGGTAACCAAGAACAGTGGAACATTTCAGAGGAATCTAGCCCAAATGATCTAGAGTCATGTAAAATCACTCTGCACACTCATTCTTCTCAAAAATGTGGTTTTTACCATGCTATTGTGTCCTATCCTGCCATTTACCAACCATTTCAGATTAACTATCTTTGCTTCTTCCTGCTATAGCCCCACCTAGGTGGCAGCATCTTTTATCTGTGGTCAGGAATGTGTCTTCCTGCCTTGGGCGAGGCTTGAGGAATGTAATCCAGCAAGTGTCCTTCACCTGGAATGTGAAGGCCTGAAATCTTATTTTCAGTTCCACGTTCTGTAAGGCGAAAAATCTACACATATTTCATAAAATGGCCTTTATAATTTTTCACTCTACAGTCACACAGCAGGTCACACAGTGGATCCCACAGCAGATCCCACAGCAGGTCCCACAGCAGGTCCCACAGCAGATCCCACAGCAGATCCCACAGCAGGTCCCACAGCAGGTCCCACAGCAGATCACACAGCAGATCACACAGCAGATCACACAGCAGGTCACACAGCAGGTCACACAGCAGGTCACACAGCAGGTCACACAGCAGATCATGTAAGGCCCCCACGAATGGAGGACCTCACCCAAGCCTCCGGAATTCGCGGCCAACCATTAACTGCAAGACACCAAACTTGATGTAATTAGCAAGAGGCATATTTTAATCAGTATACTGAGGTCAAGACCTGTAACCCATGCAGGGGCAATGGGGTCTGACCCCCGGGGCTTTGGAGACAGAGAGAATTTAAAGCCCAAAACCACAACTCAGGGGGGGGGGGGACCCACAACCTTGGGGGAGTAAGAGAGGGCTATTGGAGAGCACCTGTGGAAAGTCCCAGCCTATTATTCAGTTTGTGACAGGGAACAAGGAACAGGCTATTCTCTAAGAGCCTATACGTAATCAGCCAAGTTCCTGGTATCCAGGATGTATGGGCACACTGGGAACTCCCAACTCAAACTCTCCTAGTATCCAGGGTGCACAACTCAAACTCTCCTGGTATCCAGGGTGCATGGGCCTCCCAACTCAAACCCTCCTGGTATCCATAGCACTCGGTCACACTGACCTAAACTCCCAGCTCTGAACTCTTATCTTACTTATTTTGTTAAAAGATTTTTAACTCTTTCATTCACACAGCAGGTCCCACAGCAGATCACACAGCAGGTCCCACAGCAGATCACACAGCAGATCACACAGCAGGTCCCACAGCAGATCCCACAACAGGTCACAGAGAAGATCCCACAGCAGGTCCCACAGCAGATCACACAGCAGATCACACAGCAGGTCCCACAACAGGTCACACAGAAGATCACACAGCAGGTCACATAGCAGATCCCACAGCAGGTCACACAACAGGTCACACAGAAGATCACACAGCAGGTCACATAGCAGATCCCACAGCAGGTCACACAGAAGATCACACAGCAGATCTTGTTCAACCTTCCTCCCTACTCGTCCTGTTTTCTCAGCTCCTCACTCCAGCAGGCGTTCTCTTGGAATGTGGCAGCCAAGTCTGACAACAGAGAATCAAGCAGGCCAGTGAAGCAGGTAGGTGAGCTTCAGATCATCACCCTCCCTCCTCTCCTCCACACCCAACCCTCCACTCTCCTCCTCAGCTGTAGCAAACTCCCTGTTGTGGCCTCTCCCTACTTCCTGCTCCCATTCCTAGGAGACTTATCAGATCCTTGCTTTCTAGCCTATGGATCCCCTAGCCCTCACTCCTTGCCCATCCCCATTCCTAACTGTCAGCTCCCAAAACACATTTTACCTGAAACACCCAGGGGCTATACCTATCGGGATCCCAGAAAAATATCCTACCAGCTACCACACTCTCCTAAGAACCACAAAGGGCAACAGAGGTCAAGGAACAAAACATCTACCCAACAAAGAAGACCAGATATCAGGCACCTAGAATTACAGTCTTCTCAATCTCAGATGCCTAGATGCCAGTGCAAAGACAGAATCAATGACATCCAGAATAATATGTCTCCACTAGAGCCCAGTAACACAACCACAGTAGGCCCTAAATATCACAACTCAGCTGAAGCACAAGGCAAATAGCTTTAATCCCAGCACTTCGGAGGCAGAGGCAGGTAGATCTCTGAGTTCTAGACCAGCCTGGTCTACAGAGCAAGTTCCAAGACAGCCAGGGCTACATACAGAAACCATGTCTTGAAAAACCAAAATAAAACAAAGCAAAAACAAAACTCACAAAGAGTGAAAAGAAATGAATAAAACAGTTCAAGATCTGAAAGTAGAAATACAATAGAGAATGAAAACCCAAACTGAGGGAAATCTGGAAATGAAAAATTTAGAAACTCGAACAGGAACGTCAGAGGCAAGCCTCAGCAACAGAATATAAGAAAGACTGGAGGATTTGATAGAAAAATGGATTCCTTGGTCAAAGAAAATGTTAAATCTAAGAAAAAAAATCTTGGCATAAAACATCCAGGAAATCTTGGTGGTGGTGTCTCACTCCTTTAATCCCAGCACTTGGGAGGCAGAGGCAGGTGGATCTCTGAATTCAAGGCCCACCTGGTCTATAACAGCCCTCGCTACACAGAGAAACCATGTCCCCCCAAAACCAAATGAAACAAAACAAACAAACAAAAAAGCTGAAGAGATGGCTCAGTGGTTAAGAGGACCTGGGTTCAAATCCCAACACCCATATGGTAGCTCATAACTGTCCATAACCCTAAGATCTGACACCCTCACACAGACAACACCAATGCACATAAAAATAAAATAAAATAAAACAACAAAAACCATCCAGAAAATCTTGGCTACTATGAAAAGATCAATTTCCCAAGAATTGTAGGAGTAAAGGAAGGAAAAGAAACCCAGGTTAATAGAAAATATTTTCAACAAAATCATAGAAGATTATTTCTCTAGCCTAAAGAAGGAGATGGCTATCAAGGTACAAGAAGCACACAGAACACCAAATAGACTGAACCAGAAAAAAACAGTCCCCTAGGCACTTAAAGAAGTATTACAATCTTCAAGGGAAAAAGATCAAGTAACATAAAGGCAGAACTGTTAGAATAATACCTGACTTTTAATGAAGAGTCAAAGCCAGAAGGGCCTGGATAGAAGTGCTGCAGACTCTAAGAGACCACAGATGCCAGCCCAGACTACTATACCCACTACAATTTTCAATCACAATAGATGGAGAAAATAAGACATTCCATGATAAAATAAAATGTAAGCAATATCTGTCTACAAATTTATCCCCTTACAAGGGACCAGAAGGAAAACTCCAACTTAAAGAGGTTAGCCATAATGAAGAAAACACAAGTAATAAATAATTCTAGACCAGCAAGTCGAAAGAGGGGAAACAGAAATTTACCTACACACACACACACACACACACACACACACACACACACACACAGAGGCACACACCACAACAGCAAAATAATAGGAACCAACAAACACTGCTCATTGATATCTCTCAATATCAATGGTCTCAATCTCACAATAAAAAGACTAACAGAACGGATGTGAAAACAAGATCCATCCTTCTGCTGCATCCAAGAAACACATCCTAACACATCAAGGATAGACATTACCTCAGGGTCAAAATGTAGAAAAAGATACTTCAAGGAAATGGACCTAAGAAGCAAGCTGGTCATTTAATATCTGACAAAACTGACTTTAATCCAAAGTCTATGCACCAAACACAGAACACCCAGGTTCATAAGAGAAACACTACTACAGTTTAAATCATACATTGATCCTCACACAGTGATAGTGGGAGATGTCTATACACCACTCTTGCCATCTTGCCAAGCAAGAGGTCACCCAGACAAAAAGTAAACAGAGGAATGGTCAGAGCTAACTGACATTATAAACCAAATGGATCTAACAAGTATTACAGAACACTTCACCCAAACACAGAGAAATATACCTTCTTCTCAGTACCTTATGGAACTTTCTCCAAAATTGACCACATACTCAGATGTGTGAAAACTCTGCTAATTAAGATCAGACTCTACCATTGACCCAATAGCCTTCTGGGGCTTGGCATGTAATGGGGGACTCCGTTCGTTAACAGAATTTCTCCTTCTCTGACCTTGTTTGGGGGTATTTTAAGTCCCCACACTTGCCCCCCCCCCCCAGCTTAAAGCTGGGTATCACTGACAATAGAAACAACCCAAAGCTTCCAAACTCATGGAAACTGAGCAACTAACTACTGAATGAAAAATGTGTTGACAGAAATTAAGAAGTCGTAGAATTTTCTAGAACTGAATGAAAATGAATATACAATATATCCAAACTTATGGGGCACAACGAAGGTGAGTCTAAGAGGTAAGTTCATAGCACTAAGCTCTTACATAAAAAAAACTAGAGCGATCTCATACTAGTAACTTAATAGCACATCATATTCTCTAGGAGAAATCACAAAAAGAAGAAATCACACCTCCAAAGAGTAAACTGTAGGAAATGGTCAAACTCAAGGCTGAAATGAATAAAATAAAAACAAGAAGAACAATACAAAGAATCAATGAAATAGTTTCTTTGAGAAAATCAGTAAGATTGACAAACCCTTATCTAAATGAACAAACATGGTATGTATTTGCTTATATGTGCTAGTTTGCTATTAAGTCAATGATAACCAAGCTGCAATCCACAGAACCACGGAGGTTATAGGTGTAAAGGAAAGGACCAGGGCCAGACAGATTGATCTGTATAGGAAAGGAAAATAGAATAGATGGTTATAGATGGACGGCAGGGATAGGAACAGGAGGATCAAGTGGAAAGAGAGAGGGAAGAGAGGGCGAGCGAGGAAATATCAGGAGAGACAGCTAAGTAAGGAACATTTGAGAGATAGTATGGAAAAATACAGTAGAAGCATCCTAAAATATATATTCATATGAGAGTGATCTAAATGAAATTATCAATAATGGGCGAGACCGAGCTCCAACTAGCCATCTCTTTTTTACCAAATGAAGCTTCCAGTACTGGGATTGGGTTACACGGAATTGAGATTTTGGTTAGAGGGATCCCATGGAATCTCCAGACAACCCAGGTTGTTGCCAAGACAACTGATGGCAAGGCTCCATCAGAAGACAGCAGCTACACAATTCACTGAGTATGAAGAAATCAAGCTGATGCCCACATAGAGTCTTTATTCCTACCTGCTAACGTCTTTGGTACAGGATGGTACTCTGAATGCTTCCAAAGGAAAGATGTAAGCACCAACCCAGCCACAAACCCTTTGATCTTCAAGGCAGGCATCCTGCCTGCAAGATAAGCTAGTGCATTGGTGGCACAGAGCTTGTGGGAGTGACCAACCAATACTCGATTTGATTTAAGACCTACTCCAGGAGATGGAACCCATACGGACACTCCAAGGGTGACTGGGAACCCGAGACTAGATAGCCCATGGACCTAGGGTAAAATCAAATACTACTTTTCTTTTAAAAAAAAAAGTAACAGTGAAATGACGACTCCTAATGACATTTGGCTATACTCAGAGAGCAGTGCCTTGCTCAGCCATTATCAGAGAAGCTTCTTCCTGCAGCCGATAGAAACAACTACAGAGTCATAGCCCGACATTATGCAGAGAATGAGAGAGAGCTTGGAACACTCAGCCTTAAATGGAATGTTTCCATCAAATCCTTCCCCTCACAGCTCAGGGAACCCTATAGAAGAGAAGGTGTGAAGAGTGTCTGAGCCAGAGGGGATGAAAGACACCAAAGAAACAAAGCCTTCTAAATCAGCATGATTGACACGCATGTAAACTCACAGAGACTGAGGCAGCATTGACAGGGCCTGAGCTGTACCAGTTGGGGTCCTAGAGCCTGAAAGGAGAAGGGGACATATGCCCCATCCCTAACCCAGAAGCAATCTGCAATTGATAACCACTTGCAAATGAAAATCCAATTTTCTCCAAAGGAGTCTCCTGGGGAAACAAACTATTCCTAGTGGTAGGCTGCACACCCATCAGTAGACTGCCAACAGAAAGTAAACTCCGTGTCCATGGCGGTTCCTTGCCTCATAGTGTCCGGTCGGTGCTCTTCCTGTTTTTTTTTTTTTTTTTAAATTTTATATTATTATTATTTTATTTACATATTTTTCTTCTCCCTTTTTACCCTACAGGTCTTCTGTGAATATATTATGGCTTTGAGTTTAGTGTTTTTCTGGAATTTCCAGGTGTATAAACAAGTGGGTCTCTGTTTCTTGTGCCTCCTCTTGGACCCTTCTCCTTTGGTTTGTTTATTTTGTCCTATTTCAGTGTGTTAGGTTTTTAAAAAATCTTATTATATTACATTATATTATATTTTATTAGAATTTATTAGAAGCCTGTTTGTGATAGACCTGACTCACTCCATCTTAGAACAGGCAGCCATCTTAGGCCTTAAGCTTCAATTTCCCAGAAGTCCCACTGAAAAAAAAAACAGAAAAAAAAGGCAGCCAATCAGCAACTACCTCAACATCTGGCTAGAAACGTAAAAAGTCACTATAAGGTTCTCTGAGGTATGAACCAATCAGCAGTGTACAAATACCATAGCTCAACCAATCCTGATGGAAGATGACCCAACCACACCTGGAAAACCCCTAAAGGGCTTTGAAAGGGGTCGCAAGCTTCCTTCATGGTCTCCGCTTGGATGATTGACTTCTGCGTGCTGGCTGTTTCTGCAGAATAAACACTCTTTGTCTTTGTGAGTCTGGGGTCTTCTTTTAGTGGTTCTCGGACCCTTATACTTGTTTTTTAATGAGAGACAGAAGAAGGTAAAGTTGGATGGGAGAGGAAATGGGGAGGAGCTTAGAGGGGTGGCGGGAGGGAGAAGCCTTAATCAGGATACATTATGCTAGGAAAAAATAATCTATTTTCAATAAAAGGAAAAAAAATCAAAAAAAGAAAAACCAACCAAACAAAAATGGATAGCCTCAGAACATCTCCAAAAAGGCAAGGCCCAAGTGTCGGTGATTACACAGCCGTGGGAAATTAGTGTAACCAATTATCCTTGGAGGGGCTGCGCTCAGTTAAGCTTCAGGAATCTTAGTAAGATTCCTTAGGCCCTTGTCCAGCACACCCAGTTGAAACAATGAGTTAGGAATGTCAGAATTCTAAGTTCTCAAACTAGCCTAGCCACTGCAGTCCTTAATCCTCCCATGTCTCCATTCCCCTCCCTCCCAAATACCTTTGGTTTCTCTGGGTGATTCTGAGGGGTAACAAACAGGAAGGATTAGGGGCCCAACCGCCATCCAAATTGCTAATAAATGTGGTATTTTGTAGTCAATTATTTGCATCTGAACCTTTTATATTTTTGCTTGGCATCCTAAACCCCTTGTCTGTCTTCCTGGGTTTTTCCCCTGCTCCTTAAGAAGGACCAAAGCTATGATGTCAGTGTGGTGGCCGTGTCTTGCGTCTGGAGGCAGAGAGAACTGACCATGCTGTGAAATTTCAGGCAGTGTTGGTCCAGGGAAGAAACTCACCTAAGAGGGAAACAAAAGAAAGGGGGGGGGGGAAGGGCCACAGCAGCTGTGAGCGTTACAATGTGGTTGTTGGTTGGTATCTGTGTTCAGGTCAGACAGTGCCTGGACAACAAAGGTAATGGGGAAATTCCAAACGCTGAGAAAAACAATAAACGGATTCCCTGAGCATGAATAATGAACATAACATTGATGGAAGTCAATGATGTACTTTATAAATGTACTTTGCTTTATAAATGTTATTTGAGTAACTGACATTGTACTTTGCTGGGCTAAGGTTTCACATGCATTCGGTTATGCATTTTAATGCACCCCCCTCCTCACCCTCCCTACCCCCCCTACCAAACAGTCTTTCAAATCAGTATAAATTGCTGTGCCTAGCAGGCATGTCTTGATCTTTAGCTGCCATGACAACAGGATACAGAGAGATGCATTTTCATAACAATCGCTAGCAGTGTTGAGAATCACTGTTACTTTGTGTCAGGGAACAGCTGGCTCTGGGAAGAACACAGCATTGTTTCCCTTAACTTGTAAGCTTTTGTTGTAATAATTGAAAAATAGGTAGAAAAATCGTTGTTTAAGGATAAAGTAGATAGGTGGGAACAAAGCCCCAGCATTTGGGAGCTGGATAGAGGAGGGAGGAGAGAAAGTGGGGAGGGAGGGAGAGATGTGGGCAAGAGAGGGAGAGATGGACAGCACTAGGAAAGGGGAGAGAGGGAGAAATTTGGGGGAGATTATTCTTGATAGTTTGTTGAGTGTATTTCCTTAAAGTGGGTGGTTAAAGGCAGGGGTCACTATTCTGTGGTAGGGAGCTTACCTACTGTGAACAAAGCCTTGGGGACCCGTCTCCAGCATCACACACACACACACACACACACACACACACACACACACACACAACAAATAATCAAAGCTTGTTCCCCAGTCTATGGGACTCTTGGCAGTTGGTTGCGCTTGTAGGACACTGTGTGTATGTTTGTGAAGGGAACGCTGTGGAGCCTAGTTGCTTCTATCTTTGCTTCTATCCTAAGGATAAAAGCAATTTTGCTTTGCTGCCATTTGCTCTCACTGTGATGTGTTGCCTAGCTATTCCTGGACCCAAACCTCTCCACCCTCCTCTTTTTGTATATGTATGTATGTATGTGTGTGTGGTTTGTGTGCATATGCGTCTGTTTGTGTGGAAGCACAAGGTTGCTGGTGGGCGACTTTTTGATCTCTATCTTAAGTATCTAGGCAAGGTCTCTCATTGAACCAACACTTGTGGTTTTGACTGGTTCTGGGATCCCCTAACTGTTTTTCTGAATACTGGGATCATAGGTGGCCATCATGTCTATTTGGCTCTTATATGGATTCTGGGGATCCAAACTCAGGCCCTCACCACATAGGCAACAAGTGTTTCATCTGTTGACCCTTCTCCTCAGCCTATATTTCATTTAGGAATGAATTCTCTCAGGTGTTTTGTCACTGTGGCAGGAGACTGATTTACATAGGCAAGAGATTACCCTGGGTTACCTGTGTGGGTCCTAAATGCACTCATAAATGTCCTTAGACATGGGCTAAAGAAGGATTTGATACATGACAGTGTGAAAATGAAGCAAAGAGAGGTTTGGAGATGCTGGCCTTATGTGAGACAGGAAGATGTTGGAAGAGACAGGAAATGGATTCTCCCTAGAGCCTTTGGGGAAAGCTCTGTTCTTTGATTTCAGCCAACAGTGATTTCAGATGTCTGCCTCTTCTCCAGCTGCGTGAGGCTAACTTTCTGGCAGTTTAAACTGGCAAGTTTGTGTTAGTCTATTGTCACAGGAAACAAAGCATGTCGTCACAGAGAGTGAGGACACAGGTCAGTTTAAAGAGACTGATCGTCAAATCCTAAGTGAGAGGCAGCAGCTGGCCAGGGGCTTGTAACCAAAGCAAAAGGACCTTCCAGGCTGCCTAACTGTTGGTGATCTTTCTTTCATTTATTTATGTTCAATTACTTGTTTTTCCTTTCTGGCTAGTCATGGAAGTCACTGACACCAGACTTGGGTGTATACCATTTCTACCTCCTTTGGTTGGGCCACTCGATGGACCTCTTTAGACCTTGATGCTTCTTTTAGGTTCTATCTTCTTGCATCATATCTCCTTGGATGATCCCAGCCACCCTCAGGACCTCAACCATCCCCCCTTTCTTCCAAAGATTATTATTTACAGTTACTCCTTCCTTTGATTTCAGGTCTGTGTATGACTCTGCACTTGTGTGTTAGCTTTCTGATGCTGTAACAAAATACCTAAGCTAATCAACTTAAAACACAGGGCAGCTTGATTTTGCTATACTTTTGGAGCTCTCGTCCATGGTTGATCAACCCGGTTGTCTTTGGGACTGTGGTAAGGTAATAGATCTCAGTAGGAGGGTGTGACAGACCAAACCTATCCATTCATGGCAGATTCAGGAAGAAAGAAAGAACCCAACGGTTCAAACATGTACTTCCTCAGAATCCTGCCTGAGACAGTTGAAACTGGGAGAGGTCCTGTAAAACAAGCAAAGATAGGACATATAGGTGGAATCACTCACCATCCGGCTAGCAATAAGGACTTTATTACTTACTGGTGGCTGGTGGAGGGCAAACAGCATAACACAAGGTGGTAGTCATGTAGTTGAAACTCTTGTGACTGATGAATTGGGATGAGATGGAAGGAAGGGAATGCATTGCCTGGTGCTGCACTAGTGTTTGCAGGGCATAAGGGATGGTAAGAATGTAGTCGGGTGGCTGTAATTATAGTGAATGAAGGGTTGGGGTAGAATTCCTAGGGACAGAATAGAAGTACGGCCAGCACAAGTACCCAGTTTGTAGACCTAAAAGAAATCATGAGTGGAGGACCGGAAGATGGCTGAGGCACTCAGTAGGGAACATCTTCCAGGACTGGAGAGATGGCTCAGCAGAGGAAAGCTTACTGCCCTAGCAGAAGACCTGGGTTTGGTTCCCAGCACCCACATGGTGGCTCACAACCATTTGTAACTCTAGTTCCAGGGGATCCCATGCCTTCTTCTGGTTTCCCCTGGCATCAGGTTTTTTTCCTGGTCCCCAGATATATAACCAAAATTCTTGTTGCTTGATACCTGGGCTCCTTATCCTTGAAAAGGTTTAGTTTTCATTTTATGTGTATGAGTGCTTTGCGTCTTTGTCTTTGTGTGTATGCACACTACGGGTGTGCAGGACCCACGGTGTGCAGGTTCTGTTAGAGCAGTGGTTCTCAACACGTGAGTTGCAATCCCTTTGAGGGTTGAATCAACCTTTCACAGAAATATTTTAACACTATCGGAAAACACAGCTATTTACATGATAATTTATAACAGTAGCAAAATTATAGTTATGAAGTAGCAAAAAATAATTTTATGGTTAAATGTCACCACAACATGAGGAACTGTATTAAAGGGTCATAGCATTAGGGAGGTTGAGAACCACTATGTTAAAGTTATAGTTAAAGTAATACTAGCTCCCAACCACGGAGCCATCTTTCCAACCTTTTGAAATATGCATTTCCATGTCTTTCATATGATTCCATTCTGCCATGAAGGAGGAAGGCAACACTAGGCAGACTGTCTCCTTTGGGTTCTGGAGGAAGCTTTCTCCTCGCACTTGGAAATCATGCTATCGTTAGAATCCTGCCATACCTGGTGTCTACATAACAGGTTGTGTCATACAAGGCTGTCAGCTCTGAGTGGCGCACAGTACAGGACAGGGTTCTACAGCCAGTCCAGGCTGTGGTATAGGCAGCGCTATGACTGTACAACCAGGGAATCCCTATCAGTGGTTGGGGGAAAAGTCACATTGAGCCATAGGTACAGCTGCAGCTGGAACACTCCAGGCTCCTGTGATTCAGTATAAGACAAATGAAGGAGTCACGTGGCAGGAACAATTGACCTGGGCATTTGATAAGAGACAGGGCTGCTTTTATACAACAGGCAGGAAGAAATAGGGTCACAGTTGGCAGTGTCCCACTTACATGTCACTTGGTCTGTCCTTGATCAGCTCTGATGCTATATGGGCAAGTGAAGTGCTCCTGATATGAGACAGGCACAGTGACCTGAAATACAGAATTCTCAGCATAAGGGCCAGTGTCTTGCCAGCAAATGACCACAGAGACCTGCACAGACAGTTGTTGAGGTTGAGTGTGTTGTTGAGGGGGTTGGGGTAGAGGGGGCTGTGGGTAATCATTGTGGCTCCAAGGCCAGCTACCAAATAGTATCTGTTGCTCGTGTCATTAACCTTCCTTTTCAGATGTGTGTTTATGTGACCAGTGCTCAGGGAACAGAGTTGAATTACTTCTACTCGGTTGGTAGAACCTCATTCAAACAAAATTTTCAGAAAGGGTGAGTTAGTTGATCAGGGTCAGCTTTGCAACTGGAGATTCCTTCTGAGTAAAATTGTGACAGGACTGTAGTGAGAATTTTGATTTCTATAAAAACCCAGTTATGTTATGTGAGTGTGTTTTTGTTTTAATCCCAGATGCGGGATAAGAGGCTGCTTCATAACAGGTGATTGTGATATGCCTCGTGCACTAGCAGGGGTGTGATCTTTGCCAGCTACAGATAGGTTAATTCTGGGGACTCTGGAGGAGGTATAAATGGGAGACCCCCCAAGATGGCCTGTGGCAGGTGGCTGCTCCCCCTGCCTCAGCTGCTGCCCCTGCTGCTGCCTGTGCTGCTGGTGCTGCTGCTCTCTGCTAGTCTCTGCTGGTTCCTGCTGGTTCCTGTTGCTGCGTTTGTTGTTGGATTACTCATTTGTTGAACTGCTGATTGGACTTGTCCCAAGGAACCTGATGCCTCTAATCAGCAGTAAGTAGCCCAAAGAGGTCTATGACCCCTTATAAGAACTGAATAAAGTATCACAAAAATAGTGCCAACACAGGAGAAATCTATCTTTTGTGTTAGTGGCCAGTTGGACTCCATTTGTCTACCTGTGAGCAACAGCTGGTGCTGGGGGTGGAGAAGTAAACTGGATTGTGTTCAGATATTAGTTCAAATCCTAACTCCTCTTCTAGTGTCTGTGTAACTGGGTGAGTTACTTTAATTCTCTGCTTCAGTTTCCTCACTGTAAGATGAACCAGTTAGCTGTCATTGAAGAGTTGCAGACATTACTTGTTAGGCATAAGCTCCAAGCTCATGTGTGTGTGTGTTCCCACACTTTAAAATGATATTTTTAGCTCCTTCTTTCCATTTTTTATGTGTCCAGTCTATCATTTCAGAGAAGAAAGCAACCCAGTCAATACTCTCCCATTAAGATTTTAGAAACTTAATGTGTTGGTTCTTCCCAGGGAAATTGCAGCCTTAAAAGGAAGAGCTGTGGTGTCTGACATAAGGAACGGCTTGCAGATGGGTCGCTGATGGAGTGCTAGCATTTGGAGGGGACAGGGGCCCTGAGATTAAATCTGACAAAGGAACACAGTCTTCACATTCGGGTGAAGCTGGTTTTCTCAGTTTTCAATGAAGAGGGAAGATGGAGCTGTACAAGGAGGCCCATCCCCCCACCTCCTCCCTCCTGCCTCCGGCCATGTTGAACAGTTTGCCTACAGCTTGGTTTTTTTTGTCTTTTTTTCCGAGTGGGACAACTGAAATATCTTCTAGCTATTTGTTCCAGTAGTTCAATATAAATTCTCGGTTATATCAAATATTTGATATTTTAGGAAATCAGCCTTGTTAAATTAAAGTGCATAAGATGGCATTTTAAGGTCACCTTGGTATGATCAAACATGACGCTGACATTTACAATCCATTTCCATCGCTTCTCACATGTTTCCTTGCCAGTTAAATCCAGACTTCTCAAATTTAAAGGAGTTTAAAATCTAATGATACAATTATAGCTACTGTATAGAATTCCTAACTGCACACTAATTCTTCTGAAATTATAAAATCTTCATATAGCCCATTCTAGTCATCTGGGAAAAAAAAAAAAAAACCCTGAAATGGTTGTTCTATTATTACCTGCTTAAGTGTAAACCAGTACAAATATGAAATGTTCTACTTACTCCTTAATTTTATAGAATTTGCTCATATAAAAACCAAAATGAATTTACCTATTGAAAAAGGAAGCCGCAGTGAGCCCTTGTTATAAGGCCCCCTAAGATACAGTGACCAAGGTGGGGTGGGGTGTCTGTACCCTGATTCTACACCCTAGCTCTGCCTCTATTTCAGACACACCTGACTTCAATCTTATGTTTCCAGAAAGTCCCCCAGGGAAACTAAAGGCCTCCATGAGTGGAAGAGGATTCATGGCTCTCTTCCCCACAGCTCAGGTTAGTCCAGCTGCCCCCTGAGTCTTCATTTCTTAGGGGAGGTGGGGAATTGCTCACACTTAGCTTGGATTGGAGGAGGGGCCAAAGCAGACCGGGCTTGAGTCCAGTGGGAGTGACGCTCTACTCTGTCTACTCCTACCCAACCTTCTCCTCTTGCCTATTGTTCACTCCTTTGCAGGAGGCAGGAGACATTTTAGTCTCCAGTGTTTAGAACGTCAGGTCAGACTCTGTCCACTGTCCTTCCATCCTTATCAAGAGAGTGATCAATGACAGAGACAGACAGATGCCTCACGATAGAAGTTGGACAAGGACTTGCTTCTATCTATCTTTTTACTATACAAACATATCTTAAAAGTAAATTAGAAATACAAAATTTAAAGACTTGCTCTTGATTATGTCAATTGAAGGCAAAGTAAAACAGTTTTGTGGAGACCAGTTGTCCCTTATAGAGTGACTTTTGTCCATAGTGTGAGGTCCCCTTGCTTTAAAGGTCAGAAGTCATTCATTTTGCGTGGGCTGAGTGATGACTCAGATTGCATACAATGTTGGGGTCCCTGAAGATTCAGACTGTACTAGAAACAGCTTCCCCACAGTTTGCATGGCACTATTTGCCTTCACCCTGGAAGCCTCTTGTGAAGATGAAATTGGCTTTTATTCTTTCTTAGATAACAATTAATCTAGTGCCTACCCCAAATCAATACAGGCATTAAAAATTATGTGGTGATAACTAGGTCAGCTATCCAGACGTAAAGTACAACGTATCAGGGGCTAGGGAGATGGCTAGGTGGATGAAGTGCTTGCCATGCAGGCACAGGGACCAGAGTTCAGCGATCCATATGTAAATGATGGGTGGGAGTGGCCACACAGCAATTCCGCTCAACTCCTTTGCCCATAGCCTTGCTATGTAGCCAGGACAACCTTAAATTCGACCCTCCTGTCTCTGCCTCCCAAATGCTGGTCTTACAGGGATGGGATACCGTACCTCGCTACTTTGTTTTTAAATTGAGTTATTGCATTTTTTTTTAAAACTCTAAGAGTTCTTTACATATTTTGGATACGAATCTCTTGTCAGAAACATAATCCTCAAATATTTCCAGATACTCTGTGAGCTTCCTTTGCGTGAGGTTGATAATCCCCTTTGCTACACAAAGCTTTTAATTTCAATGAAATCCAACTCACTTTTTCGTATATTTCCTCTAGTTTGGGTGTCAAAGCTAAGAAATTCATTCCAAAGCCATAGTTAAGAAGCTTTTATCCGACGTTTCCTTCTAAGCATGCTGTAGCTTTAAGTCTTCTGTTTAAATTCTTGATCCATTTTGAGGAACTTTTTGTGTATGGTGATGCTAGCCTGAGTTACAGAGCACGAATCTGGAGGAGGAATAAGAGAGACAGAGAAAAAAAGGGAGGAGGGGGAGAATGAAGAGGAGGAGACGGAGGGGTGAGGCAGATGGGGATGGGGAGAGGCAGGAGAAAGAGGGCTCTGTCCTGTGTCAGCTTTCCAAGTGCTGTGGGTGAAGGCACACACCACCCCGTTAAGTCTGAACGTTCTTCTTTTGGGTTTATACTTTGATTTGTGCACAGATCAGTCTCACAGTGACATTTTCATATCTTCTCATTATATTTGGTTCTTATGTCCCTTACTGCCCACCCCTGGCTCCACCCTCTCCCTCTTCTTGTTTACCTGGCTCTACCCTCTCCCTCTTATTGGTTCCCTGGACTCCACCTTCTCCCTCTTATTGGTTTCCTGGCTCCACCCTCTTGCTCTTATTGGCTCCCTCCAAGTCAGTCCCCCTTCTTCTTTCATGACATAGTCTACATACTCCACTAACCCATCCTCCCCTCACTTTAGATCCTTGTCTGCACAAACCCCATTCAACTTTTTTTTTTTTTTTTTGAGACAGTGTCTCACTACATAGCTGTGGCCATACTGGGACTCACTATGAAGACCAGGCTGGCCTCAAATTCACAGAGATTTGCTGTCCTCTGTGCTACCACACCTGGCTCCTCTTAGGGCTTTCATTGCTATGAAAATGAAAGACCATCGAGAGGGGAGACCCTCACTCAAGTCTCGGGATGTCATGGCCACCCAATAACTCACAAGACACCGATCTAGATGCAAACAGCAAGAGGCTTTAATCTGGGAATCAGCCAGCTGATGGTCAACTCATAACTCACACAGGAGCAGAGGAATTGACCCTGCGACCTGGAGAGAGGAGGACTTTTAAAGGGTAAAACCACAAACCAGGGGGGTGAGGGGGTAACCAAAGGAACATATCATAAAAATAGTGGTAAGTCCCAACCTATAATTCAGTCAGTCATGTGGAAAGCATCCTGTACACACATTTTTCTCAAGAATGTAATCTTGCTCAACTATTCACCTTATGGTCAGCTAGTTCCTGGAACCACCCAGATGACATGCATCTTTCTTTGTGGTCAGCTAGTTCCTGGAACCAGCTGGCCTACATTCTTGGCTCGGCTGTAGAAGACATAGAGAAAACTTTCCATACCTTTTAAAGAATTTTTTATACTTTTCAATTTTCTATACTTTTCAAAGAGACACTATGATCACAGCAACTCTTATAAAGAAAAAACATTTAATCGGGGCCACCTTAGAGTTTCAGTGGTTAGTCCATTATCATCATGTCGGAAAGCATGGCAGGCTTCAGGCTGACGTGGTACTGAAGGAGATGAGAGTTCTACATCTTGACCTGAAAGCAGCAAAAGGAGACTGTTTACAGCACTGGGTGTACCTTGAGCATAATAGACCTGAAAGCCCAGCTCCACAGTGACACCACACTTCCTCCAAGGCCACATCTACTCTAACAAGGTCACACTCCCTATGGGCTAATCATTGAAACACATGAGTCTATGGGAGCCATTCCTATTCAAACCACTACACCACACACACACACACACACACACACACACACACACACACACACACACCACATACATAATATGTATTTGGAGTGTAAATTTAAACATAGGAGAAAATGTGATCTTTATTCTGAGTCTAGCTTAGTTTGCTTAAAAAGAATCTCTAGTTTGGTCCATTTCCGTGGGAATGTTAGGATTTCATTCTTTCTCCATGTTGATTAGCATTTATTAATTGTACATAATAGTGAGTTTCATTATTACATCTCATATACATACATATGTGTGTGTATATGTATGAATATATATGTATAATGTACATGTGTATATAATACAGTTGATAGCCTTTAATCCTCTGTTATCACACCCTGCTTCTCTCCCACTAGTGCCCCTTCCTCTCCCCCAGCCCCCTTTCCACTTTCATGCATTACTTCTGTTTCCTTTTTCTTTATTATTATTACATTTACTCACAAACGCCAATGTATAAACACAACCTACTGGGTCTGTCTAGTGTTGCTTGTGTGTGTATGTTTTTTGAGGGTAACCACTTGGTAATTGTTTTTTACAGCTCAGTAAGATTCCCTTGTGAAGACATCAATGTCCCACATTTTCTTCCTCCCTCCCTCCCTCCCTCTCTTTCTTTCTTTCTTTCTTTCTTTCTTGCTTGCTTGCTTGCTTGCTTGCTTGCTTGCTTGCCTGCCTGCCTGCCTGCCTTCCTTCCTTCTTTCTTCATGTGTTTTTGTCAATTTCATGCATGTGTATAGTGCATTCTTATGACTTTCCATTCCCACTCTCTCAGCTCCCTCCTACCCTGTCACAGGCCTCCTCTTACCAGTCACGCCCCTCTGAACTCCCTACAAACCCCTTTCTCATGTCCACCTCTTTGTTTTGTTTCCTGATCCACCGAGTTCAGCCAGGGGCATCTGTGTGACTGCAGGTTTGGTACTATCCAATGGAGGCTGGTAGGCTGACAAACTGGAGACAATGACACCTTCTTCCCAGCACCTATCAGTAGTCAGTGGGTCCTCAGAGAGTCCCACCCTCATCCATGACTGACAGCTGACAGGGCCAATCTGCTGCAGATCCAGTGCAAATGACCCCCTCCCCCCAGCTGCTCAGTTCATCTTTGGATTGACTGCATTAGCTTTCGTAAAGCGAGGTATTTCACAACCCAGCTCACTGTCTCTGGCTCTTACATTCTTTTTGCCCTCTCATCTTCGATGTTCTCCAAACCTTATGGGCAATGGTACTCCCTGTGTAGACTGAGGGCATCCAACTGTCACTTATTCTCAGCACCTTGAACAGCTATTGGTCTCAGCAGTCAAACTTCACTGTGAAGAGAGGATTCTCTGATTAAGGCTGAGAGTTTTAGATAAGGAAGGGCACCCCTTCCCCCATTTCTAATGAAATATGAGTTGCAACACAATTGGTCATTGAAATTTCAGAGATGACCACACAAAAAATAGATAAAATAGAAAATTGAAGATCAAAATAATACAAATACAAATGAGCCCTCCTCCCCTCCCCCCAAATGAACAGAAGGTGTTATGTTCAGAGAGGCTGCCTTTTGGTTGGGGAGAGATGCCCGCCCTCTGTTGATTTAGCTCTGTAGTCTGGATTCGCCATGTTCTTCCTCACTTTCCTTCTGGTCCACATAGTTCCTCTCTGTTATGGCGGATGGGGATGTCTCAGACTTAGTCTTTCTTCCCATTCTTGTGCTGCTGTCTTCAGAGTCTGTGCTGCTTGGGGTCTGCTGCTCCCAGCCAGATGCTGTACCACATGGCATCTTCTATCACATTCTTCCTGGGTTCCCATCCATTCATTGCTACACGGGGGCAATAGTAGATGTGCATGGTGTGGTGGTGGGAAGTGCTGCAGATTGATTAACCTTAGGCACCCGCACTCCCTCTCTGGAGCTATGTTCATGAGATGCTTACACCTCTGGTTGGTGTAGTGCGCGTGCGTGCGTGCCTGCAGGGCTGCAGGGCGGTGGCCGTATTGGTCGAAGACCTCTGGATTTCTGATCCCCATATCCTTATGGTGTGTCTATGGTTTGCTGTGGTTCGCGTTCCTTTCTGGCCAGCCAGTTCAGCTTCTGATTTGCTTTCTGCAGTTCGCCATCTCTCTGTGATTCTCATTGCAAAGCTGTTTCAAGTTCTTCAAGTTCACTTCCGGGGTGGGGCCCCAGCGCAGTGCCATCTACTTGATGTGGCTGGGTGCACTTGCTGGATTCTTTGTAGGTTTCTGCTTTCTGCAGCTCCTTTAAAAAAATTGGTGGCTTTATAAATATTTATTTATTATTATTATTGTTTGCAGTATGTGTGTGAAGGTCAAAGGACAATTTTGTGGAGTAAGTTCTCTCCTTCTTACTTCGTGTGGGTTCCAGGGATTTGAACTCGGGCTGTTAGGTTTTCCCAGGGCTGGGGTTTTAGGGGTACAAATGAACAATGAATATAATAGGACCTGGGTCTGTTTGGAGTAAGTGAGGGTGTTCTGAATGGAATGTGGAATAGGCAGATAAAACAGGAAGCTGTTTGTTGGTCTCCATATTCTCCAGCCTGCCATTTTACCAGAAACAAAATCTAACCGATGAAACCTTATTTTCTTTTGTTTTCTTTTGAGGAATTAGTGGGGGTTTCTACTGTCAAAACAAGAGATCATAAGATACACATACAGATGAACTGTTTTGATAATTCTGGGCTCCAGGGTCTTCCCATAAAAAGGGAAGAATATTTTGAAGAAAAGACACAAGCAAAACAAAACCCTGTGTTTGAGACAATGTTCAAGATAATGACTGAACCCAGGCATAGTAGAAGAAAAAAAAAGGTGTTTTCCCAGCTCCCTCTTCTAAGTCCTGAGCTAAAGGCTTGAGGTTTGCATTGTGGGAATTTTTTTTTTTTTTGTGGATGTGCAGTCAGGTGTGGGGGAAGAAGGTGCCTCTGTGGGGACCATGCTGAGGCATCCCTTCCCCCTGAGATACCAGCCACACTATGTATAGACTAGAATTTATTCAGGGCATGGGGAGGGGAGTTGAGAGGTAGTAGAGACAGAAAAAAGGGAGAGAGAGAGAGAGAGAGAGAGAGAGAGAGAGAGAGAGAGAGAGAGAGAGAGAGAGAGGGAGTACAGGCTGGCCATGAGCTCGTGGAGAGAGGAGAAGCAGGAGGGGGAGGACAGAGCTAGAGCAGGAAGGCAAGAGAGTGAGGAGGGGGCAAGCAGCCCTTTTATAGTGAATCAGGTACACGTGGCTGTTGCCAGGTAACCGTGGGGTGGAGCCCAGACAAGATGCTAACATGTAAGGCCTCTGAATTTTTTTTTTTTTTCAGTGATATGTGAAAGGATCATGTTGGGCCATCCCCTGGCCATAGCCCAATAGGTATTAATTTATTGCATGCACTGAGAACTGGCTTCAGAACAGAGTGGTCTATTAGATGCTCAGAAAAGTGAGGCTACTCCAGCTTTAGAAAGAGGAATTTTTAGGAAGCCTGGCTGTTAACTGAATCCAGATCTGCCCCTGCAAGACTGGTCTACCTACCAACACAGAGGAAGAAATTTAAGCCAGTCAGAGGAGAGCACCACTCTAGGATTTGACAATGCTTGTGTTGATAGAGGTAAAGGACATAGCCTGAATTTTAAAGCAATAGGACATTTTATTTACCTGTTGTCTTAGTTAGGGTCTTCATTGCTATGAAGACACCATGACTAAGGCAACTCTTTTTTTTCCCCTTCTCAGTTTCCCCTTCGCAAACCTTCTAGCCCATCCCCCCCCCCCACTTCTATGAGGGTGCTTCCCTACTCCCCCACCCACTCCTGCCTCATCACCCTAGCATTCCTCTGCACTGAGGCATTGAGCCTCCACAGGACCAAGGGCCACGCCTCTCATTGATGCCAGATAAGGCCATCCTCTGCAACACATGCCGCTGGAGCCATGGGTCCCAACTCTTTGGTTGGTGGTTTAGTCCCTCGGAGTTCTGGGGGCTCTGGTTGGTTGATATTGTTTTTTCTTCCCAGGGGGTTGCAAACCCTTTCCAAGGCAATTCTTATATGGGACATTTAATTGGGGCTGGCTTACAGGTTCAGAGGTTCGGTCTACTATCATCAAGGTGGAAACATGGCAGCATCCAGGTAGGCATGGCATTGAAGAAGCTGAGAGTTCTATATCTTGTTCCTAAGGCAACCAGGAGAGACTGGCATCCTCAGGCAACTAGGAGGAAGCTCTCCTCCGCAGTGGGTGGAGCCTGAACATAGAAGGTGACCTCCAAAGCCTTCCTGACAGTAACACACTTCCTCCTAACAGTACCACTTTCTATGGGCCAAGTATCCTCAAGCCAGCACACCTGCTAAGAAATGATCAAAGTTCTAGTCTAGGAAGAACATTTACTCTGTTTTATAGAATGAAATGTTGTTCAATTCTTTAGGAAAGTCTTATTTAGTCTCAATGATACAAAAGCAGGTAGTGAGATACCCCTACCCCTGTTGGGAATATTTAGTCTAATTTTTAATTAGCACAGTACAATATGCATTCTTCTGCATAACAAGAGCAAGATTTTCACTGTTTTTAAAAAAAAATTATATGAGGCTGGAGAGATGGCACAGAAGTTTAGGACCCCTATTGCTCCTGTAGACAACCTGAGTTCAGTTCCCAGAACTTAATCTGGTGACTCACAGTGACCTGTAATATCCTCCAGGGATTTGATGCTGTTTTCTGGTCTGTAAGGTCACCTGCATGTGAGCATGCATGTGAACACACACACACACACACACACACACACACACACACACACATACACACAGAGACAGACAGTTAAAAACAAATCTTAAAAGACCCCAATTATGGCCAGGCATAGTGGCTCACAGTTTTAGTTCCAGCACTTGGGAGGCAGAGACAGGTGGATCTCTGTGAGTTTGAGGCCAGCCTGTTCTACAGAGTGAGTGAGTTCTAGGACAGAAAGAGCTATGTATGACCCTGTCTCAAAGCAAAGCAAAACAAGTTAAGCCTTTTTTTTTTCTGGGTATAAAATCTACCTTTTCTATTATGAATGAAGTAACTTTTGAACATACACTTGTTTTTGTTTCTATAGGAAAGTATGATAGTTACAATATATTTGAGTATTCGATCCAGGTTTGTTCATTGGAGGAGGAAAAATGAAACAATGATATTCCTTATTTACCTTTGTCAGGGAATTTCTGTTAAAATTTTATGAATATCTAAACATCGATCAATATAAATATTCTTAAAAACGAGATCTTATCGTATACACAGTTATGCTATGGTTTTTCTCACTGAGGGTTTTACTAAATTCTTTCTATCTCAATAAGCAGCCACCTGTGTCATTGTTAACGTGTAATTGCCTTCTCATTCCTTAGTAGCAGTGGCTTCCGGAGCAGGCACCACTCCCAGAAACACAACTGTGCTTGGTTCTTGTCAGTTGTCTGTATTACCCTGAGTGCTATGGGTTTCCTACATTCAGGAGAATCAAAGCATCCTAGATTAGCATTTGTGGCTAATAACCTCTCATTGATTTTTAAAATTAAAGAAACTTTTATTTATTAGTGTGTGTGGTGTGTTTGTGTGTGTGGTGTATGTGTGTGTGGTATGTGTGTGTGTGGTGTTTGTGTGTATGGTATGTGTGTATGTGTGGTGTGTGTGGTGTGTATGGTATGTGTGTGTGTGGTATGTGTGTGTGTGGTGTTTGTGTGTATGGTATGTGTGTATGTGTGGTGTGGTATGTGTGTGTGTGGTATGTGTGTGTGTGGTGTGTGGTGTGTGTGGTGTGTGGTGTGTGTGGTGTGTGTGTGTGGTGTGTGGTGTGTGGTGTGTGGTGTGTGTGTGTGGTGTGTGGTGTGTGGTGTGTGGTGTGTGGTGTGTGGTGTGTGTGGTGTGTGTGGTATGTGTGTGTGTGGTATGTGTGTGTGTGGTGTGTGTGTGGTGTGTCTCTGTGTGTGGTGTATGTGTGTGTGTGGTGTGTGTGGTGTGAGTGCAGGTTCCTATGAATCACAAGAGAGCATGTGAGGTCAGAGGACAACTTTATGGGGTCTTTTCTCTTCCTCCATTTTTATACTTGATCTGAGGATTGAACTCTGATTATCAGGCTTTTGAGTGGCAATTGCTTTGCCCCAGCCATCTTGCGAGGTTCTTTGCATTGTTTTAATATCCCCAAGCTGATTTTGTAAGATCCTTTATTGAAGTAATTGAGTACCTTTTATGGGGCTGCAGGCATAGCTCATTAGTAGAATTCTTGTTTAGCATGTGAAAAGCTCTAGGCTTGAGTCCCAGCACTGCAGAAAAAAACCACCCACTTCCCAGAACACCGTGCTCCTGAGCATCTCAGCAGGATCAACCTTATTAAATCATTATAATGGGAATTGGACATCCATATCAGTTAAAAAAAAAACAAACAAACAAAATGGACAGAGAACAACAAAAAACAATTTGGGTAATTCCAGTGCTTGGGAACTTGAGGCAGGAGGATTGCTGAGAGTTCAAGGCTAGCCTGGACTATACAGAGTGAGATTCTGTCTCAAGTCAGAATGAACCAGTTGGGTTCTATTGCATTTAATTTATTTTGTGTAAAGGAGGGCATGAGCTTTTATAATTGGGCCCCAGGGGTCAAACTCAGGTTCTGAGGTTTGGTTGCAAGCGTCTTGATCCACTGAGCAACTCCACAGTCTTTCCAGTTGGGTTCTAAACCCATTTTCTTTAAAGACAGCTTCTGTTATTCTGAAAAAAAAAAAAAAAAACAAAAAACCCTTTCTAGTAACATCACAATGTTGGTTCTTTGTTTTAGATAATTCCGAGACTAATCCCACTGTGAAGGAGAGCAGGCCGTTGGAGGAGGGGACACAGGAGAATCTGGATATGCTTTACAGACTTGCTTGATCTTCTAAGAGAATGTCACTAATCACAGTTGGGGACACAGGGCCTCCTATCCTGGGAGGCAGGATGAGTTCTGATGACCTCTTGAGCATGACCCTGTTGTGACAGGTAGCCTTCATGTCAGCAGAGCGAAGACTCTTGCACAGAACTCCAATTTGCATAAGAGTTTCTTTAAGATAAACAGCTAGATGTGGAATTTCTTCTGATCTTAATTTGTTGTTACTCTACAAAAATATGCTGATTTATTTTCCATTCCCTACTCTACATCCTGCCAGGACTTGACTTTTTCAGTTTGGATGCTGAGCATCCAAAATATGGAAATATTCAGTTTTTGCTTTGATATTAATTTGTCTGATTATTAATGAGACCTGTTCACTTTCATTTCTTTCTGATCTGCCTACCCACACATTTTGGCTATTTTCCAATCGAGTTTCTTCTGAATGATTTATCACCATTGAGACATGTTCATGATATTAATCACAAAAAGATTTCTGTTCAAACAAAATTAGCATGAAAATGACTGCGTTTCATTTTGGTGTGTTCATGAAGTCTTAAGAGAACTATTGCTTTTAGTATCTCTGTCTAAAATTTCAAAATTACATTTAGTGTGTGTGTGTATGTGTGTGTGTGTGTGTGTGTGTGTGTGTGTGTGTGTTGCTATAGTGCCTGTGTGGTGGTCAGAGGATGACTTATAGGACTGGTTTTCTCCTTCTACCACTTGAGTCCATTCAAGTCAAGTTCTGATGGTCAGTCTTGGTGGCAAGTGCCATTACCCACTGAGCCATCTCATTGGCCCTGTATTAAGTATCATCATTAAATTTTCTTAATAGTTTTCAAAAATAAGTTGTGAATTATCTTGGATTTCCTACATTGATAATCATATCATGATTAAGTCTGTTTTGTCATAGCTATGTTCAAGTTGATTTTATTCATTACAATAATTGAGTTTGCATACCTCCTGCTTCTACATTGCATGCATAGCTTCTGACACGTTGATATTTTACCACACAAAGTCTATACTTGTATTATGGTGCACTTTGTATGTTCCTTTGGTTTGGCCAAATCTGTAGTGACATGTAACACCAAGTAGAGCCTTACAGAGTAGATTTACTGTCCTCAAAGTCCTCTGTGCTTTGCCTACCCCCCTTCTGCACCCTCAGCATAGATCTTTCTACTGTTTCCAGTTCTATCTTTTGCTGAGTGTGGCCTGGCTGAGATTATACACTGACTAGTCTTCAGATTGGCCTCGTTCTCTCTTGCTGGCATGCATCCATGGCTCCTCTATGCCTTTTTGTGGTTTAGTAGCCCATTTCTTTTCAGTCCTGACAGTGTTCCTTTGTCTAGAAGCACTACAGCTTATCCATCAGTCTGGACATCCATCCACTGAGGTCCATGCTGGTTGCTTCTGCGTTTGAGCAGTAAAAAACACAGGCACGACAAACCTGCATGTGCAGGTCTCAGTGTGGAAGTAAGTTGACAGTCCATTGATAGCTGGATCATATGGTAGGAATATTTGTTTTGGTTTGTTTGTTTGTTTGTTTGTTTAAGAAGTGACCAAGTTCTTCCTCTAAAGCGGATGAGGCAGTTTTCATTATAATCAGTAATGATGGAGCACTTCTCTTATACCACTTTGCCAGTGTTTGGTGGTGATAGTATTTTGGAGTTGGAACATTTTAAGAAGTGTGCAGTAGTATCTCATTGTTTAGTTTTTGGTGCTCTAGTGTCATATAATAACCGAAGTAACCTCTTCCCCTTCTCCCTTTTCTTTGGAGAATAGCCTTTTATCATCTATCTCACTGGCTATGGTCACACTGTACTCCCAAACTTGTCTGGTCTCAGAAGCTAAACATGGATAGGCCTGGTTAGTACTTCAGCGGCAGATACATATTTTATAAATATTTTCTCCCACTTTGTGGCTTGCTTCTAAATCTTTCCTGTATGATATATTAAAGTTTTGCTTTCATACTGTACTAGCAGAGCTTGCAGTGACGTGTGAAGAATGAGTGACAGACATCTTTCCCCCTTAACATTGGCATATGCATGTAATGTCTTCATATATATGTAACACCTTCATATGTATGTAATGCCTTAATATGTATGTGATGCCTTCACATGCATGTGACACCTTCACATGTATGTAATGCCACATGTACATAAGGCCTTCACACCTATGTGATATCATCCTTATGTGCAATGCCTTCACGTATATGTAATGGCTTTGCATGTATGAAACTCCTTCATATGTAGGTAATATCTTTGCCCTATATGTGATGTTTATTATAGACTTTTGACAGGGAACTTTCTTTCTATTCCAAGTTATTAAGAGTTCTTTCTCCCCTGCATTTAGCAACATGCTCATTCAGTTGGGTTTGTTAATACAGTGAATTATGCTGGTAGGTTTTCAACAAAGTAACCTTGCATTCCTGGGATAAGCCTTATTTGGTATAGCACTAACTATTTTGTTTATTCCTGGATTTGGGTTACTAATACCCGGTTTAGGATCCTTGTAAGTGGCCCTGGCGTGTAGCCCCTTGTTTGCCGTGTTTTGCTGCTCGTATCAACTACACTAATCCTAGGAAGTGAGCCGAGAGCTCTCTTCTTTCGCTGTTCTTGATGATTATTGCAGTGCTGCAGACAGCTTCTAAATTTGGAAAATGGGATACCAACCACACAGAAGTCTTCTGAGGATTAAAACAGGCAAAACAAGGGGAGCGATTAGGCCAGTGCCCACACCACTCAGCAAGCTCTCTGTCTTAGCGCTGGCTGCTCTTCTTCAGCTTCCTGCAAGTGTTTTAAAGAGAGGGTGGGCATCTCTGGAGGCTGAGTGTCATTCTAGAATATATACAGATACATACACTTGTACATATACACACGTACACAGAGACACAGGCACACAGACACACAGACACACAGACACACAGACACACAGACACACATCCATCTAGATGTATGTATGTATGTATGTATGTATGTATGTATCTATCTATCTATCTATCTATCTATCATCTATATCTATACATCTATAATTATCTCTGTCTCTCTATATATACATTTCAATGTTATATCTCCAGCCTTGAAATCTGCCCTTCTAGGCAATCATATTTCCACTGAACTACACAGACCTTGTTTTTTTTGACACAGGGTCAGGCTGGCTTGCAAGCCCCAGGGATCCACTAACTTACACCCCTTGCTACTGAGATTGCAAGGATGTACCATGGTGTCTGGCATTCTTATGTAGGTTCTAGGGACTGAATGCCAGCCCTCATATTTGCATGGAAGCATTTTACTGACCGAGTTCTCTTTCTAGCTACTATATCTCCCAGGATTTCCATGTAGCTCCTTATTGAATTTTATTGTTTTTTGAAACAGGTCTAGCTATGTAGCCCAGGCTGGCTTTGAACTTGTGATTCTCCTGCCTTGGTCCCTGAGTGCTAGGATTTTAGCTGTTTGCCACCTTACTTGGGTTGGATTCTAGTTTTATTATGTTGTCACAAGACTGTGATCTGTGTACTATCACTGTGTCAATGTCTGTAATGCATTGGTTTGCTTATTGTCTATGTTTTTTTTTTTTTTTTATCAGAATGTGATCCTTATAAAGATATCACTTTGTTTATGTCTCTCGTGTGTTCTCAGTGTACAGGATGGTGATTACCCTGACATATACTAAGTCCATATTTGTTGAATATTGGAATGATTGTCTGAGGCAAGATGTGGTGCACACTCTTTAAACTCCAGCACTCAGGAAGGCAGAGGCAGGTGGATCTCTGTGAGGGAGCCTGTCTTCTCCCATTGCTACAAAGAATGATTGTTAGAGATGTCAGTCTTTGGTGGTCACCAAATGATTGTTAGAGATGTCAGTCTTTGTGGTGGTTTTCTTCAACCACTTAGAAGGCGTTGCAAATTCCCAAAAGTTCTAGATCATACCAGCAGAATTGGCTTCACATTCATATAACTATATGTGAAGTCGTATAACACACACACACACACACACACACACACACACACACACACACACACACAAATGTGTCTTTAAACATCAACTTTTCCTGACTGCTAGGCAGCTTGAAGGACCATCTACTCTTAAACCAATCTGATTCTAATCTTTCCACTCTTAGCACCTCAGCAATAACATGAACTTTCCTTCCCACAAATGAGTCTGTCTTGATCCATTTGTAATACTATAGCAAATTACTATAGACGAAGAGACTTTTAAGTAAGAGAAATCTATTTCTATGTTTTCAGAGGCTGGAATTTTGCAGTCAGGGTGTTGGCATGCTCGAATCTTCTGGATCACACGTGCCTAACTTTTGTCTATGTCTCCATGTGGCAAGTGTATTTTTTGGGGGGGTTGGGAGGGAGGTTCTCTCATGTGGGCAGGTGTTGTAGTCATGTGTACTCTGCACTCCCTAAAAGCTCCTCCTCTTAATCTATCTATCTATCTATCTATCTATCTATCATCTATCTATCTATCTATCTATCTATCTATCTATCTATCTATCTATCATACTGGGTATTAAGACTTCAGCACATGAGTTTTTAGAGCACACAGTCATTGAGGTCACAGCACAGCAAAGCGGGCAATTCTCATAAAATGCTTTTGTTTCCTGTATTTAATGTCTTCCATGGAATGGCATTCATGTATTCTGTCAAGCAGTTACAGAACAGGGACAGTTGGCCATCACTCAGCTTGGTGTATCAAATAGATACTTTTGAAAATATACAATCTTTGAAGATTTTTATTCTTCAGACAACTTTGGCTTTGAAAACTCTGTATATCTTAAAAAGCAGTTTTACAATGTCAGTGGTTTTTTTTTTTTTTTTTTTTTTATTTTGTGATTGATAGTCACAGCACACTGAGCTCACGGAGACATTAAAAATGTGGCATAGGGAAAGAAAAAAAGGGCTTTACAACACTGAACCCTGCAGCAGTTAGTAATCTGCTCTTGGCTCTTCTTTCCCTTTACTAAGGATTTTTTTTCTTCCCTTCTGAAAGGTCTGTGCTTTATTGCATTCCAGATATGGACGTACGAATCAAAATACATTTTCCCCCTTGTGCTTGGCAAAATCTTACTTCTCAGCACAGTCAGAATTATTGGATAAGTACTGTAATTCTTTTTTTTTTTTTTTGTTTTTGTTTTTGTTTTGTTTTGAAACCTCAAACTTAACAAAACCTTCAAAACACTGCTAATAATTAGGGATCTCAGGGAAGATCCAGCACCAAGGACACCGTGTTCTCAAGGAAGGGAGGAAGTAGCTTCTTCTTAAAGACTGGAGGTAAGACCTAAGGCTGTGTGATACGGAGAAGCAATGAGGTGAAACCAGAATTAATTCTGGGATGCAAAAAGAGGTAATTTTTAGTGGGCGTGGAAGAATTTTTCCCTGAGGGTCTTATGAATAAGTTATACCAGGTTAGCAGCTTTAACAAATGTACCATGGAACATAATAGCACAACATTGGGGTTTTATTTTTTATTTTTATTTTTTTTTGTTCAGTAATTACCTAGGGCGGGTGTTCATATTGACAGGGAAGCTGTCCATAACCGATTCTTCCAGGAACCCAGGCTCCTTCAATCTTGTGGCTCTCAACATTCCCTAGAGCAAGGATTATAATTGGGAGTAGAGTTATAGTTGATAATCAATAATTTTTTTTTTTTTGTGAATTATATTGACTGTCACATGTACTTGATGTTGGCATTACACTGTGAAAACAGCAAAGCCCTGTTGATCATAAGCGTGGCTATGTTCAAATAAAGCATTATTTACAAAGAGAAGCGGAGGCTGGATTTAGTCCCTGGTGTGTGATCTACGTGTCTTAAAGACTGATCATGCTCTTCTTATTCCGAGAAATAAACGGAACATGAAGAGATGGCTGTGGACAATGTCTATGGGCTAGAACTGGAAGCAAAAACATTTTGTTTTCTAAGCATTGGCTGGAACTCAATCCTGAGATGGTAGTCAGCTTCTATGGGAGATGTGGCCTTGATGGAGTGCCCAGGGTGAAGGGTAGCGCATTGGTGTACATGTGTCAACCCTACCACACTGAGAACAATAAACGTGGGCAAATGCAAATTCTATCCTCAAACGATCCTACTATGTTAGAACACATAGAGCTTAAAAACCAGGACTTTTGCTGGGTGTGGCAGCACATGTCTTTAATTCTAGCACTTGGGAGTCAGAGACAGGCAGATCTCTGTTTCAAGGCCAGCCTGGACTACAGATGAGTTCCAGTGTAGCCAGAGCTACACAGAGAAACCCCGTCTCAAAAATCCAAATGGAAACAAACACATAACTTTAGAGTCAGGCAGTTTGAATCCAGAGTTTGAATCCTAGCTGACCACTTTCTAACAATGTACACGTTGGAGAATTTGTTTTAACTTACTCATGCTTCGAATTCTCTCTGGAAAGTGGGGGTGACTGTGTTTCTCTTAGGGCTGTTGCAGCTGCCAGATAAAGGAAAACCATTGTAAAGAGCATCTTTATAAATGTCTTGATTAATTATATAATATGAATGCCTTATTGTTATTATTTGGATAATTTCTTTCTTGGGCAATACACTGTAACGCCCTACTCTGTGTAAGCTGTGACATGTTAAGCTCTCTATGCCTCAGTTTCTTCATTTATGAAATGACGATGACAACAAGCCTATCCTAGAGTACTTGTAGATGATTAGGGGACTGGAGGTGCTTCATCCTTGTCACTTATAACTTAGCTCAATAAGTGGTGTCAAAAATTGTTATTTTAATACACCGATCCCTAGTATCTAAGACAGACGATAATTAAGTTAGATTAACAGTATTTGTACACTAATTCATTCTCCAAATAGTGGAAGTCTAGAGGGCAAATTCTATGCTTGGTTTGAAGACTTCAAGTAGTGACAATGTCTGGCGGTGACCTGGTCTTTACGGGCTTCCACTATACTTGATAACATGATCATTATTTTTCTAGCAGTTTCCACACTGAGCCCTGTTACCAAGCTGTTTAATTTTATCATTTGCAGCAATGCCAAGGATTAGATTTTATTGTTACTATTTTACAGACAAAGTAACAGATTTACAGAACTTAAGTAATTTGAGCAAGGTCACAGAGCTGATAAACGGCCGAGATGATATTTGAAACGATGCCCCTCAGACGCAGACGCCAACTCGGTTAACGGTTGTGCAGGGATGTCAGATCTGGCCACATAAAAAGATTTGCTAAGCAAAGTGTATGCTGTTTAATGGGAATGGAGGTTGGAGACAGGGGAAGTGGGGGTAGGCATGATGGTGAGGGTGGCCTCTCGCCTCTTTGGGAATTCAGTTCCATCTCTGGACCATTTATGACAGCAAATGCCCTCTCTACTTGGATGACTTCAAACATTCCCCCAGGATTAGAAACATGTAATCTTATCAACCAGGTTTGCTTTCTATCTGCAGGAGAGCTGGGCTTTTCAATTTAACCACTGGCTTTAAAAAAAAATGAGAAAAAAAATAACACAAAGAAATCTACTGTCTCTAGCTTTCTTTAAAATGATGAATGCTTTTTAAAGGCAAATCCATCATTGGTCACTTGAGGGAGGAAATGTCAAGGAAAGTTATGGTTTGTTAGCTTTTACTTCTTGACATTATACAAGAAAGTAATTGAAGTACAACAAATGCCATGTTGTTTTACCTCATCTATTTATACAGCCATCTGACAAGATGAATATATATGTAACCATGGATTTGGAAAAAAAGTGACAGGGACTCTGCGACTCGTTCCATTGTGTTATCGGTGCTGATCAAATGTGCTTCCCCTCAACAGAGCACATGGCAGGGATCCGTATTCTTGCATGTAGATTCCTAGATATTGAACAGCTGAACTCATTTTAAGCTCCTCATGCACATTAGTCTCTTATCTACAGTTCTCAGAGCCTAAACATGATGTATAGGGAAGCATGCACAAATCCGATTCAATAAACAATTATTTATCTAGCCTCCTCTGTATATAAGATTCTCTGGCAAACCTGGATACAATTAACCCCAGTCTGTGGTAACTCCAAAGCAGTCTGGATTACTATTGTTACTATTGTTTCATTTATATAAAAAAAAAGGAAAACTAAATCTACCTGTTAAGGGAATCAGCAAAGTGTATCTTTCTCTGTATTGTGCTATGCTCCAGAAGCCCTACAAATAAATTATATTTTAAATCCACAAAGTGAGTTTGCTGTTCAAAGAGTCTTATAATAGCATTTTCAGAGCATATGTAACCATTGACAATTATGGATTTTTTTTTTTTAAGTTGGCCGTTTATAAGGTGAATGGTCACTTTACTGAAGAATATTGTGTGGCTCATACTATGAAAATCCTAAGGCTTGTTTCTATGACACCCACGATCTCTTTGTGGTTGGACGGTCTGGTTGTCAAGCAACTTAAATAGAAGAGACATGTGAAATTATTGGTTTTTTTTTTTCCCCTCTGAAAAGTGTGAGCTACAAAACAAAGGCATCAGGCTGCTTATTGCACAGCCAAAAAATTTCTTCAGGTCTCAGCATAGATTGCTGGGGTAAAGAAAGCGGTGCAGGGCTGTATTTAATAGGGAGAGGCAGGGTGAGCACTCTGTGTGCCTTAACCTTTTTATTTCCCTGAAATTA
This sequence comes from Arvicanthis niloticus, assembly GCF_011762505.2. NCBI lineage: Eukaryota > Metazoa > Chordata > Mammalia > Rodentia > Muridae > Arvicanthis > Arvicanthis niloticus. The sequence goes on along the minus strand of NC_047675.1, from coordinate 18,127,916 downwards.
CATCAGCAATTGAGCCGAGGTTTCAAGTGAGCCTGTCCAGGGGTACAGTCTTGACCAAGTCTGTAGAACACGGGGATGGCATTGCTGTGTTTTTGGTTGCTGGTTTTTACAGTCCCTTGTTGAATTAAGTCCCTTGGCGTATGTTCTTTTCTACATATAAACGGACAAACAGAACCAATGCCAGAGAACCTGAAATATGTGATGACGGTTCACATGTCAGTACTGGGTGGTAGTAAAGAATTTGACCTTGACCAAAGAGATGCCTGTCTTTGCTTTCTTTCTGGAAGGTAATTTGTGTTAACCCAGATAGAAGTGTCTTTGTTTTAAGTGGATGCCGGCCATGTTGAATCTTAGACTGGGGTCACGAATACTCAATAGACACATCAGAAAGGTCACCCATGATTGATTTTATAGCCTAAGTTTGGGTCATGTGGTATCAGTTGACACGAGGCTGAGTTTAACCACTTGGGCAACCAGTCAGTCAATCTGTCATGCTTATGTAATAAGGCCGCAATGAAAACTCTGAGGCTGGGGTAGCAATCCTTTTGATTCCAGAGCAGGGTACAATGGAAACTTTGTACTCTTGGAGTCTTTGCTCTATGCATCTCTTCCTTTAGGCTGAGTTGTTGCTTCTTCTTCTTCTTCTTCTTCTTCTTCTTCTTCTTCTTCTTCTTCTTCTTCTTCTTCTTCTTCTTCTTCTTCTTCTTCGTCTTCGTCTTCATCTTCTCCTCCTCCTCTTCCTCCTCCTCCTCCTCCCCCTCCGCCTTCTTCTTCTGTAATCAAGGCCATAATAATATTTTCAGTGACTGCTGCATGTCCTTTGGGAGAATTATTGAAATGAGTAGAGTTGAGAATCTCCACAAATTTGTAGCTGATGTCAGAAGTGAAGGAAATTCTGCAGGTCTATTATTTCAAGTCAGAGCAATTTGGCTACTTTTGCACTGTAACTGAGAGGGGCCTATAGACAAGCAGATGTGTCTGATTATGCACTGCAGCGACAGCAGACCTTAAAACTCCAAGACGAAACATTTCCCTTGGAGGTACTTATAGAGTGATCCAATTTGATATGTTTAGAAAAATAGCATTAGATATATATACCACTTTTTAGTGCTACCCTTTGAATTAGGACATTCTGAATGCTTTTTAATTTGTTTATGGGTTATAAACACAAATACATTAAGGGTCTGTAAAGGGAATTTAAATAGTGAACCAGTAGGTATGTGGTAAATAATGGGATATATGTTCAGATAAAGGCATTTGGGATTAATAAATATGACCACTAAAAATATGTGTACCAGGGCTGGAGAGATGGCTCAGTGGTTAAGAACACTGACTGCTCTTCCAGAGATCCTGAGTTCAACACATGGTTGCTGGGAATTGAACTCAGGATCTCTGAAAGAGTAGCCAGTGTTCTTAACCACTGAGCCATCTCTCCAGCCCTAGAACAAATATTTTTAGTGGTCATATTTATTAATGGGACCCAATGCCTTTGTCTAGTGTGTTGGAAGACAGCTACAGTATACTCATATGCATAAAATAAATACATTAAAAAACATCTGTATCAGCAATTACTCAGAATCTACTCATTCACCTTCACTTTACAGTTTGAGCTAAAGGCTCCATCTGTAGATCACCTGGAAATAAATGCTTAAGACTATCCAGCCTTCTATCATATCTCTTCAGATGTTAGATTTTGTTTGAATTTGTTCATTTTAATTGAATTTATTTTAAATTTATTGGCATAAAATTATTCATAATGACCTTTTATGATTTTTTCAATGTAGGATCTGTAGTAATGACTCATTTAAAATTTCTGACATTATTTATGCCTTTTCTTGGAGCTTCATCTTGCAAATTGATAATAATAATAATAATAATAATAATAATAATAATAATATAGTTTCTCCTAGAATCAGTTTCTGTCTTTGTTTTCTCTACTTGTGTATGTTTTGTATTTTGTTAACTTCTATCTGTATGCACAATCTAATAGGTTCTTAAAATTAAAAGCATAATTATTATATGAGCCAGTAATTGCACTGCCAAGTACATTTTTAAAGGAACCCAAATCAGAGTGTGGGGGAAGAGAGCCACACTTTCACCTATAGCATTTGTCATAATGACCACAGGACAGCAACTTATATGGTCACTGGCACATTAATGGCTAAAGAAAGTGCGAGATATATAGGATAAAACAGTACTCAGCCATTAAAAGCCCGTTCAATATGGTGGATGAGCGTGGAGGACATTCTAAGTGGTCAGCTAGTCACAGACAGAGGAGCACATGGTTGTACTTATGTATGGAGTCTAATGTAGTCATAGGAACTGAGTGTAAGATGGTGGGTACAGGAGTCTCTGTAGGAAGGATGGCTGGGGAGCTGTTGACCAAACAGTGCAGGATTTTAGTTAGACATGAATGACTCTAGTAGTATTAGCCTGTGGCTTATTTAGCAGTTTCCAGAACAACATATGGTTTAGGTAGCTGTCCTGAATATTTCTTTCAGATCATTTACATGATTAACCCTGACAGTGCTCTCATCTGGCTTGTAGGGATGCTTTAGGCTGGGAGTCTGGGAATGAAGACCATGTTACCTAAGTCTGCTTTTCTCTTTAGCATGCGTTTTCTTATCATGGAGCCCGGTGCTGTTGGGCTTACATCCTTACATCCCAGCTCCAAAGAGGAAGAGCATCCCTCGTTCTGCAGATTCCTAAAGCACAGTGGCCAGATCAAATCATGCTCTGAACCATTCCTGAAGGGATGAAGTGGGATGAATGTAAGTACAATTCAGGTTTTTTTTTGTTAGAGGCCAGCTCCACACAAAAGATGTTTCTGAGCCTATGGGAGGGAAAAGCATCCAGGGAATGCAGTCTTCAAATACTCATAAATTATTTTGTCACATTTTTTTTCTTTGAGATAGGGTCTCACCAGGTTGTCCATGCTAGCCTGGAGTGACACTGTAGCTTAGACTGGCTTAAACTTCACTTTTCTTGCCTTAGCTTTCCAAACACTGAGACTGTAAGTGTAGACCACCACCCAGTCACAGATTCTTCAAGGTTAGACTAGAAATCACTGTTATACTATGGAAATGAAGGGCTCCCCAAAAGGCTAACACAGTGGATGTTTGGTCCCCGGCTGGCAAAATGCTATTTGAAGGGATCTGGAAGTATAGGATGGGTCTCAGTGGGGATGCTTGGAAATACTTTCTCTCTGTCTCTTCACTGTCTTACTCTATACTTCCTGTCTGCCCAGAATTAAAGGCCAGCCTCCAGCACATACTCTTCACCTCTGTGATGATGCTCACTGAACCCCCTGAAACTGTGAGCACCACAGTCCTCCTTCCCTTAAGCTGATCTCTCAGGTACTTTGGTTGTAGCATTAAAGAGAATAACTTTTACTCCCAGCATGCTTTTCTGTTATGGACAAGAGCAAGCATTTCCAGACTTTGGAGGCCACATGGGTCTATGTTATTTTCTCTCAGGCTTTCTGAAGCGTCTAATAGATACAGGACTCTCTCTCTCTCTCTCTCTCTCTCTCTCTCTCTCTTCTTACAGGGTGAGAGTTAGAACTAGTCCATGGGTCATATACTGTTGTGCCCTGAATTAAACTGATTTCTTTTTTTCTGGCCCTAGTGTTATGTTTTATTTCATTTATTTTTATTTTTAGTTTTTTATTTTTTGTTATATTTTATGTATAGAACTTTCAAAATACTTTGGAAGACACAGCTCTAATTTGGAAGTGTAGGAGAGCAGAGGCTGTGCATTTCCTCTTTTCCTTCCTTTCCCTCCTGTATTCCTCAGCCCTACCCAACCTACCTCTGCTTTATAAGTTCCATTCTCTCCCTTTCCTGTTAATCACCCTGCATCCAGAGACCAGAAGAAGGTCTGATTACTAAGTGCTCAATAAGTATATATTGCCCAGACCGAAGCTATTTCTCAAAGCTTCCATTTCCTTACGTGTAGAAGAGAAAGACCTGCAGTTGCTTTTGGGTGACTCCAGAAAGGAGGGCAGAAGAAAAGAAGACCAGGGAGAAATCAAGAAAGCGAATTTTCTGTCCCGGCTTCACCATTACCTACTTTGTGATTTGGGGCAAATGACATCTTTGCATTCTTTCTGTTTTCCCCTCTTAGGTTAGGAAATGGTTTGCATCTTCTGCAGCTCAAGATTAAATGACAGAAAGGAAGCATCATAAACCAGCCACAGGGATGAAGAGAAAGAGGGAGCTGTGGAGAGTGTGGCTTGACTTTGGACAGGGGTTTGGTCTGGGAAGCGGTCTAAGAATCACTAATGACCAAAGCTGACTTCCAAACACAGTTCTAATGGAAGAAGATTGGCCAGCTCGATGTCTTCAAGAGTCATTTAGAGGCTCTCTCCTGCAGATAGGGAGATTCCTAGTTCTTTTCTCATAGGATGGTATGTCACTATGTTTGTGTTAAGAGCTGCCTTTCATGAAACACATGGCAGACATGTGGAAGGAGAGAAATTATCCTCTATGTAAACATTGTCCGGTAAATTAATCAAACTTCTACTGAGCATTTGTTAAATGTCAGGTGCTTAGTTATACGCCTCAAAGATGGAGAACAGATGGCTCCCTCCCTCAGGGAGGTTTAATCTGGAGATTTGAATGGAGAATCATTTAAAACTAACCAGGAAAACAGAAACACCTCTGTTTAAAATGAAGGAATTTTAATGCAAAAAAAAAAAAAAAAAAAAAAAAAGCTACACAGATGATAGTGGTGTTGAGAAGCTAAGAGGTGAGGAAGAGGTGAGGAAGAGAGGAGGATGAAGACATGAAGACGGAGTGACCCAGGAGACGGTGTGGTCCAGTTGCTACAGTGACTTTTTAGAAGCATAGAAAAAGAAATCCCATAGTAAATGGTTGTTGCAGGAGATATTTAAAATGGCGCCATTCAATCTGGCTTTTCTTAATCAGCCGCCATGTGCCCTACTAGCCTAGGCCTGCAGCCAGGAGCGGCTGCTCAGCTCGGGCTGTCCGCTCAGGTGGTCAGAGACACCAGCCCTGCCACCCATGAGACGCTGGCATGGGAGATGGCTCTGCCAATCTACCATGATGTCTCCGCAATGCTTGGCTGAGCCCAGAACATCCCATCATCCACATGGGCCTGGTAGGAATGAGACTCTAATGCTTAGATTATCCAACGGCTTTTATATATTTGGTAATGCTCAATAACAAGATGCCCACACAATCAGAGGTGTAACCCAATACCCAACCTAGATAAATCAACTACCTTTGACTGCTAGAGACATGCACATGTCTGCTTCCATGTTCCCCCCTCTCTCTCATGCTCTCTCCCATAGCTCTTCCTCTTCCTCTCCTTACTCCTCCCACCTTAGCTCCTCCTACAAATGGTGGTAATGGTGGAACTTATGTGGAAATGGTGGGAAGAGGATAAAAAGACTCAGAGTGAGGCCAGAATCAGCATTAGGTGACTTTGTGCCAAGATGTGGGAGGAGTAAGGAAGAGTATTTGCTGGTGAGAGAGACGGGGGTATCACTCTAAGTATGGTCAGTGTGGCTTCTTGCCAGGCCAGGGCCAAGTTCAGGTGGCATCATGACAGAACAGGCTTACCTAAGAGAATTGTCGAAGTGACTATGAAAACGACAATTTCCAAGCAGAAGACAACTAGCAGACTGCCCAGTCTTGAAATCAAGAGATGTTAAAGGAGATAAGATGATCGGGAGATTGATGGCCATCAGTCTACCACTACACACAGACTACCACAGACAGGGACAATTCCTTGCCCACTTTTTTTCTCCCAGAGGTGAGCAAATTTTCAAATAGAAAGTGAGAGATGGTTTTATGTAGTTCTAGGGAAGGAATGTCTTTGTAGCATCAAAACAAACACACCAGTAGTGATTCCTCCAGGCTTCATTTGCAAATCTCAAGGAGACACAGCCAGCTCCAGGAGTAGATCTGAGCTGAGTGGTGAGAGAGTACCCCAGTAGTCCAGTGACTGGTGGACAAAGGATCTTTATGACCCTCTGGTAATGGGAGGGAGCCAGGTAAGAAGTCCTGGCTACCGTATTACAGTAGAACTTATAGTGGTTTCATGATGTGTGGACCCATCCAGTAGTCATATCTGATGCCCTTCCTTCCTTCCTTCTTTCCTTCCTTCCTTCCTTCTTTCCTTCCTTCCTTTCCCCCCTTCTGTCATCTTTCTTCCTCTCTCCTCTCCTTCCTTCCTTCCTTCCTTCCTTCCTTCCTTCCTTCCTTTCTTCCTTCTTTCCTTCCTTCTTTCCTTCCTTCCTTTCTTCCTTCCTTCTTCTGTTTTCTTCTGAGACAGGATCTCATTATGTAGCTTGGACTGTCCCGGACCTCACCTGATCACTATGTAGATCAGGCTGGCTAAGAATAAATGCTTTACCATGGCTGGCATGTCTGATGTTCTTAAGTGTGTAATGGGGTGGACAGTCTTCGTGGCTAGCTTGGCGTGTTACTTGTCTTGTGTGTCGGAATTGTCACAGTGGGGAAATGCGGGTGAAAGCAGCCCCTCCCCCACTACTGCCTCCCACATCTTCATCGTGGTATAGAGTCAGCTAAGGAAATGGAAGAGAGTGCCAGTTGGCAGAAGCAAAGTATGCTGAGCTGGTGGCTCATTTTTGATGAATGTAGAACTCAGGCCTCTGCAAACTCAGATGGATTCTGGCAGATGACAATGAAGTTCTCTAATCTTAACCACGCAGCCGCTACTACACCAGATGTGGGATCTTCACTAGAACAGATGAACAATTAAGGATGTTAATCTGCTTCCTGAGAAACCAAACCTATGGGAAAAAAAGACTTTCCTCCGGCACAGTCAAGCACCAAACACTAATAAAGCACAGGGTAGGTCTATGAGGAAGAATAAGAAACCTTGCAAGGCAAACAGAAAGCAGTAAGTTCTGTTCTAGAAAGTTACATCCTAAAAGGTCAATGTCTTCTTCTGTGCATATACCTAACCATAGTCCTGTGTGAATGCCGGAGGTGGCATGTTTTATACAACATGACCCAGGTCCTTTTGCCAGCTCAGTTGTACCAGAGGGTCTGCTCCAAGGTAATCAACCTCATGGGAGGCCAAGGGATAGGTGATCTGGTATGGAAACATGAGGAGTTAGATCTCATTCTCCACTTGGGAGCCTGGACTGGGGAGATTGGAGCTGAGCTGGCCAGCTGCCATGCACAGGGAAGTCAGTGTGAGAATGTCACTCATCAGTCCATGTAAGAAGCTGTGGTAGATGTATTGAAAGAGGGAGAAGAGAGGGATTGTGGGGCAGAGAAGAAGAGGACTCTTGATTCTTCCTGGTTACCTTGTTCAGATTTCTGGGGAACCCTCATGTCTTTTGTTCTTATCTCTAGGCTCCGTGAAACCCCTCTGAGGACATCCCTTGGTTGAGTTAGAGCGAGTGGATGGATCTCTTTCCTTTGTAGCCAGAGAAGCTTGGCATTGGAGCCTGCGGGGTATCACTTCTGTCTGACTTTACCACTAACTCCCCAGTGCGATTAGATATTTTCTATTTATTGTTTCTGTCTTTTTTACTTGGGCTGTGAGGCAGTGTTCTGTGTATGTTGGGAAAGGTTAACCATAGTAGTAATAATATTATGAATAATAATAGTTCATATGAACTCAACTTTTACTGTGTGCCAGACACAGGATTGGGGACTTTACCTACACTATGTTCAGCGGAAAGGGATCTCCTGTGAACTGCTGCTGTAGCCATTGTTGTGAGTGTGACCATGTCTTCTCTGCTTTGACAGTACAACCCCAGGAAGTGACCTGCCAGACAGCTGGTAGAAGGACAGAGGTGTTCACTCTTGGAGTAGTATCTTTTTTCTTCTCAGTAAAAGTGGTTTATACTCATTAGTGAGAACTTGGAAACATCTAGAAGCAGAACTACAGAAATAGTCAAATATTCTCTCCACTGCAGATATCGTAATGTCTGTTCTTTCCCCCAGGCCCCCCATCACACACTTTGCTTTGAAATTTTACAATGTAAAATCTGAACCCTTTTTATGCCTTTAAATATCCTTCTCCTATATAATTCTTTTGGGTAGAGAGTTGGCACATTTTCCTTCCTTCTAAAAACATTTTATTTTTATATTTGTATCATATAAATTAACTTACAAACAACAGGTTCCGTATGGGATTTCATATATATTTCATTTTGGTCAACTTTCTCCCCTAATTCTCTCCTCCCTTATCTCCCTGCTCCTTGTCTCTGTTGCCCCTTTCCCTGGTAGGATTCTGCCTTCTGTTTAGTTCTATAATTTTTTATACTTGTCTCCCTTAAACAGTTACTCTGTCCCTCCCTCCCCCCTCTACCTTCTCCCCTTTGTCTGTCTTCCCCATTCACTCCCAAACCAGGTACACACATTTAACAGTTCGAGACCAGGGACCATATAAAACAGATACCACAGGATATTTGCCCCCAACATAATTTTTAAAGAGCCATGCAGTGCCCTTTATGTGCCAAGTGTCATGGTTCAGGTGTTCCAACCAGTGGAACAATGCATCCTGAGACTGTGAGATTATGAACGTTCTTACCAGCATCCTGGCCCATGGGAATTCCTTCTGGAGCAAGGGGAGTGTTGTTCGGCCTCTGGAGGATGCCATGTTTCCAAATTTATTCTGAGAAGAAATTGTTACATCTTCTTTACAACCTCCTTCCTCTGCTCATTCACCTTATGCTGTTTTAGAGTTTTTTTTCCCTCTCAGATGCCCTGAAGCTTCTGATTATTGGTGCCTTCATGTCAGTCTGCATCAGGTTTCATGTTCTGGGACCATCCTGCAATGCCCTGCCTCTATCTACCAGGCCTTTTAATTTCTCTGTACAACACTAGAACAACACTAGAAGTTACCAGGAGATGGCACTGTCAGCAAGTGCATCTACTAGGTGTGCTTTACACAGACCCTGGAAAGCTTTAAATATTTATTCACAAAATTCAATAAAGCCATTCATCAACTCTAATGCTTAGAATTTGGCCAGCCCATGAGAATATTTTAATATCTTGCCCGAAGTTCCACAATCCTCTTCTGCACGGTCTGTTTGTGGATCAGACCCCTGTTTGTTTCTTGTCAGTGGGATTTCCTGTACCCGAGCTAAGAGCCTTTCTACGAAATCTTTCTGGCTGTTGTAGTGATCAGTTGTCTTACCTATTGAGAAGTCTTCAAGATTAGATACTAGGTCTGATCCTTTTCCATTTCTTCAGCCTCCAGTAAGTGTTTGATGGAAAGAAATACTCCATAAACACATGAACTCGTGTGTGTGTGTTTTGCATATATGTGGCATGCTATGGGGTGGGATATGTGTGTGTGTAGTGGGTGTGCTTGTGTGTCTGTGTGTGGTATGGTGTGGAGTGGTATGTGTGTGAGTGTGTGTGGTGTGTGTATGGTGTGGGATGGGCTGTGTATGGGTGTGAGTGTGTGTGGTGTGTGTATGGTGTGGGATGGGCTGTGTATGAGTGTGGTGTGTGTGATGCATGTCTGTGGCATGATATGGGGTAGTGTTTGTGGTATAGTGTGTGTGTAATGTGTGTGTCCCTCCAAGGATACTGTAGTCAGGATATATGATGTCCCCTAAAGGCTCATGTGTTAATGGCTTGACCCATAGGGTGGCGTTACTGGGACATAGGAGATGGGCCTTAGGGATATGCCTTTAGGTCCCTGGGGTTTGTTCATGAATGAACTGTGGAACCACAGCCTCTCCCTCTTTCCGTTTGGTCTCTGGTTGATGAGGTCATCAGTTTTGCTCTCTTATGGGCTTCTGCCAGGTCGTGCTGCTTTACTGCAAGCCAGTAGCAACAGGGCCAATGGATCACGAGCTGCCTTCAAACCTGAGCCAGGACAAAGCTTTTCTCTTATGTTAACAATCTTGGACATTTCATTACAGCGATGGGAAGCTGACTCACATGGTCGGGGGGTGGGGTTGGAAATCATCTGGCTGTCACAGCGCTGGAGTGCGTTGATGGGCAAGGCTGAAGGATGCTGAACATGCAGGGAATAACTCAACACAAATGACCATCCTGTGTATGTGTGGCATTAGGGAATGCCCTTTGTGTCCACGCACCCGAGTGGCTTCTTCCTGGCTGGTGACACACAGACCATAGCTTTTCTCTGAGCCTCAGCTTTCCTTATCTGTAAAAGGAAGACACACACCTTCTCCAGATTAACCCCAAATTGTTGTGGGTTTCAAAGAAGTGACATACGTTCAGTCACTCTGTGCAAATCACACAGCCTATCTTATATAGGACGAATCAGTTGTCTTTGGTCCATGGGGATGCTACTAAGCCTGGTTTTGTTTGCTCTGACACTTTCTCCTGCTAAGGCCCGAGTCTCACAGGTAGGACTCACACTTGCTCTGACACAATCTTTAATACCTCAAGCTGCAAGCCCTACCATCTTCCTGGTTGTTTATTACCTGGATCAGAGCACTCCTTGGTTCCTTGTTTTCTTTGCCTCCATGTAATCCCTCAGTGATACTATCCATTTTACACTCCAAATTTAGCTTGAGGGAGGCTCTCCCTACTCCTACCCTCAGCTGGCCGAGGCCCACTGCAGGGGTTCCCTCTTGCTCCCCCTGTGGTGCTCACCTGTGGCAGCTCCTGACTGAACAGTTTAGAGATATTCAACAGATGGCCACCCCTACAGAAATCCCCCCTTACCCCCACCACCCCCCCCTCATAAGAGCTGGTGGCTTTGAGGCCTTGCATGCCTCAGTCTCTCTAACACCTTCTCATACTTTACACAGTGGCATCTCCTTGCTCAGCATATAAAACTACCAGGCCATTTCCTAACTTGTACAGTTGGCTCTTGCTTTTCTCTCTAGCCAGAGTTCTCTTTGCCAGGTATCATGTATCTTTAAATCTCAGTTCGAATGTTCCATCTCAAGGAAGCTTCTGCTGTTCTCCTGGTATAATTTCTCCTATTGCCTCGTGTGATTTTTTTTTAATTTCATACATTGCTAGCACTCTCTGAAACGGTTCCTTTGGTTTCATTGTTTCTTGATCTCTGGTATGACGATGCTTCTACTGTGAAGGGAGAGTTGTTACTGTAAGGCCCCCGGGACAGATGATGACTCTAGGGCGTGTCCAGAGCTTAGCTATGGTTTGCTGATGGAAAGAGAGTAGTTCACTTTTTGGCTTTCTCGTGGGGCTGCAGTAAAAGTTCTGACCTGCCTCTACCATTGGAGAGTTTGACTAGACCTGGAAGATGGCATCCAAAGGGCTTACCTCTAAGGTAAGAAGGAGGAGCCCTTGGTTCTTCGTCACATGGGCTTGGCTATAGAGCTTCTCACAACATTGAAGCTAAGTTCATGTAACACACATACAACACACACACACAACACACACAACACACACACAACACACATATAATACACACATATACACACACATACACACAATACACACACACATACACACACAATACACACACGATACACACACACATACACACACAACACACATAATACACACACATACACACACAATACACACACAACACACACACAATACACACACATACACACACACAATACACACATACACACACACAACACACACACACAATACACACACACACACATGCACACATACAACACACATACAATACACACACACACACACACACACACACACACACACACCACACATACGGCTCAGGGAGAGGGAGGGAGAGAGAACAATTTGATGCTATCTTGAAGGGAGGCAAGCTGCAGAACTGGTGGATATACTTTACAGCTTGGTTTCTGTGTTCTTCTCTCTCCATTGACTGCTCTCTCCCAGTGCTGGTGTTTGAGAGTGAGCGGTACTGATACAGCTTGGCCCTCAAGCTACAATCAATGAGACCCCAGTGATAACAGCACAGAAGAACCAAGGCCAAGAGAAACTCTTGCGGAATCCTCATTAATTGAAGTAATTAAATCAGCAGGAAGCCATCTGAACAATTATCACACTACAAGGAAAAACTCGTTTTGAGCCTTAGTATAAACACCCAAATAAACAGCTATTAGTTTATATTTGTAAATACCATCAGCCTATCAGGAAATTTGCTAATAGATTTTTAATTAAGGGGAAAGGCACATTTATAGTGGGGCCGTACAGTCTTTTCTTCAGACTTTGCTGGCTTGAGAGTGGTGTCTCGGACACTGGCTTGGTCTCTCTGGCTTAAGTAGCCCATAATTTTTGGGGGGATCATAGTCTGGGTTACTCCACTGGGATTTGGCTCACTGAAATGACTATGTTATCAGAGGTGTAGGAAGCCAGGGGGCTCACTGCTATAAGAGACAAAGTCCAGAAGGCAATGGGATTCCTTTCTGAGAGGACGGAATGGTAGGTAGAACACAGGTATCCTGAATCAGCGCAGTGTGCACAGGTATGCATGTGGGCTGCTCCCCTTGGAAGCTGATAATATTTTTTCAAAGAAGAATTGATAACTGAGTTTTTTTTTTTTAAATGGATTTTTAATCTTTCTTGAAGTTCTTTTCAAACACAGTTGCATTAACTCTTACCAAAAGCGCATGAAGTTTACAACACAATCATGCAATCCACGCCTAAGGCAGCTGTGGCTGATGTCACCCAGCGAGTCAATGGCAGGGTTAGGGATAGAACTCAGGGTCTCAGCCTCTCCTTTTCTTGTTGAGCTTCATATTTCCTGATCTACTATAACGTTTTGTTTATGAGACAGTGTCTTATTTTATAGCCTAGGCTAGCCTCAAACCCATGATCCTCCTGCCTCAGCTTCTCGAGTGCTGAACTTACCACCATATGCAGGATGCCTGGCTTCCTATTCTGCTTTTAGTGACTTTACTTGCAAGAATTTAAGGACATTTTCAAAGTAAAAAAAAAAAAAAAAGCCATTTGTGTGCATATAACTTTATGTACAAATCCAGGGCTTTGGTAATCCCTGAAAGTCCACACTGGAACCTCGAGAGCTGTATGTAAGTAAACCCAAGACAAGAGCCCCAGCCATTGACTTAGCAAGAGATGTAATCTGCCAGCAAAGGCTGAAATCCCATACAAGAGCCAAGAGCTAATCATTTTGGGTCAAGGATGAGATTCCCTTGTCATGGGCTCCCTTCAGATATGCTGTTTGTGGGTGATTTGGAGGAGAGGATATCCTCATGGAAATGACAATCCTCTTTGGGACTGTTTCAAAAGCTATGTCAGCTTGTCCCTTAATCTTTAGTAGAGCAGATATCTTGGAACCAGGTAGCGTCATACGGTCTCTGTCTTCTCTAATCTTAGTGCCATACTGGGAGTTTCTCTTGGACTTGGTATTCACTGTCTGTCTTTTATGGGCACTCTCACGTTCCTACCTTCTCTGAAACATCAGAGTAATGTGATAAAGTTCTTACTTGACACACTGAGTGTTCCGTAATATGCTAACATTTCTATATCATGTTAGTCTTGCATTAAGCTAATATGACACTAATTCAAGATGACAGGGAAAATGACTAATACAATAAGACCTTCAACTAGTTCCCTGGGGCTGCCACACGTGTCTGGTTTAATTCACCTGAAACCACACATGGATGGGCAGCACTCAGGTGCAGTGGATACTCCACAGTGGAAGTCCCTGAAATACAAAAGCAACAGATATTTCCCACCTGCATTTTCCTGCCCTTCCTCCACGTGTCCACAGCTCAGCTCCCAGGATGCAGACATGCAATAGGAAGACTTCCTGACTGCATTAAGCTTTGGAGCTGCTGATATGGGCCAAGGTCTAAACTCTGTCAATTATTGATGCCGGGCAAGTTACTTAACTTTTCTGAGCTTCTGTTTCCTGTAAGAAACACTCCTTAACCTAATAGGGCAGCAAGGTGGGTGGGATGAAGTGATGCACGCTTAGGAAGTTATCCAGGACAGGATGGCAATGTGCTGATGACAGCAACATTTTTGCTGGATCTGGAAAAGGAATCTTTGAAAATCTCTGGGGCTCCAGATATTATCAAGGTGAAATGGTACAGTTATGATCATTTGTTTTTATTATGGCTTATTTCACCGGGGATAATGTCCTCAAAGCTCATTAATATTGCGACGTATGTCTGTTTCTTTCCTTTTTAGGGCTGAGTAATATTCTACCATATATGGCACACTTTGTCTATTCATATACTGTTGGGCATTTGGGTTGCTCACACCTCTTGGCAATATGAATTGGCATTCTGATATTTCTTTGGAAACCTAGTTTCAATGCATGTGGCTATATATACCTAGAAGTGGGATTTGTTGAGAAAATACCATACAGTCTTCCATAGCAGTTACAACACTATGCACTTCTACCATTAGCGCACAGGCTTTCTAATGTTTTCCTGTTCTGCTTGTGTTTTCCATTATGGGTATCTGTATGTGCCCATCCGTGGGTTGTATCTGTGAGTGCAGTGCTCAGTGTACAGAAGAGGTCAGCAGATTCCCTGGAGCTGGAGTTACAGGGTGACGTGCTCGGAATCTAATCCAGGCTCTGGAAGAGCAGCGGGGGGGGGGGGAGCTTTAGCCTCTGAGCCATCTTTCTAGTCCTTAATTTCTTCACTTTCTTGCCCCTACTTGATATCATCCATTTTCCTTGCTTATCATTGCATCATGCTCATCCATGGGTGTGAGGCTTTTGGTTTATATCCTGATGGACAGCTTGTCATAGGCTTGTTGGACACTTATATATATCATTGTTCGTGAATTATCTAAGTCCCACGCCCATTTTTTTTGAGATGCTGGGAATAGAGTTCAGGGCCTTGTGCATGCTGGCCAAGCACTGTCCCACTGACTCCTCCCCGCAACCCGGTTTGCTTGTTTTTGTGTTATGGAGGTATAAGAGGAGCTAGCATGTTCCTGGAGTTAGCCTTTGTCAGCTATATAATTTGCAGGTGTTTCTCTCACCCCGCAAGCAGCCTTATCACCTTGTTGGTTTTATCATTTGATACAATCAAGTTTTGTTGTAGTACAGTTTTTTGGTTTGTTTGCTATTTGTTGTTGGTTTTTTTTTTTTTTTTTGCTTTGTTTTTAGGTATTCTGATGCTTTTTCAATGAAATTCTTGCCAAATCTAGCATCATATAGTGTTCCTTTGGCTTTCTTCTGAAAGTTTGATAGTTTAGTTCTCACAGTTAGGCCATTGATCCATTTCATGTACATGGTGTATAGTAGGACCAACTTCATTTCTTCTGTGTGTAGATATCTACGTTCAACTCCACTTGTTCAAAACAATGCTTTCCACACTGAATGCTTTCAGCACTCCTTCCTTCCTTCCTTCCCTTCCTTCCTTCCTTCCTTCCTTCCTTCCTTCCTTCCTTCCTTCCTTCCTTCCTTCCTTCCTTCTGTCCTTTCTCTCTCTTCCTTTCTTTCCTTCCTTTTTTCTTTCTCTCTCCCTGCATCCTCTCTTCCTTCCCTCCCTTCCTTCCCTCCCTTCCTTCGTCCTTCCTTCCCCACTTCTTTTCTCTCTCTCTTCCTCTCCCTCCCTGCATCCTTTCCTCCGTTTTTTCCTTATTTTGGGAGCAGTGTCTTACTATGTCATTCAGGCTGTTCTTGTACTCACTGTATAGCCCTGGCTGTCCTTGAGCTCTGGCTTCTTTCCCTTCAGCCCCATACATTCTAGGATTGCAGATGTGTGTAACTACTGTATGGCAAATAAATGCCATTTATTTATTTATTTTTCTGTAGATTGAACTCAGGGTTTTGGGAGTGCTAGACAAGTGCTCAACCACTGAGCAGAAATACCTGCAGTGTATTTCTGTTTTATTCCACTTGCCTATATGTTTTAAAATGTACTGTTCGTTCATTCACTCACTCACTCACTCATTCATTCATCCATAGACTCACTCTATAGCCTATATTGGTCTCAAACCTACTACATAGCCCAGGTTGGCTTCAAACTTGTGATCGCCCTGCCTCTGTCTGCTGAATGTTCTATTCTTTGTGCTACCATGCCTGACTTGACCAAGCTTTTTCTTTTCTCCTTCTCCTTCTCCTTCTCCTTCTCCTTCTCCTTCTCCTTCTCCTTCTCCTTCTCCTTCTCCTTCTCCTTCTCCTTCTCCTTCTCCTTCTCCTTCTCCTTCTCCTTCTCCTTCTCCTTCTCCTCCTCCTCCTCCTCCTCCTCCTCCTCCTCCTCCTCCTCCTCCTCCTCCTCCTCCTCCTCCTCCTCCTTCTCCTTCTTCTTCTTGTATGCAAACTGGTGAGTTGGACGGAGAGCTTGTCATTCCCATTCCTCCTCACCATGCTGGTTCAATCACCATTGCGGTCTAATTTTATTAATATTGGAAAGCATGACCTGTGTTCTGCTTTTCTGAGACTGATTGGCTATTTGGGACACTTTGAGACTTCGTATGTTTGTTAGGATTGTTTTTTCTATTGATGTTAGATCACCCTGGATGACGTTGCTGAGGATGCCATTAGGGATGCAGCCTGGCTTGGGCAGAACTGGTATCTGAAGAACATTGTAGGTCTTTCTGCTTCCTGAGTGCGAATGTCTTTTGATGTGTCTGTGTTAGTTTCCCCCTTTTCAGTGTGCATCTTTTACCTGGTTTGGTTCATTTTAAGGATCTCACTTTTTGGTGCCGCTGGAGGTGGAACTGTGTTCTTCACTTCCCTTTTTGTTTGTTCAAGGAGACTTATTTTGTCATCGTCTTGAGTGGTGTTTAGTTTTTCAAGCTCAGCTGTATGTTTATCTTTGAGCACATGTGCAGAAAACCCCACAGTGGCAGTTTAGGGCATGGTTCTAGAATGAAAACTTGGCTCAGTCAATGTTATGTATATATTCAATTTGTATTAATACACATACCTATTGGTAGTATATGAGCATGGGAGGTTCCTGGCAATATTTTTGTTAATCTAATAAGTTAAAATCTTTTTGTGTTTAAAACATTATTTGTTACAGGAATGATGCACATACAAGCTCATTGAGAATATGGCTGTTTACAAAAGACCTGCACAGGTTGACAAGAAGCTGTTGCAATTGAGATCTGTGGGGAAAAGGAAAATCAGTTTTCTCTAAAGGAGAGACACGGGAATGTCAATCACACTGTAGGTAGGCCCCATGCCCAGGATTATAGAGCAATGCATTACAGACTCCATGGTGTGTATGTGTGTGTATGTGTGTGTGTGTGTGTGCGCGCGCGTGTGTACTTTTTTATTTTGGATTTTTTTGTCTTAGTGGGTTGTTGTGGTGTTTTTGCTGTTCTTGTTTTTGCTTTCTGTGTATTTTCCTCTGAGAGAGAGTGAACACAAAGTTTGGTGGGTTGAGAGGGGGCAGAGCTGAGAGGAGTTGAGGGAGGCGAAAGATATGATCAAAATATATTGTATAAATTTTTTAAAAAGCGAAATAAATGATTTACTGTTGTGTGTGGTATACATGAATGTATATGCATGTTTTTGTGTGTGCATAGAGGCCAGGAGTAGATGTCTTCCTCAGTTATGTATGCTCTGCCTAACATACTGAGACAGGGTCTCTTGCTTGAACCTGTGGCTCACAAATTCAGCTCTTTTGCTCTGGGGAAATCCCTTGTCTCTGCCTCCCAAGCACGGGGATTACAGGAGGGCCACCGTGTCCACTCGGTACTGAAGATCTGAACTCTGGTCCACACATGGATGCTCTTTTTAAAAGACAGTGTCATTGTGCTGTTCAGGCTGGCTTTGATCTTATGGTCCTTCCTCAGCCTCCAGAGTGCTGGATATGTGCCACTACACCAAGCCTAGTGCTGTTTCTTAAGTGGTTTAATTAAGTTTTCATAATTATGAGTCATGTTCTGGGTATTTTTAAGGATACATATGCACATGTTATAAATAACTCACCCTGTGAGCCGTCTTATGTATTTCTTGCCCACTTATTTATTGTGCGTGCTGTGTGGGTGTAATTGAACTTTTCTCATTAACTAACTCACAAGAACATTTTGTATTAGGCAAGACTTTGGTGTATGTATCACATTTACCCTTTTCCAGTTTTTTTTTGATTTCCATAATAATAATAATGTGCGAACATGTCACATTTTTGTGGCACTAAATTAAAAAAGAGCATTGTTTTCTTTTTGATGATTTCACACATGTATGCTGTGTATTATGATCAAGTTCACCCCACTTGTCCCCCCTTACCCCCCTCCCATTCCTGCTAGCACCTTCTTCCCAACCAGTCTGCTCCCTCCTTCCATGTTATATTTTTTCATGCAGGTCTTGTATTTAACCACAGCTTCTGTGCCCTCATGACCGCAATGGCCATGGCAGAGCCAGAAGACAGTATTTTACAGCACTATTCCCAAGCACCTTGCTCTTATATTTATCTGTCCCCTTCTTCTGCGATGTCCTGTGGGTCCTGGAGGGGGTAGTACAAAAATCTCATGTAAGACTGAATAATCAGTAGCTCTGTGTCTCTGATTCACCATTGTCCACTGTCAAAAGAAGCAGTAGTCCAACTCTGAGAGCAGCACCAGTCTGTGTTTAAATGTAAGTCTTAGGAGGTAACTTAACTACATGTCCATTCAGTACAGCATCAGTAGCAGGTTCTCCACTGGGGCTATGACCTTCCTGGCCATAGCCAGCCTGTTGTACAGCACCAGGCCTGTATTTCCTTCGATGCAGCGGGCCCCACGTCCCATCAGAAAGCAGGCATGTCGCTGTTGCAGCAGAGGTCGCAATCCTGTGTGGCGGGTGATAATGAGTCCGCAGCTGGGTGAGGCTGGTGATGGGTTCTTCCTTCCGGTCGCTGCATAGCACTTCTGGCACTGTGGATGCTAGTCAGTAAGGAGGTTTCCTGCTCAGTTCCACCCATATCCAAACCACGTGGTTCCTTCAGCACCAGATCTTGGTTCTTATACCTTCAGGTTCTTAGTGGCAAATAAGAGTAGTCTGTATTGTTCTGAGGAGCTGTTGGGGTTTCGAGAATGCATAGGAGGTATCCATCAATTGACACTGGATTTTCTTACAAACCAACCTGTGGCTTCTAGAAGTGTTATCCAATGACACAGGATACCTCTCTTCAAACTCCTGTAAACATAGTTTCCAGTTAGCTTATAGAGTTGCAGGTTCTTCCGGGCTTTTGATGCGCTCTTAATTTTTGGTCAGCCTTCTATTCCTTCACCTCCTTTTCTTCCTCCTTGGATGCAGAAAATGTGTTGCTTGTGGATTTTAGGTTTTATAGCATGTTTCCTTACAGTGTTTCCATCACTTAAATCCCTGGTCAGATCGTGCATCCCATTGATTCAGCATGGCTCAACATTTACTGGGGGTGGGGGGCTGGGAGGCTGGGGGGTGGGAGGGGTGCGGAGTGGGTAAGAAGTGAATTAGGAGGACCCAGGATGATCATCCCCAGATGACTTGCCAGCCGTTACAATGTTTCTCCTTGAGAATGCCTTCTCTCCACTGCCTCAGCTGCTGCTGCTCACCCTGTATGTCCTCACAGGTATTTGGATTCACTTCTAGCCTCTTTCTTCTTTCCTGAGCGGATGCTCTGTGAACCTGGACCAAATTGCTTTGAATTATTCTTCTGTTATATTTTCTTAGAAGAAGGTTTACTCATTCAAGGACCACTCCATTAACATTTTAATGAAACTTTATGGGATCTCGGAGTTTGTTGACCTAAAACAAAATGGCGTTGTTATGATATTTAACCCTTCTCACCACAGAGTTTTCTTTTCATTTGCACTTTCCTATCTTGTCCTCTGCTGGGTCTTAATAGCCTCAATATTATTATTATTATTTTTTTGTAGATATGGCACCTTTAAAAGTTTATTTTTCTATTTTCTAGTTTTGTTTTTTATGAGGTGCTGGGGGTTGAAGCCAAGGGTGGCATGCAGGCTAAGTACTCTCCTGCTGAGCCATTCTCCAAGCCCCATTTTATCTTTTTAAAAAGTCTTATTTGTGAGTAATTTTTCTTTATATGTTCTAATTAGGATATTTATAAATAGGAAGGTGTTCTCTATATGTGAGGTATAAATATTTTATTGTATTCTCTTTCTTTCTGGAGGTCCTTTGTTGATCTTCTTAGGTTTCATAGATGAACAATCACATCAGATACAAATAATCGTTATTTGTCCTTCCCTTTCCCAGTTTTAACTATCAGGTTTATTTAGCTTCCCAAGCATCTAAAACAATGTTAGATAGTACAGTGGCTGTGGGTGTCATATTTTATCCAAGATTTCAATGGGAATGTCATGTTAATTTGCTAGTATACACGACGATGAGTTTTTCTTTATGTCTGAAGAAGTCATATTAAAGTCACATCTACTTTCTTATATTTTAATAGATTTTTTTTCCTTGCTAAGACCAAGTGCTGTTTCCCCCCATCATCGTTACCAGCGTCTTTGAAGATGATTCTATTATTTTTCTAAGTTGACATGTGGCTGTAGTGAGCCCTAATGATCGGTCTTTGCATCTTAAATCTTGGCATATTATTCTTTTAGCGCGCTGCCAGAGTGTAAGTGCTGATATTTTATTCAACACTTTCGCATTACTATTCATAAGTGAGACTTAGTTTGTAATATGTGATCTATGTTAAGTTTGGATTGGAAAGTTGTGCCAGCTTTGTAAGAAGAAGCTGGGACTGCTTGTTAATAACCGGGGAGTTGAAACAGTGGTCAGAGTTACCGAGCTGGTCCCCAAGGCTTGATAATTCCCCTCCGGGTGTCTGTCTGGCTTTTTTTTCTTTTCTTTCTTTCTTTTTTTTTTATGTTTTATGTTTTAGGTGGCTCACTCCTTGATAACTTTCTAGATTATCTCTAACATTAGTGTGTATGGACTTCTGCCTTGTCTTGGGTCAGCTGTGATGAAAGGTTTTAGGAAATTGCCTGTTCCATTACCGTCTTTGAGCTGAAATTAAGATGCTGTCTTAGACTCCTTTGAACGATCTCTTTTCTTATTGTCTTCATAATAGCTTTTGAAATTTAATAAATGTTTTAACCTTATTCTGTTTTCCATTTTTATCTATTAGAACACCCCGTGGCATACTCACTTTATTGCATTTCTTTCTTTATAAATGAGCTTTACATTTTTTTGCTCACTTATTTTTGTGTATTTGTGTGTTTTGTCTGCACGTCTGTCTGTGTACCACATGTGTGCCTGGTGCCTGTAGAGACAAAGAGGGCATCAGGTCCTCTGTGACTGGCATCACAGACGGTTGTGAGCTGCTATGTTGGTACTGGGACTTGAACCTGGGTCCTCTGGAGGAGCACTCAGTTCTTTTAACCACTGAGCCATTTCTCTTGACCTTTATTTTTGTTTCTAAGGGATTAGGTTTCAGATTTATTTGCTTGTTAAACCTCTGCTTTTAAGCCATGAATAATTGTTTTTATTTTTACAATATTAAAGACTGAGCTCAGGACCTCAGACACACTGTCCAAGCCCCTTACCACCAAGCTATGTTCCTTTTTCTTACCTTGTATCTTGAAGTAGCATCTCATTAATAAGCCCAGGCTGGCCTTGAACTTGAGACCTTCCTGCCTTGGTCTCCTGAGTATCTGGGATGACAGGTGGAACCAGTCTTCCTAGCTGATCTAGCTTTTTAATTTCCTCAGATTTATTTGATTGTTCTATTATTTTAGTATTCAAAGAATTTTTTATCTTTTTATTTTTTTCCACTGCAATGGCAGATATAATTTAAGCCTTGCTTTTTGATCCTGAATGTTCCTGTTGGTTTATTCTATAGATTTTCACTCACAGTCTTCTTGTCAGTTGGAATAATCCACATTATTTTAAACTTGGATTTCATGTTAGTGCACTCTTATTAAAGTCTGCCCTTATTTCTTTGCAACTGGAGAGAGTCATGTACCGTCTTCCTGATGCTGACGGCCTCTTCCTAGCAGAGGAATGTTAGGTTGGCTGGCTTGGTCTGGTGCAGGCAGCAGCCACGTCTGCTGTGAATTCATGAACTTGGGGGGAACTGTCATGTCCAGACAATGAGTTTGTCCTCATTCTCCCTGACCTCTGGCTCTCCCAATCTTTCTGCCCTCTGTTCTGATTTATTTCCTGAGCCTTGGGGGAGGAGGCATGTACATGCTATAGTTGTTCCATGGGCAGTATCTTTGCAATAGCTATGCCTCGACTCTTGGCACAATGATTTTAGAGCTGTCAGTTTCTTTGTGAAGTGGCCCAGGAAGTACCAGAAGGAGAGAGGGCAGTAAGACAGGAAAGCAAAGGTGGCAAATATAAGGGGGCTGGTATTTAAGCCCACTGAGGGACCTCCAGAAGATGGCTCCAGGCATACCTCTGCCTTCCCCACACAAGAGATAGATCTGGGCATCCACCCATCCAGCCTGGGCCTTCACTGGCTAAAAGTCCCCCAGACATTGACTACATGGTAGTCTGCCCTGCTCCTTGGGAGGGCTGTGCATGCTCTGAAGTCAGAATGAGTTCTTGAGCATCGTCCGGTAGCTTACAATAGTAGGTAGCCACATTGGCCCATCTGAGAAGGATGAGCATGGAGATTTTGGATACGAAGTGGCAGCCATGGACTTCTCTGCAGGTGATGGAGTTCTTGGGTGTTGGGAAGCTGAATCAGAATATTTAGAAACAATGCCACCTCCCTCCCCTTACTATTTTTCTTGTTCTGGGTTTAGAATGTAGCCTTGCTGGCTCTAAGTTTGGATCAAGAGATGGAGAACCTGGGATGGCTGTAAATATTTTCTCTGAAGGGCGTGGATTGTTTAAACATACTCTTCCTGTTAGAGCAAAGCACTTGGAAACCCTGGTGTCAGCTCTGGTAGGACTTAACCTTTGTGGGCAGTGTCAGTAAAAGCTGCACCAGGGCCTCTGATGGTCTTTCTACATGTTTAATAATAATTTAAAAGTGCTACTTTTGGCTAAGCAAATCAGGATGCACAAAATGCCACATATTGAGATGCTATTATCCCCCCATCTACATTCTGGGAAGACAGCCGTGTCTTAGGCTGGCCTGACTGTCTGTTAAGCTTTCTTTTCAGGGCGGTCACTGTCCCGAGTGCTTTCCTCTCTTCTGTCCTTCATGTTCCCCTCCTCTCCCTCTTGCCCTCTGTCATTTAATTTGTAGCATTTTCTTTATGCTTATGTGTTTGTGTGAGTCCTGCTTCCCCTGAGGTCTTGGAAAATTCAATCTTTTCTTAAGAATATTGTCAAAATGGTAATTTCTCTTTCCTAGGATGTAATCATTTTAAGTATATGCATAGGTGCTAGATGAAGTCTGTCTTTCTTCCCTCCCTCCCTTCTGTCCCTCATTCCCTCCCTCCCTTCTCTCCCTCCTTCCCTCCCTCCCTTGTAGCTCAGTCTGGCCCTGAATCTTTACAGTCTAAGGCTGTAAACTGGCCTTAGACTCTTGGTCCTCCTGCCTCTACCTCCTGAGTGCTGTGATTACAGGCACGCACCATCAAGCCAGCAACTTGACTAGCTGGATGATTTTTATAAACACACATGACTCTGTTTTCACTTCCCCAGTGAGATAGGGATCCCATGATTACCCCCCCAAAACTCCCTTGTGACATTTTTTGTTTGTTTACTTGAGCAGGATCTCGAATCTCGGTCCTGGCTGGCTTCGAACTCATGGTGTAATCCAGAGTGACCTTGGATTTGGGTCCTCCTATCTGAGCAGCCCGAATTCTGGGATTACAGGCGAGTGTTGCCACTATTAGACCTCCCACACATTCTCCTTACTCCACCAGATAATCTTTTAGCTTCCTTTTCTTACCTTGCTCATTTTTTTTCTTCCAACTTTTCTTTGTGATCTTGCTTCATAGAGAGAGTATTTTATTTTTTTTTTTGAATTTTGGACCCTGGAGAGAAATGACGCCCATCAGTTTTACTGGCTTCTGGGGCGTGCACGTGTGCATGTGTGTTGTGTGTATGTGTGCACGTGTGTGTGTGCACGTGTGTGTCTGTGTGTGCACATGTGTGTATTGTGTGTGTGCATGTGTGTGTGCATGTGTGTGTGCATGTGTGTGTGCATCTAATTTTTTGTTTGTGTGAACGTGTTTGTGTGCATGTGGTCTTCATTTAGCATTTTACTTGTATTTTATGCACACAAGTCAGGTAATGGTTCCTTTGGAAGTTTCTCTTTGTGGTGGTCCTTGAGGCTTCTTCATAGAGTATAGTTATTGGCTGAAGGATGGCAAAGGCTGAAAGGGAGGAGCTGGGAAGAAGGCAGCTTGAATGGTAGGTGGGTGAGTTTCATCCTGCACCTCCAGATTGTTGCTCTCAGAGTTTCCCTGGCCTTGTGGACCTCTAGGCTCTCATATTTTTAAAAGAGGATGAATCAGAATCTGTCTTTATACTTGGTTGACAATGATCAGAGGGTGTGTTTCCCTTCCCCCTGTCTGACCAATTATTGTTGTCCTTTGAATTCAGGTGTTCTGGTGTTCTCAGTTCCCATCATGCTGATTCAATCACGTTACATTTAGGATTTTCTTCAGTAAATAGACGTCATTTCCTGCTAGTCTATTTACCTACCTATCTTCATACCTACTTATTTATCATAGTCATCTGTCTGCCTATATATCTATCTGTTTATCTACCTACCTGTTTATCTATCATAGTCATCTGTCTGTCTGTCTGTTTATCTAGCTACCTACCTATCTACCTACATACCTATCTATCATAGTCATTTGTCTGTCTGTCTGTTTATCTATCTACCTACCTATCTACCTACATACCTATCTATCATAGTCATTTGTCTGTCTGTCTGTCTGTTTATCTAGCTACCTACCTATCTACCTCCATACCTATCTATCATAGTCATCTGTCTGTCTATCTACCTGTCTATCTATCTATCTATCTATCTATCTATCTATCTATCTATCTATCCATCTACCTGTTTATCATAGTCATCTGTCAATCATCTATCTATTCATCTGTCTGTGTGCCTATCTACCTATCTACATATTATCTATCATAGTTATCTGTCTGTCTATCCATCCATCCATCCATCTACCTGTTTATCATAGTTATCTGTCAATCATCTATCTATTCATCTGTCTGTCTGTGTGCCTATCTACCTATCTACATACCCATTTATCTATCATAGTCATCTGTCTATCTGTCCATCCATCTATCCATCTGTCTCTATCTAGTCATTTGTCACCTACATCTACCTATTTCTCTACCTCCCTATATATCCATCCATCTACTTATCATCTCTCTAGTTTTTTTTTTTTTAAACATCCACAAGTAATTTGTTTTGTAGTTTGTGAGGCTCTGTCTGCCATGCAAGTGGATCTGTCTCATAGGAATTGCTCTACTCTTACTGGAACTAAAAATTCAATTAAACTTGACCTTGATTTGGGAATATAAAGTTCAAAAGTTATTCGTATTACAAAACAGATAAACAAGGCACACTGACTATGAGCTAGCATTGGTGTTTACCTGGACCTGAGTGTTGCTGCCAAACAGGCTACCTCTTCCTTCCCTTGTGCTCACCCAGGGTGGTCATTCACTCCTATGTAGTTGTGATACCATGATTTTTCTTGGAGGAGGCACCCAGTTCCATCGGTTAAAGCCTTGGGTGAGTATTAGACAAGATACACCTTACTCCCTTCCTTTGCACTAATACTGACCGAGGCTGACACATACTTTTCCTGTGCATTCTGATCTCTATACTATGAATTTGAATTGCACATATACAGTTTCTACCAATGTACAAATCAATGACTCTATGTTGACATTTACACACGCTTCATATTTGCTACTCTCTTGCTTCCTGTTTGTCCCTTCATGTCCCCCTTGCTCATCCTAAACAGACTCCTTTCACTTTGATTTCATATTCTGTGCCCCCAAACCTACACTCCCACACACCCCTAAACTCTGCATATGAGAGAAAATACATAGAATTATCTCTCTGAATCTGGCTTATTTTACTTGGCATAAGGTCTCCGGCGCAAGCCATTTCCTGCAAACAGTATAATTTCATCCCTTATGGCTCAGCATAGCTCCATCTTGCATGCATACCACCCTTCCCTGGCCCACTCATTTGTTGATGGCTAGTTAGACTGGGTTCCTGTCTTGGCTACTGTGGGTAGTGCTGCATAGATGTCTATATTTGTATTGACTTGGGTTCCTTTGGCTACGCATGCACTTCATCCAGTATTTCTAGTCTAGTCTCTTGTGGAGCTTCCATAATGATTAGAGTTTGAATTTTGAGCAGAATGTAGTCACGGCTGAAAAGGAGTCGAGGTTTTTTTTTTTTTTTCTCATTAGCAGGTTCAGAAGCAACAATTAATTCTGGCCTCCACTGCAGGCTCTTTATAAGCTCTTCAACCTCTCAGGGTAGGCTTCTCTAAAATCCAACCACAGAGAGATTCTGTTGCTGTCGGTTAGGCATCTTACTTAATATTCACATTTTATGCGGAGTGAAGGCAAAGCTTTTAAGGCAAATGTAGAGATAGAAATGTGTGAAATGAAGGATGCAGTCAGGGGCGGGGAAAGCAGAGAGGCGGGGTTAAAGACGAGACAAAAAGAGGGATGGGAAAAAATGCTGTGGAGGGGAGGAGAAAAGAACAAGATGGCAGGAACGGGGAAAGACATAAAAATGACAACAACACAGCAATTAGAAAATATAGGAAGGGGAATAAAAAATGAAAACATAAATTTAAAAAATGAAAACGTACATGACAAAGTCGTATGCTAACAGTTTTGTCCCTTGATGGAGGGACATAACTTTGGGTGTCAAGCCCTCTGCTGGAGTTTCAGAATTCTGGGCTCGTTAGCAGTGGACACAGAGTGTTGGCTCCTGAGGTTGGTCCACACTGCCCTCAGGCTCAGGCTGTGCCATGCTGGGGCATTCTCAGATGAAGTGTGTGTCCTGCTCTATCGAGGCAGAGCTACCTTTTCTTGTGAGTTTTCTGTGTTCATCCATCCTTCTGGGTCTTCATAACTGCCTCTCAGGGGTGTCTCTCATACTGGGGCTTTGGCAGGTTAAATTCAGGTTCTGTGATTTGTGGTTCTCCCTGTTCTTAGACTCACAGTTTTAAACCCAGTTTGAAAACTCTCTCAAGATAGCATTTGGCCACTGTCCAAAGACTTATAGGGTATAATCAGGTTCTCCAGAAGAACAGAATTGTCAGTCTGCCTGTCTGTCTGTCTATCCATTCATCTATCTATTATCTATATCTGTCTTCATCTATATCTATCTATCTATCTATCTATCTATCTATCTATCTATTCATCTATTATCTATCTTCATATCTATCTATCTATCTATCTATCTATCTATCTATCTATCTATCTACCTATCTTCCACCCATCCATCTACTAATCTAAAGGGGATTTATTAGAGTGGCTGATAGACTGTGGTCCAGCTAGTCCAGCAATAGCTATCTCCCAGTAGATAATCCAAGAATCCAATAGTTGTTCAGTCCATGAGGCTGGATGTCTCAGAGGTCATCCCAAAGAAGAGGGCTCTTGTGCTCTCGTGCCAGTAAATGAATTTGCCAGTGACAGCGAAGGCAAGCAGGCAGAGAGCAGACGCTTGCTTTTTCTATGTCTTTTAGATAGGCCGCCACCAGCAGGGGCCCGATTTAGCGTGGATCTTCCCAAGTTGCCTGGGTTTTAGTTAAGTCTAGATACAGTCAAGTTGACAACCGAGAATAGCCACTCCATAGGGTGAATACGTGGGATTCCTTTACAGAGGACTCATTACCTCAAAACCTGCAATGGAATTTGAGGCCCCTGAGACCTGCAGGCTTGTTCTCAGGGTAGGAGGATTTTTAGGCTTTCTTCACCTGGGCCCCACCCCATGTGGCTGCGTCTGTGTTTGGCTTGCCTTACGCTTTTGTGAATTTTCGGGGTTTCTTCCTGCTCTTCGCAGCTGTTCTCCATGACTTCTGTTTCTTTCCCTAGGCTTCGTTCTCTGTTTGCAACAAAGTCTGCTTTGTCTTGTACTTCCTCTTCTCCTCACCTGAGCCATATGGAGGCAGATTCTAGTCTTCCATTTTACCTGGAAATATGTTGTTTTTATTTATTTTTGTAAGAGTGCATGATGGGCAAGGTGGAGCACCTGATTTCCCCGCAGTGGGGAGGCAGAAGCGGAAGGATATCAAATCTGATGCCAGCCAGGAGTGAGAGCCTGACTCAAAAAAACAACGCCCAAAAAGGAGGGATGGTGACTAGAGATACGGCCTAATGGATAAAGCCTTGGCTTTCCAAGCATGAGGACTGGAATTCATATCCCCAGAACCCATGTAAAAGTTGGGCAGGCATGGTAGCTGCTTGTAACCCCCGTATTCTAGAGGTAGAGGAGATTGCTGACAAGCTGGCTAGCCAGAAAAGCCAAATGTGTGAGCTGCAAGTTCAGGGAGAGACCACACCTGCATACATAAAGTGGGAAGCAATCAAGAAAGCCACCTGACAGCAACTTCATACTTCCGCATGCACAAATACATGTGTATCCACACACATATAACCACGCATACATACGTGTATACCACCCATACATGTACAAGACAAACCATCCATGTCTGCATCCTATATTTCGATGGTAACATTACCACACACAGTTCAACACAAACAAGGAACATTAAATCGAATCACCCCATTACAGAAGCTGTTAGCACTTTGATGTATGCCCTCCTGGATAGTTCCTCACCTATAATGTGTATTCTCATTTTGCAAGTGAGGATAACCTTAGGGAAGGTGGGTATTTGCATGTGCCTTTCTTTCACCATATATATACACTGTACATATATATATATATATATCATTGAAATTGTTCATATATACATGTATATATATATGTATCTATTTGAACAATTTCTTTATAGAAAGGATTTGAAGTACTGGGCTGACTCAGCCACATGGGGAACAATGTCCTCAGACTCCTACTTTGAAATCATGTGACTTTGAAATCATGTGACTTTGTACTTTTTCAGCCAATGAAACTTCTTGAGCAAGAACCCAATGGCTGGCCACAGTGGGCACACCCATAATCCTAGTACTTAGGAGTCTGAGGCGGGGGCATTTGGCTTCCTGGGTTACATACCTATCTCAAAAGCCACCCCTGGCCCTGCCATGCCTCACCATTCTCCTCTGTTCCTTCATCTTCCTTTCCCCAAGAAATCCGTTTTGAGAGCCAGGAGACATAAGTTGGCTCTGGGAAACTGGTACAGGGGTAGACTGTGAACAGGAAGCATAAGGAATCCTGACAGAGCTAAGGACAGATGGACAGGCTTTCTGATGCCACATTCTGATGCCCAATGTAACAGATGACAATTAGCAGCCACCAGCTGTTAAGCGACTGTGAATAAAATTAGTCTTTACATATATATATATATATATATATATATATATATATATATATATATAATTTAGCAAAAACATTTAAAAAAAAAAAAAAAGCAAAAATTCAGCAATGGATGTTTGTTGGCAGCCCAGGGGCTATGTGGCGCTGGGTTGGTTATCTGCTGCAGATGAAGATCTTGCTGGTACCATCTCTCAGGTCAGCATGAGCTCCTCTGGATGCAGAGAAGTGGGTGCTGTGGTACAGCCCTCTAAGGGCCTGACCTTACAAATAAGTTGCCTTTATAACCTTCAGAGTCCTGGTCTCCTCCAGCCCCAACTTCATGTCCACTCTCTACAAGGTCTCTAGAAGAATGTGAGTTTGAATCAAGCTCCTTTAAAAAATTCTCCTATGCTAACCCTTAATTAATAACACAAGCTACTGTTAACATTTAACTCCTCAGGGTACATAGAACCATATATAGTAAGGTACGAGTGAATCTGAGGCTCACTGCCCCAACTGTGTCGGCACTTATCCCTAATCGATTGGATGAATCTACACTTGCAACCTGCCAAGGTGGATTCCTAACTGGGAACCTGCAGTGCTTGCTCTTTATTGTTAACTGGACTGGATACACAGTCATCTCAGAGGCAGAGGCTTGAGTGTTTGTGAGAGTGTTTCCAGAAAGGTTTAGCCAAAGGGAAAGATCTGCTCTCGAATACGAATGGTACTGCCCTGTAAGCCCAGACAGGATAAACTGGGAATGCAGTTAAGTGGTTACATCTCCCTCTTTCTGATCTCTGGCCTGGGCTGAGTTGCTGTGCCCTACCATGTCTTCCCCTCTATAAGAGAAAAGCCCTCTGAAACCATGAGCCAGGGGAGGTTTTTCCTGCTTTAATTTGTCTCAGTCAAGTGATTTGATAAGGCAACAGAATAACTAAGACAAAACCTCTGTTCCTACCTTCTCTTCTTTTCGTGTTGGGGTACACACTAGCCCCACATTGGGGCGGCCAAAAAATGTCACGGCCCAAGCAAAATGTTGAGGCCCGGGCCGACCCACGTTTGGGCGGCCACTGTATCCCGGCCCAAGCTGCCGCTCCTGTCCGCGGGTCGGGGTTCAGCAAGAGCGAGAGTGAGGACGGACTCGAAGAATGCAGACCAGACAGAGTGTAATTCAATCCCATTTATTCTTCAGTCTAAGTCCTAAGTCTTGAGTTCCTAGTCCCTAGTTCCTAGTCCCTAGTGCCTCCAAGTTCCAAGTTACTTCTTTCAAGTTCTCTTCCAAGTGCCCTGTTACCTGTCTTCTCTCTGCTGTGTCTGCCTAATGTCTGATTCTCTTATCTGTTCTGTCTCTGCCTTTTATATGTCTCACTTCTAAGCCATGCCTCTAAGTCACACCTATAATCATGCCCTTAGGTCTTGTCTCTAATTCTGATCTCTACACTTGTAAGTTACACACCTTTAATCTCACACACTCAAGGTATCTAAACCAAGATTATCGGAGTGTGCTCAGCTGTTGTAGGCTATTGTAATCCAAGTCACATGTCAGGGTATATGGCTCAAGATGGCTGCAAAGCTGATAGCCGCTTTCTGCTAAAAGTCGGCCCCCAACATTTTCGGAACTCTATTCCTCGGGTGTATAGGGATTCTTTATCTTCCAGGATAGGACTCAAACATCACTTCTGTTTCTAGGACTATCAGATGAAGCAGCCTCCTTGGCTTCCGGTTGCTCCAATTCTGTCTAGCCCTATTTTACTTCTTTAATTTTGCTGGTCACTTCGGGGTGCATGGTGTTTCCTCTTCTACCTTGCAGCTGCCATGCCCATATGCATGCCCAGAATATAAACCTCAAAGGGCAAGCATCTTCCAGTGAGGACAGTTCTAGCTCATGCAATCTCAAGTCACCTCTCATAAAGAAATGGTAGCCTACAGCTAGCTGCAAATCCCAGCACCCCAGAGGCTGAGGTAGGAGGATCAAGACTTTGAAGGCACGTTGGGCTACAGAGTGAGCCAAAGGTCAGCCTGGGTTATACCGTGAGACTCAGCCTCAAAGCAAGAAAGCAGGAGCAGGGAGACGACTCAGACAGTCATTGCTGTATAAGCATGAGGGCCCAAGTTCAGATTCCCAGCACTTACATGAAAGGTGCGCATAGCTCATGTATGTGTAATCCCAGGGAAGAGAGATTCTATCTGTGGCTTGCTGGCCAGCCAGTCTATCTGAGTACTGAGTTCCAGGTTCAGTGAAAGATCACCACACACATGTATACAACATGTTTGCACATCTACACACAGGTATATACATGTACATGAACACACGCATACATGCACACACACACATACACACACAATTCCCAAGATGAAATTATCTCCCCCTAAAACAAGCCAACCAAAATATATGTTGCAATAAAAAAAAAATGCTTAATGCTTTTTCTGGACAAATACTATTTTTCTTTATATGTTTAATATTGGGGGGTGGTGCAAATCCTATACCCATTACCCTGTGTCTTCAGTACTTCTGTGTCAAGGCTAGGTGTATCAAAATGTCTGCAAATTTTGTTTCTGTCCCACATTCCAAGTTGTAAGGAAAAGGGATTTGCCATGAAATTCCCTCTTGGATACAAACTATGAAGATCCTTGGTTTCTTGTTGAAGGTGCCAGCTGTCCTGACCACCAACACTTCTGCTTCTCTGCCTGAGAACTCTCTGACATCGGATCTGCACCGGCACTGAAGCCATGTGTCACAGTCAAAACACTAGGGAGTTAATGTCCCTGTCCCCAGTCCCTACCCAAAGGCTGATGGGAACTGGTGGAGAAAGGCCCAGTTCTCTCTCCTCAAGGTTACTTACCATCATGGTTCAGAGTTTCCCAGCCCAATGGAGCTCCAATAACTCAAAGTGGTGATGGCTCAGTAGTCATCCTGTATTAACCATCTTTCTTCCCTATTCTACTACCTAGATTTCCTGGGGTTGTTTACCAAATGCACTTTTGTCTGAGGAGGCCAGGCAAGGCACAGTATGGTTATGTGTGTAGCTGGGTATGCTGGTACATATTTAGTCTTAGCATGTAGGAAGCTAAAGCAGGAGAATCACAGACTTGAGGCAAATCTAGACTACTTAATGAATTCCATATCATGCTGGATTACATGGCAAGACCCCTGCTGCAAACAAACAAACTGAAAAAAAACCAAATAGAATCAAAGAAGAGAAGAAGAAGGAGAAGAAGGAAGAGGAGGGGGAGGAAGAAGAGGAGGAGGAGGAAGAGGAGGAGGAAGAGGAAGAGGAGGAAGAGGAAGAGGAGGAAGAGGAAGAAGAGGAGGAGGAAGAAGAGGAAGAGGAAGAGGAGGAAGAGGAAGAGGAGGAAGAGGAAGAAGAGGAGAAGGAAGAAGAGGAAGAGGAAGAGGAGGAAGAGGAAGAGGAGGAAGAGGATGAAGAGGAAGAGGATGAAGAGGAAGAGGATGAAGAGGAGGAAGAAGAAGAGGAGGAGGAAGAAGAGGAAGAGGAAGAGGAAGAGGAAGAGGAGGAAGAGGATGAAGAGGAAGAGGATGAAGAGGAAGAGGATGAAGAGGAGGAAGAAGAAGAGGAGGAGGAAGAAGAGGAAGAGGAAGAGGAAGAGGAAGAGGAGAAAGAGGAGGAGGAGGAGGAGAAGGAGGAGGAGGAGAAGGAGGAGGAGGAGGAGGAGGAGGAGGAGGAGGAGAAGGAGGAGGAGGAGGAGAAGGAGGAGGAGGAGGAGGAGGAGAAGGAGGAGGAGGAGGAGGAGGAGAAGGAGGAGGAGAAGGAGAAGGAGGAGGAGGAGGAGGAGGAGAAGGAGGAGGAGGAGGAGGAGGAGGAGGAGGAGAAGGAGAAGGAGGAGGAGAAGGAGAAGGAGAAGGAGAAGGAGAAGGAGAAGAAACAAAAGAAAAACAGGGCCAAGGAAGTGGCTTAGTTGGTAATGTGCTTGCCTTGTAACAAAAGGACAGGGTTGGATCCCCAGAATCCATCTAAAAACCAGGATGCAGCAATAAGTCTGAATATCAGCACCACAAGGGTACAGACAGGAGGATCTTGGAATTTGTTGCTTAGCCAGTCTAGCAGAAGGGGTTAAGGAAGACACCTGATGTCAACCTTTGGCTTCCCCATTCATGAATGAATACACGAACATACAAAATGATTTAGAATAAGGATTACATGTTGCCTGTTATCATTATGAAGAAGGCATTGTACCATACATGCTGTCTGTGGTAATATTCACTTTCTGTTGGTTGCCAGAGGCTGTGCCAGGACATCCTGAATTACTTTATTTCTTTTCATAGAAAGACCCATTTAGTTAATTTGGAGCTTCTATTTATTTACTTAATGTTTAGTTTTTAAGTTTAATAGATTTCTTTCTTTCTTTTTTTTTTTGTAGACTATGGTTATTTTTTTTATTAGATCTTTCATTTACACTTCAGATACCATCCCGTTTCCCCATTCCCCCCCCTTAGAAAACCCCTGTCCCATGCCCCCTTTTCCTTTTTGCATTTATACATTTTTTTAAGAAATGTTAATCATAGGCTTTATGAGTTTGGTATTGTTCAATCAGAGGTGTAACCCACTACCCAACCTAGATATATCAACTATCTTTGACTGGTGGAGATACATGAACATCTGCTTCCCTGTCTCCCCCCTCTATCTCTCTTTCATCACCTAGCTTCTCCTCTCCTTCTTCTTCTCCTCTTCTTACTCCTTTTCTTCCTCTCAGTACTCCTCCCACCTTAGCTCCTCCTACACATCACCCTTCCTGTTAAAAGGAAACTTTTCTCTCAAAATACAATTAGAGCATAATTATGCCTATTTGTACCAGTGAGGTACAAGATAGTCCTAATACCCAGTCCATCCTTTTGTTGACTAACCAGCACCTCTGTCATCTATCCTAACTAAAACACTTAGTTCTGAACCTGGCTTTTTCCTTGGCTTTAGGATGATTTATTTATTTCTATTTTACATGAATGGATGTTTTGCCTTCATGTCGTATGTCTGTGCACCATATGGGTGCCTGGTGCCCGTGGGGACCAGAAGAGGGCTTTGGATTCCCTGAAACTGGAGTTACAGATGGCTTTGAACTACTGCTGTGTTCTAAGAACAAAACCTGGGTCCACTGGAAAAGCAGCCCTGCTCCTAAAAGCTGAGACATGTCTCCAGCCCTAGTATGGGCTTTTAGACATCTTATGGCCTACAGCATGAGTTCTTCCTCTGGTTTTCTTAGAAACATGTGTCTCAGTCAGTGTTCTGTTGTTGTGAAGAGACACCATGACCACAGCAACTCTTATAAGCATTTAATTGGGGCTGGCTTACAATTCAGAGGTGTAGTCCACTGTCTTCATGGCAGCACAGAGGCAGATCTGGCGTTGGAAAGGCAGCAGGAAGAAAGAGACACTGGGCCTGGTTTAGGCTCTTGAAATCCTAAAACCCATCCTTAGTGCCATATTTCTCCTCCAACAAGGCCACACCCCCTTAATCCCTCTCAAATAGTGCCACTCCCTAATGATCAAGGATTCAAATACATGAGCCTATTGGGCTCATTCTCATTTAAACTACTGCAGCCACCATAACCCCAGGCTCCTTTCTCTGCCCAGGTGTCCCCATCAGCCCCCACTGGTATTTTCCTCTGTGCATTTCTTTGTAGTGAGTAGCTGTCTTGAGCACTACTGAATGTTCTGTGGCATCAAGCTCTTTACCTACTAGACAACACATCCTGGTTGTGATATTCCAAAGTGTCCTCAGACATTGCCAAATCCAAATGCCCCAATGGAGGACAAGTTCCCTCGATTAAGACTGCTGTTTCCAAAAACACTTTAATAATTTCAGTCAATGATTGCATCCAATTTTAACAATACCTTCTTAGAGGCTGGGAATATATCCTAACTTAAACACTCTTAAGAGCTTCATGAAACATGTTTCTGAGAGTCTGCTAATTACAAGCCCTTGGGGAGTTGCATTGTGTCCATTTAGCTAATCTGTAGGCATGTCTTCCAGAAACCCTTTTCTTAATTTCTCAGAATGCCCTACCTTGCAGGGTCCTGGATGTTATTGATCATAAGAGAACGTGTAGGAGAGCTGGAGTGTGGAAATGAGGTGTGTCCTGTTAGGCTCCAGAGTAGCTGCAGAGGCAGGTAGTGTTGCAGCCCACACTGTGTGTGGGCTGAGAGTGGAATGGACGCCAGCTTCTACTCCTCTCATGTCCGTCTTTGATTTTTCAGAGCCCTGGGTTAGGATCTTGGGTGGACTGTGGTTAAGGATAGATAGCATTGCAGCTCATCTGCAGCAAGGATGCCAGGAGCTTGGAGGTTGTAGGAGTTTCTGTGAGAGCCAGGTACCAGTTCTGCCTCTTTCACATGGTTCTGGAATGTTCTTCTGGATCCAATGTACTCTTATTCACTGTCACTCACCTTTATCTTCCTTTCTCAGCAGCCATCAGGTTCAGCGTGGAGCAGCAGAGCTTTACAGATGACGAGCTGGCTCCATAGTCACCGAGGACCTAAACCCTACAGCAGACCTATCCTACCAACCGTGGTGGCTTTGTTTCTCTAATGAAACACATCTGGAAGAGAAACTCACCCCTTTATCCTGACTAATAAGTTCCTCATTCACATATTACTCAAAAGGCCTCCACAGAACCCATTGTAATGCAGCTTATGGTGTCTGGTCCTTTCTGCCCCTGGGATCATCAGGAGAAGGATTCTGATCTCATCTCATCTCATCTCATCTCATCTCATCTCATCTCTTCTCTTCTCTTCTCTTCTCTTCTCTTCTCTTCTCTTCTCTTCTCTTCTCTTCTCTTCTCTTCCTCCTCCTCCTCCTTTTCTCCTTCTCCTTCTCCTTCTCCTTCTTCTTTTTCCTTCTCCTCCTCCTCTTCCTCTTCCTCTTCTTCTTCTTCCTCTTCTTCCTCCTCTTCCTCCTCCTCCTCCCCTCTGTCTGTCTCTCTCTCATCCTGAGCCATCAGGGTCTCTTAATATTGATTTAAATGAATTGTATAATATGGGTGAGAGCCAGGAGAGAATTCTTCACTGGAGACAAGCACTCTACAAAGACTCAGGCCAAGTTCCCCAAAACTCAATATTTGGGTGTTTATCTCTTTTGAGTGGGTGAATACTCTCCTTTCCCAAGAGTGCCCAGTGCCATATTCCTTTTTTCTTAGGCAGGTGTACTGTTACCTTGTGCACAAGGAGTTAATTTACCCAATGGTCTGCAGACTCTGTGGGTTATTTCATATTTATTTCAATTATACAAGTATCCTGGGCCAGTGTATTTATTTTAAATCACATTATCTGCAGCTTCCAAGCATGTGTCAACAGAAAGAACGGTTTCAATTTAGCAGACTTTGAAATGGTGTGCAGTTTATCCTCACTTCAATTATACCCTCTACAGTAAGTCACGGGCAGCTTCGGGATTATTCAGGACAACGTAATGCTATCTGAAGGCATTGATTTTCCTTCCTCTTCGAGAGCTGTTCACTGAAGGATGCGCTGGAATTTTCTTTAAGGAAACACAAAAAATACATTTCTTAACTGCAGCTTCTGAGAAATCTCAATCTTAGTGGGGGGTTGGATGAAACTGCCAACTGAGTTTCTGACCTTTAAAGAAACAGCAGCAGAGCCAGCTGTAAAGGAGATGACCGGAGTAGGACTTGAATTTCCTATCTTCAAACAACGGGAGATGATGGAACATGGGAGAAACAGAAGATTTGAGAATCTTTGTTCTCTTATACTTACAAAGAATTGTTTATTTAACAAGCCCTGGGCTAGTGGTGGCAGACACAATGGTGGACAATAAAGACATCACAGACACTTGAAGTTATCTAAGTCCACACACAAAAGTGTTCAGGTTAGTTTAATGTTAAGCAGTCACCGTGAGAGTCAGCCCATTCATGACTGAACATGTAACTGGACAGTGTAAAGGGAGGGAGAGCTTATCTTGGCTCAGAGCATCAGAAGTTTCATCCATTAGGGTTGCATGGCGGAACAGAGAAGTTAGTATCATGGAGTGGGTCTTGTGCAGATAACCACAGCTGTTGAGTTCATGAGGACACTGGTCCTGCCATGTCCAAAGATACTGTTTCTGTCTTGTCCTCCCTCAGCCTCTGGCTCTTACACTCTTCCCAATCCCTCATCAGAGATAGTCTTTGAGACTTGAAGGGAGGGGCATGGAACAAATGTCCCATTTGTGCCTGGCACTCTCAGCCCTTTGACCAGTTGTGACTTTCTGAATCAGCCACCATCCACTGCACAAAAACAGGCTATCTTCTTCTTCTTCTTCTTCTTCTTCTTCTTCTTCTTCTTCTTCTTCTTCTTCTTCTTCTTCTTCTTCTTCTTCTTCTTCTTCTTCTTCTTCTACCTGTTCTTGTGAGAACTAATCTACTCAAAAGACCAACATCAATCTCCCCTCTAAGGTATTTGTTACCTAAATATTGCCCTCTGGACTTCACTTCTTAAAGGTCCAAGGACTCAATACTGCCATATCTGGGAGTTAAGGATCAAACACACTTGAACTGTAGCAATAGGTAACAGGGGTCTTGTCTATCCAGGTTCATTGAAGACATCAGAAGCAGACTTCTGAAAGACAGGTTTTATGCATGTAGAATGTGGTAGGGAGATCGATCCACAGAGGGGAACATTGTGTGTAAGAGCCTCCTGGGTAGAATGTAACTTGACCCATTAGAATCAAAGGGGAGGCCTCTGAGAAAATGAGGATCAAGACAGGATTCTCTTCTTTGCCTAGGATACCAGTGTCTGATTTTGCAACCACAAATATTGTCAGATTTGCACTGATTGTCCCAACTGGAACACTTGAAATGATCCATGAGTCCTATTTTATTATTAATGTCTGGCCCCTTAACACTGTAGTGCTCTTGAAGGGGGAGGGCTGTCTCAAAATTTCTCTCTCTCTCTCTGTCTCTCTGTCTCTCTCTCTCAAAACTATAGTTAATTCTAAGTTACTTGAAAGCAAATGCTATACAGTAATAACTATTTAGCATTTATTCAGGAATCTACAAGGGGCTATGTGTCACCACATACCTTTAGTTCTAGGACTAAGAAGGCAGGTGAATCTTTGTGAGTTTAAATCCACCCTTGTCTACACAGTGAGTTTCAGGCCAGGCTAGTCAGACTTACATAGTGAGACCCCATCTATAAAACAAGGGGATTGGGGGGGGGGGGAGAATCAGAAAGTGAGTGAGTCAGAGAGACAGTCAGACTTAGATAGACAGACAGTCAGATAGACAAAAGGACAGAGATAGAGGGATAGAGACAGAGAGACAGAGAGTAGACAGACATATTCCGAGAGACAGAGATACAGAGACAGATGGGCAGAGAGAGATAAAGACAACCAGAGAGACAGAGACAGACAGGGGGACAGAGAGTTGGACAGAGATAGAGACAGACATACAGACACACACAGAATGAATCCAGAGGGAAGATATGTGTGTTAGTTCTTGTTGCTGTGACCACAACTTGACAGCAACAGCTTAAGGCTGAAAGGATTCTTGTGGCTCATGGGGTTTCAGTCCCTCCCTGTAGGGAAGGCATGCCTCAGTTCACAGCAGTGGAATCCTGTGGTGGGGCTATTCCAATCACTGCAAGGCAGGGCACAGAGACCACAGACCAGAACTAGAGCAGACAAAGGCTTCAAAGGCCTGCTCAGTTCTGTCAGCTAGCCCCACCTTCTAAAGTTTCCATAACCCCCTTAATTGGCCAGTGTGTGTGTGTGTGTGTGTGTGTGTGTGTGTGTGTGTGTGTTTGCGCGCACACGTGCGCACGCCCAAGTACCTAAAACATGAGCCTGTGAGGGACATTCCAGATTCAAACCATGAAGACATTATTGCAAATGTCCCCCAAGCCTTGGCTATGTGTCTGTTTTGAACAGTTGCATCCATCTGGGGCATGCTAATTACAAATCATTCCACTTTATTTACTTTTCTTCAACCTCTTTGACACTTAACAGCAGGACCCCTGACCTTGTAGAATCCCTCTGCAGACTTGCAGTGACTATGAGAATCTCTGATTCTTTGTCAATGTTCCCCTAGGCTAGAGAAAGCCTCTTTATTAAAGTCCATTTACAGGGGTGTGTGAGATGCCTCGCTATCTGTGATGAAGAAAATGAACATTGTACATCAGAAAGCCCACTTGACTGGAAGATTTGTAACTTGAGATCACTGGAAGCAGTGGAACTGGAAGGGCTGGGGGTAAGCGGAGGAGACTCTCCAGTGATGATTACTCAAATAGCCCTGGAAACCCCATTTAAAAGACAGCTCATATGTTCACTGAATTGATCTCTTGACACACAGAAGAAATATGGAAAAACAAAAACAAAAACAAAACAAATAAAACCCCACCAAAACCAAAAACAAAACAGAAAACAGAAAACCCAACAGATGATCCTCCTCTGGTTCTATGTTTACCATTGTGTCCAGCTGACACCTCACTTTACGGTCTGTTTAAAAACATCAGACAGAGCTGGCTGGCAATCATTAATATAGGAAATAACTTTGGGCTCGGTGACAGTAGCGGGGCTTAAAATAAGTTTATCAGCAGGACATGGCGGCACACACCTATAATCCCAGCTACTCAGGAGGCTGAGGTAAGAGGATTGTATGTCTGAGGCTAGCCTAGATAAATTAATGAGACCCTGTCTCAAACTAAACTAAAGTAAACGAAAATAAATTGAAGAAGAAGAAGGGGTGGGGAAAAGAGGCATCTGGGAGCTTAGTGGTAGGCGTCTCTCTGTGTCTAATCCTTAACACAGTGGAAAAAAAAAGTTCTGGGAATCTCATTTAATTTATTAAAGGGCTCTCTGTATTTGTTGTCTTGGTAGGGTTTGGTAGGCTCTACTGGTGGTATCAGATTGTGCCTTGTCTCACAGGAAATTTTCAGCTCTAAGAGATGGGTCCTTGGGCTTCTTGCCTCAGAAGCAGAGCATCAGGCATCATGGGAAGTGAAAATCTTCTTCAGAGGTGACCCTTCACAGCCTTTCTGGGCTACAAGGCTGTCATGACTACACCTGCATCATGCAAGAAGGTCTTAGGTTAGGATGCAAGGTGAACAAAAAACTGTAGGGTTTGTAAGTTACATGAGGCCTCATGAGACCACTGTCCCTTCAAGATAGTCTTTGCTGGGCATATCAGCTTCAAGTACGAAAGGTGCTTCTTTCAGGATTGGCACAAATCTAAGAAGACAAATATAGCAAGAAGTATCAGGGTGACATTAACCTGACGCTGCTGACCAAGGACTCCAGCAATGTAAAGATGTACTTCCAGGTCATCAGTCTACGGTTCACATCCAAGTGTGCCTGACTCTTTTCTGTCAGAAGGCCCACTTGACAGAGATCTGGGTGAACAGAGTACTGGGATTGAGAAACTAGACTGGGCCCAGGAGGAACTAGAGAAGCCAGTTCCTAAGAACCAGGTGCTTGGTTAGGAAAACAATAATCCATATCATCTGAATGACCTAAGGTTACAGAGAAGTCACAGTGGCTGGGATACAGAGAAGTTGTATGCAAGACAATGGTTGTTTATGTTGAACCTGGAATCCTACCTGTCTGGCCTTATCTGTGGCCCAAGCTGGGCAGAAAGGGCTTCCACCACTGCACTGAAATCCACAAGATTTACAAGATTGGTCAGCGCTACCTTACCAATGTCAGGCTGATCAAGAACAATGCCTGCCATGGCCACGGACTTGTTTGACAAGAGTATCAATCTACTTGGTGGCTTTGTCACTAAGATGAGGTGAGTAAAGACTCTGTCATGCTGAAAAGGCTGTGTGGTGTTGTTGGGAGAAACACTTCTTGCTTACAAAAGATTGGGAGCCTTAAAACATCAAAGCTGGGTAGGGGCTTCATGTAACATGCTCACTGGCATCAACTGTTGAAGTCTCTGATGTGGCCTTACGGTCCGCTGGAGGCTGACCGCATAGCAATTTCTAGAAAGAGAGATGGAAACATACATGGGGCAGCCTGTGGTGGCTTTGAAGACACTCCACTCAGGAGCCTTTTCTTTGTGTCTTTGTTCTATCCATATACCTTAATATTTTGGTGTTTTAAAAATACTCCCATACCCATAACTAAGTGAGCTAAGTTTTCTGTAGAAAGCAAGAGAGCCTTGCCTTTAAGAATCATTGGAAACCCCACACACTTCAGGAAAGGGAAAATATTCTTTTAAAACTAATTGTCAAACGTTTCACACAAAGGTGAGTGATTTCTGAGGAGAGTCAGACATAAAAAATTGCAAGTGTTACTCAGAATTATTTTAATGGGAAACAGCTGATCCCAAGCCCAAATCCCACACCCTGCAGCTTCAGTACAGATCTTTCTTGTCAACTGTGTTCTCTTGTAATCTCCCTTCAAAATGCCACTTAAGAACATCTACTTTACAGGTGGTATTTGCTGACTGCTTGTGTGAACCTTAAGAAATGAGCCTATGCAAAGAATTTAGCTGCTATGACAAGCCGGCAGATGCTTTTGAGGCACACGAGATCTCTGGCACTTCCTTCTTTGTCTAAGGCCTGTGGTTCTCAACCTTCCTAATGCTTTGACCCTTTGATGCCTTCATGATGTGGTGACCCCTCCCCCCAGCCATAAAATTATTTTCATTGCTATTTTATAACTGTAGTTTTGCTACTGTTATGAATTGTGACGTAGATATTTTTGGAGACAGGTTTGCCAAATGGGTCACAGCCCACAGGTTGAGAACCACTGGTCTACGTGAAAGGCCTGCCTCATCTTTGCAAGGAGGAAATGTCTTCCTGGAAGAAGCATGTTGGAAAATATTCCTATATGGTGTCTTTGTTGGTTTCAGTCATCAATTCACTTCCTCAGTCTACAAAACCGTATGAAATGCTTGCTAGGTAGCAGACTCTATAGAACTAATGATAGATTAGCGACTCACACAGTTCCTACACTGAGAGTTTAATAGTGCCAGGAAAGACAGGCTTTGTTAAAACTGTGCCTCATTGTTAGAGAAAGAAGTGGTATTAAGGAAGCAATGACCCAGTGCTGTTAGCCGTACTGAAGGCAGGATCTCTACCTGGACCCTCTTGAAGAACGAGCCATAGGCTTTGTTTCTCGGTATCATCAGATTGGAACATATCAAGGGTCAGTATGTTGTGTGGGTGATATTCGTGTTGATGAATGACGCATCTCGTCTCTTTGACGGGAGAAAGAGCCCCTTTGTCTGCTCTGCCATTTATTAAACAGAAACACTGTGTAGGAAAAGCAACGGGGCTTTCTGCACAGGTAAAAGGTGAGGTTTAAGCCATGGAGATGGTGACGGGAAGCTGGGTAATCAGGCCATAGCAACAGATAAGAGGACTTGACAGCAGAAGAACGAATGTATGGAAGACATGCAGTGGGGAGATATCAGGGACATTCTGAGTCTTAACCAGGTCAGGCAGACTTGTTGTGTTTCTCTTGGGCTTGGTTGTTCCCAGTTGTTGCAGCCCAACACTTCTTTCTTACCACCTTAGTAAGAACACGGAGATAAGACTTTGTTCTTGGCTTTGAGTTTCAGAGGAAACAGATCACATGGAGCTGCTCATTCTGCAGATTTCCCAGGTGTACAGGTCACTCATTGTCTGCTGTTTAGAGAGCTGTTCTCTCCCTCACACTGTTTGGGTTGGTCCCACTGGGTTGCTCGCTACAGGCTCTTGCCCACCTGGCCTCTGGTAGATGTGTCTAATGCAAGGTGCAGAGATTATTTCTGGGGTATGAGGAGAGACACAGGATGCTCCTATCCCCTTTTCTCCCTATTTCTGGTGGCATCTGGTAGACCATCTGCATTTCATCTATCAGTCCCATTCCCAGCAGGCAGCTCCTTCCTCCGGGCCCCTGCCTGTAGGGAACATCTGGGCTCCAGGGACCTTTCCTGTGTCCTTTCTTGTCTTCAGTTCCAGGATGTTAGCTGCTTGCTGCAGCTCTCTAGGCTGTCCCTGGTGATACTCATTGGTCCCCAGTGACCATTCAGCGTCTCCCACATCTCTGTTGCTCCTTCTCCATGCCCCATTGCCCCAGTTTGCCTTAAGCTCTGATTTCCTGCCTAGATGCTGGATGATCCCCAGGAGTTGTCGAGAGAAAGGAGAGAGATGAGTGGGGACTTGGCTGAGGGAAGCAGAGGTAGTGTGTGTGTGTGTGTACCAGGCAGATGTTTCTCTAGCATTCTATATAGTCATTTGAGCAGCAATCTTAAGAATACCAGAATTTTCATTCTCAAAACACATGTAGACAGGAGAAAAATCTGAAGCCTTGACTTCATGTTTGGGTCATCCTTTAAGGACAAATATTGCCGTTCCCTGCTTAATTTTGCCTTTTCTCCCTATACTTTCCTAAAAGAGGAACCAAATTTCCAGTGTTTCAGGGTCAGAAGGTTCAAGTAGTGTTTTGCATGGAGGATCTTAAGCAACATACCCAATATGTCTGCTAAACACATTTGCTAAACCACCCCTTTCCCTAGGAATGTGTTTTTCTATTTTCAGTAGGATGGTTTATCCAGGTGGAAGTTTGTGGTTCAGCTTCTAGGAGCTGGAGTGGTAGTATTTCTAGGCCATACCTTTGACAAATAGCAAAGGCTATCTCTTTGGCCAGCAGATCAGTGACCTTGCCTTTGCTCCCAGACTCTTTATAGAAACCCTACATTAACTCTCTGTTGGACCTTTCTAAGTCTTTAACACAGGATGGTGTCTTGGCCTCTGAGTCACCTCATTGTCCAAATTTCATCCATGGGAACACAAGAACACAGGCATCTCACTTGAATAAGAACTGTAAAGACTAAATCTCAGCTGCCTTGAAGATCAGCTAGTCTAAACCTTTTATTTTGCAGAAAAGGATGTTGAGGCCAGAATGGATGCTGGCTGCCTAGGAGCTCCCAAGATCATCCTGCATCTGCTAGGTTGTGTCGAATGGTAACATCTTTCACTCCTACCTGTGTAATCACATCTACATTTTAAATGATTTTATGTCTGAGAGTAGAAGTCGTTTTCGAACAGAAGTCTGCGTGTTCCTACAGCTTCATCTCTCCATGCATATCTCTTATATAAAAATATCAAGAATCTATTTTGGGGTTTTGCAGAAGAGAACTCTTTCCGAACGATGCCTGAACTGTTAAATATCATCTCAAATCTCATTTTGGGGGGCTTTAACCTTTGAACAGCCTGGCACAGGACAGAAGTGGATTAAGAGGGAGATTTTCCAGAGGCTTGGTCACACACCAGTGAAGTGCTTCTAATCACTTTGTGTCATTATCCAAACTAGTCTGCTGTCATTATTTAGAAGGACCATGTATCATGGTTGAGAGAGTCATTGACCAGAATTCTTGTTATCAAAACACACTTAGAAGAAAAAAACAAAGCAAAACAACCTGTATCACTGGCTTCATTAAACATGGGGTTCATTTTGTTGAGAAAGGCATCTCCCCTCCCTCTTCCTGTGAGGGCTTCTTCCTCTAGTTTCCTAAAAGAGAAAATTAATTTGTAGGACTTAGGGTAGGTTTTCTGCCTGGGCTTCTAAACGACACATAGATACTTGGATACTTGGAGAGACATTGATCTGGTCCCATTTTTCCCTTCTGATGGGAAAAGACTCTTTATTTTTATCTAATACATCCAAGCTTAGCCAGATGATCGGTGAGATCGTTTGGCAGGTAAGTGGGCAACCAAGACCAGCTCTAGCCGGTCCCTTCCTTGTGAGATTCCAAGAAGCATTAGTGAGGACTCAGGCGGGAAAGTTTCCAGTCTGTGTCTTTGCATGAATTTAATCATCTCCATCAGAATCCTTAAGGAATTACAATAACAGAGATTCATTCATAATTCACAATTTCCATTATCTTCTTTCTACATCTAGTGTGGGGGGTAAAAT
The DNA here is from genome assembly GCF_011762505.2 of Arvicanthis niloticus. Lineage (NCBI taxonomy): Eukaryota > Metazoa > Chordata > Mammalia > Rodentia > Muridae > Arvicanthis > Arvicanthis niloticus. The sequence goes on along the minus strand of NC_047675.1, from coordinate 18,082,928 downwards.
TTATGGCTTCATTTACATTGTGTTCTATGAATAATAGAAGAAATACAGTAAAGGCCCGTGGAAATGCTCCTGCTGCAGAGGCCCTTCGAAGCGCATCTGCATCACAATGGCTTCCTCGCTCAGCGCGGAATCTGCCAGCCTGCAGCTGCGCGGGGAGCATTTCAAAAGGGCCATCCTCATTATACAAAGTCTTCTCTTTCTTTGAACTTCAAAGCAGAAAGGAGAGACCTTAAATGATTTGGGGTAGGTAAGTGATGAAATTGTAAGTTCAGGTATAAAATATCGTCAATTAGGAGTATGGGGGAAAACAGCCATTCAGAGGAGTAAACACGCCTGCTTGGAACGCAGGCTGGCAGGCGCACGGTCAGATCCGAGCTTTAGGTTTCTTTGAGCTTTGGGGGCCTTACGGGTAATCTAGCGCAAAGCCCTCCTCCTGCAGTCAGGGAAACCAAGTCACAAAGAAACAGACTTCTTCAACATTACGTATTAGAGCAGAGAGAGGGCCCGCAGCAGCCAGCCCCTCTCTCCAATCACATTACCTTTTGTTTTGAACTCAAAGTACCTGGCGTTGTGACAGGGGCAATAAAGCTCGCAGTAATCCTCTTGGTGAGGGATTTTTTTTTTTTAACCTTTTTTTTTTTTTTTTTTTTTTTTTTCCCCAAACCTGGAGCTAAGATGTTGCCAAAGATTCCCCCGCCCCCACCCCCAAGTAATAATCTTCCTCAATTGAAAATCTGCACTGAAAAAAAAATACCCTGAGATTTGAAGAAAGACATTTGTTATACTTCTGCAGTGAAGTAAATTTCAATTTTCTTTTTTAACAAGGAAGGACGGACAGTAAGGCTGATGTAAACCTGTCAATGGTGGAGTTCTCTCCCTGGTATCTAGAAGCAGCCCTATCTTATCTGCAAACAACAAGAGCAACACAAAACAAACAAGAAAACAAACAAACAAAAACAGAACCAGCCCCCCCCAACAAACAAACAAACAAACAAACAAACCAACAAAAACAAAAAAAGCAAGCCATATCTGTGCAGAATGGCCTGTCCCTTGAGTCAGTCACTTTCCAGCCATCATAGAGAACAACTAAGGAAAGCCCCTCAGCAACCCTCAGGGTGTTGCTATTCAAAAGAATATACATAATTTTATGTGCCTTTGCTGACAGTTTCTGGTGGGCCATGGAGAGTGATTTCCAAAACCATTCTGTCCATCAACTCCTTTCCTGGACCCTGTCTTCTGCTACATATTTTTGGAAAAGGAAAAAAGGATCACGGAAAACCTTTGTAAAGGTTTTAGAAAGGATCTTTGGTTTCCTACGGAAGACTCACTCACGGAGCACGTTCTGACTGTAGTGTTATTTAAGTGACTCAGATGGCAAGTTAGCTCGGAGGCCTTTTGTATTTGGAAAGGGCAAGCAATATTAGTAGGCAAAATGCATACAGATTCAACAGCTCCGTGCTTGCCGGGCACACATTCGCTGTGATCCAACAGATCTAATACATTCAGTCACGCACAATAAAAACCAAACAAAAGAGCCAACCATCAGCCTTTCACTGTCCGACCGACCGCTTGCCACCCCAACCTTTGAGGGATTCCTCCGGGTTAAGCAAAACTGAAGACAGCGTTTTCTTTCCCCACTAATGACTGGGAAAACTCCAAAACACATTTATTATGGTGATGAGAGAGAGAGAGAGAGAGAGAGAGAGAGAGAGAGAGAGAGAGAGAGACATTGTTTACCTTTATGTGCTAAGGGCTTACACTCTTTACTCTGGAGAGTGTAGCATGAAGTCAGAATGACCTCTTGCAGAGAGAATTCTGGTAGAGTGTGTACCAAGCCCCAAGTGTTAAGCTAACAACAGCACACTTGAATTTTTATAGTTTATAAAGAAACCAAAATTGAATGCATCAGGACCTTCAAGGATCTGTGCAGCTTCCCCAATTTTCAACATCTGTTTTTGCTGTTGTTTTTTTGTTGTTATTTGTTTTGTTTTTTACACACCAGCCCGATATTCAATTACAAGAGCTGTCTCTTATGCTTAGGACGAAGGGTAGACTTTTGATCCTAACTTGTGAGACTTGAGGTTTAAAGAAACGGATGGTTCTCTCTCCTCCTAATGTAAACAAACTAACCAATAGACATGTACTATAATGGGATGGAGAATGGGGTTGATGTGGAATTACATATATATATATATATATATATATATATATATATATATATATATATTCTGATCTCTAGTTCTTTTTATCTGGATATAAATTTCTGTTTGCTGAATTCTTTGATACTTCTGAAAGAGCATTGGGTATAAATAATAAAGCTTTATTTTAGAGAGGAGAAGTGAAAGTTTCTACACTGTGGAATGATGCAAACTTTAGTTTTCTCTGGGTCATTTCATTTTTTATTTTTACCATTTTTTTTATTTATTGCATGATACTGAGAATTAGAAATAGGGTCACGTGGACACCACACAGCACTGTTTGGCTGAGTGCCATTTCCAGACTCCCGCCTCCCCAGACTCCCAACATGGCTCCACTGTATTATACAGGCAGGCTTTGGACATGACCCTCCTTTTTCAGCCTGGAGTAGCTGAGATTATAGTCCCAAATATAACCTGTTGAGTCCAATAATGACACTTGTGTGTATATTTTCAAGGATGATCCTTTGGCACCGGACAACTAACAGGTATACTCTTCCCTGGGGAGGGCTACCTCTCCCACTACAGGCTTTACTCAGTTCTGTAGTTCTTTGTGTAGGATTGAGGCCTCCTGGACTTTCCTTTATGCAGTTCTGTGTCCTTATTCAGCTCATGTTTGGGTGGTCACATTGGGGAGACTCTATGAGTGTATCTTCTGTGTGAGGAGACACAGTCTCAAAGCAACGTTCCAGCTCCTCTGGTTCTTATAACCTTGCCCTTTTGCCTCCTTTTCTATGTTCCCTGAGCCTTAGGTGTGAGGGCACTTGGTAGATGTATCCATTGGGACTGCAGCTGCCATTTTCAACTTCCTCTTGAAGTCTTCCATGCCTACAGACAAGTTTGCATGAGGTACTCTGCTGTTTGGAAATTTTAAAGCACAACTTTAGTGTCAGGAGCCTTTGCCTGAGCCTTTATCAGCCTGCCTGTCTGAAGGCCTGTATGGTACTCGTGTGTGCCTACTGGTGGTTGCCTGCCTACAAACCTTTGCCTGGAGTGAATGAAGTCTATTGTTTGCCTCCAAGTCCTTGTGTTCTCTTTAGCCACCCATCCTTGTGTGACCCTTTCTTTCCTAGCATCAGAGCCAGTGGTTCTCAACCTTCCTAATGCTGTGATTTTTCAATCCAGTTCCCCATGTTGTGCCTACCCACAACCATAATATTATTTTTGCTGCTATTTGATAACTGTGGTTTTGCTACTGTCATGAACTGTAATGTAAGTATCCGTGGTTTCCCATGGTCTTGGGAGATCCCCGTGAAAGGATCATTTGACTCCCATAGGTTGTAATCCACAGGTCAAGGACCACTGCTCTAAGTCCACACTCTTTTCCCATGTCACGTATTAGTATGAAGATGAAATATAAGGTCCTGAAGTCACATGGATCTGATGTCAAAGGATGTCCTGATTCATTGTGTTTACCTGGGGACTTCTCCTCTGAGTGGTTCCATCAGCTATGAAATGGGAATACTTACTGTACTTTACCTAGGGGACGATTATATGCCTAATGCTACATAGAATTCTCTGGGGCTTTTTGTACAGCTGAGAAAGGAATCCCTGGCTCGAACTTAGTTATCCCTACTGCCCCTATGTCACTAAAAGGATCCTTTAAGAGAAGTAAGGTGGTGGCTGTTTTGTTTTAAGTGGATAGAAGAGAAGATTACAGAGACATATGGGGAGTAAGGGCCAGATAGCCAGGACAGCAAGTGGTGCAATATGGAGCCCTGATCCTGGAGGTAAAGGATACAAATCCAGCCTGATTAAGCCACAAATCCAAGGGCTCAGGGCAAAATGAGATCAAGTAGTGGCTACAGGTCAGGAGGACTTACTGAACATGTGTAAGAACAGTCACAAAGCAGGGTGTGAAGCCACACATGTGTGAGTCCACTCAGTTTGGGCTACAGAGTAAGACTTGGCCTCAGGCCTCCAAACCAAGCCAAAATAGAGCTGACCAACAAGAAGAGAACTCTAGGTTCCAATTTTCTTTCCCAAGGTCTCAGCTGGCAGCTGTTACCTCTTCATCCTCAGGTACGTTCAGGAGCTTATTATTCAGTGAGATTCAGCTATCGGGATTGGGAACCCTGCCATTCTTGAGGGACCACTGTATTAGTTTGCTTTTTATTGCGATGACTAAAAGTAACTTCGGGAGGGAAGGGGTTACTTGGCAGAAGGGAAGTAGGGGCAGGAACTCAAGCTGGAGCAGAGGCAGCTACCAGGGAGGGAGGCTGGCTATTGGCTTGTTCTCAATGGCTTCCTTCCTTAGCTTGTTTTGTTTTTTCCCTGCATCCTAGGGACTACCTGCTCAGGAGTGGCACCAGCCACTGTGAGCTCCCACAGCACCACCAGTCAAGAAAGTGATCCACAGAAACTCCCACAGGCCAATCAACCAACCAACCAACCAACCAACCAACCAAACAACCAAACAAACAAAAAAAAAAAAAAAAAAAAAAAGAGAAAAACACAAGACTATTGTCTCTAGGGAAACCAAAAAGAAACTACACGAGAAAGAGAACAACCATTATTAGTTTATTCACGACTGTACAGTCAAAATGTCAACATTGAATATTGATCTGACAAAATTAAGATGGTTTTATTGAGACGAGTGTGTGGGGATAAGAGTGTTTTGTGAAGCTCGGGGGTGGAAGAGAAGTTCAGTTGTCACCAGAAGAGGAAGAGGTCAACAATAAGGAATAGAAGAAAAAACTGAGGACACCATAGTAAGTAAGCTGTTCAGAGGTGTACAGATAAAAGCCGGTGTTTTCTCTTTGGAAATTGGCCAGTCATGATTACTGGGATGACAGACATGAGGAAAAGGGTGGCAGGTGCTGAGCTTCATGAAATCTTCTATGACTCCTTGACTCTCTAAATATATGCCTCTATATATTTGATAATCATAAAATTAAAGATAACTTTTTAGAGTGTCTGTAATGTCATGAGGACCTCTCAATTAGTTTTTACCATTATTTATATTAACTCTACTATGCTGAAATGGGTCAGGTGTGAAAGGAAGTCAGAATTTTCTTTAAACTTTTTTGAATTTAAATTCTTTAAATTTTTAAAAAATATCATCATCATCATCATCATCATCATCATCATCATCATCATCATCATCATCGTGTCAGGGTGTCCAGGTGCTACAGCCTGAGAATGGAGGTCAGGAGAAAACAACTTTCAAGAGTTGCTTTCTCTTTCTATCCCCTATGGGATCCTGGGATCAAAACCAGATTGTCAAGCTTTTGTGGCATCTTCCAGGCCCAGGAGAGCCTTTCTGTACGTAAAACCACTCAAGCTGTTAGCTCAAAACCATTTTCTGTATGATGATCTGACTGTTGAACTTCAGTGCAGACGTGAAGGCCTTAACTCTCAAGAGTTAAGGAGGATGAAGCCGACTCTTCTACACAGGGAGTCCCCACTGTGCTTGGGATATTGCACTTCATTTCTTATGACTCTGTTTACCCTTCACACCACTGTGTCAGAACATCCAAAAAAAAACGGAGTCATGTGAGAATTCTGAGTGCTGGTGAGAAAATGCCAGGAAAACAAGACAAGAGTCTTGTGACCTCCGTTTCTTCAAAACACAAAATTGTTCTTGGAATTGTTCGTGCTCCTCCCAGGTGCAGTGGATAGGAGTGAGTTTACCCATCTATTGTTACTCATGTGCCTGTATGGAAAGCACGTTTTTGCCATTCGAGGCCCGTCCTTGTGATTGTACATTTTACTCACGTGACTCTTCTTTTTTTTTTTTTTTTTTTTTTTTTTTTTTTAGAATTTATTTATTTATTTTGTATAAGTACACTGTAGCTGTCTTCAGACACCCATATGAGGGCATCAGATCTCATTATGGATGGTTGTGAGCCACCATGTGGTTGCTGGGATTTGAACTCATGACCTCTGGAAGAGCAGTCAGTGCTCTTAACCACTGAGCCATCTCACCAGCCCTCACGTGACTCTTCTTAACTCTCAGAGTATAAATTGTCTGATGCTCTGAATAAAGTTGACTCTTGGATGAGACTTCAGTCTGCTTAATTTTTAGGTCCTGCTCTCCCATGTTCATGCCACCAACTAGGCTGGTAAACAGCATTGATGCTTATGATTGTCTTCCCTGGGCAGTTGGGGAAGGGTCTTGGAAGGGTTAACATTGCTCCCTATCACACAGTGAGAGAGAAGTAAGACTGGGAGTGGGGCCCAGCTTTGATGCCCAAGGCCACGCTCCTCCCTCATCCTTTCCAACCCCCAGCAGCAGAGAGCTCACAGGCACAATCTGGAATGACAGCCTCACAATAGAATCATGCAGAAAGTCCGGATGTGGGGAGGACTGGCAAGGTCCAGATACATCTGTGTGTTCCTGCCAGTGAACAGACCCTTGGGCTGGTGCCCTGGTTACAGACCAGGGGGCTACCTTTTTGTTCTTGGGTTTGCAGAGCCTCTACTCTCAACAGTCTTAGCGCCATAGAGCCAACACTCTATTGTTTAATCTCACAGATCTCTCCTGACAGGACAATTTGTTCTCTTTTCATCCTGGAGAGATGGTTGTAGGCTTGAGTGTAAACAGAATCTTCATCCTACTCAAAACAAAGTCAGACGCTTGAGCTAAAGATGTCACGGCACAGAAGTAAGTCTCTGAAAACCACTGAGATTTCTGCCTTACCTTGTCTAGCTGGCCAGACTCTTTTACTTCACTTCTGTCTAATTGATTTGGAACCTGCAGTGACTGGAAGATTTAGGGGTCCCTGGTGCTGCACAAACCAGGATGTTTTTTTGTATTTGTGTTTTGTGTGTATTGTACATTGTTACTGTTTAGTTGTCTGAGATAGAGTCCTGCTATGAAGTCCAAATTGGCCCCAAACTCACAATACTCCTGCCTCAGCATCCTTTCCAGCTTCCTTCTGAGCTTATATGTGTGTAGCATGCTATCTGCATTTTAAAGGCCTATTACAGAAATTGTGGCATATGCACCAGTCAGGGTAAACTTGGAAAGGAGATGGTACCTTCACAAAGGTTGATAGTGTATATTTTTGCTGCATGAACTATTTTTTTTTTGTTGTTGTTGTTTTTTAAACCAAGGTGGGGACAGCAGGAAGGGAACCCTGGGAGAATGATGAAGTACCTCAGGCCAACAACAGTGGGGAGCTCTAACCACTGTATGCTCAAAGGTCACCAGACCTTCAATAAAAAGTTATGTAGGACAGCTGTCCAGAGTTGCTAAGATCATGGCCAGGGCTGGTGGTGGGGGAAGGGGATACAACACCTTCCAAATGTACTAGAAGGATTGAGCCTGGCAATACACATTTTCCTGTACTTCCTCCTTCATCACCAGCCAGTGCCTCCCCTTGGGTGAACCCAACCAGAGGGCAGAAGGCAAAAGGAAGCATTGATATAGTCCTACAGGTTGGATCCCCACGACAAGGAACAGGATGGAGACAGATGGAGGGTAGGTTTGGTGAAGACAGAAAGAGACACTGCAGCACAGGTTCACCTGTGGCTCCAGTTTGTCTGTTCTGGTGTAGGACCTCTTTCTGCTTCCTTTGTATGTCTTTGTCACCTTTAGATCCAGTCCTGCAAACGGTGCCAGCTCTTCTCAAGGATATGAGCACCCTCAGCGAGTATATTTTTATTGTGAAGACATCTGTACTTTCTTGCCAGCCAAAAACAACATATGGAAACGTTTCCCACATTTTCACCAGGGGGCACTCACTCCTTTCCCATGGATGGCTAGAAAGGCTTTTTTGCAAGTATCTGCTAGCCAAAATAGAATCCTTTTTTTTTTTTGTAGGCACAGTGACTGTTGGAACAGCTCTGTCCTAAAGTGATTTCTATGTAGCTAAACACTGTTTCTGTTTGAAAGACGACTGGACCCTAGGACGAACGATTTCTTGGTGAATGTTTAGGTCCCAGCTTGCACACTGCCAGGAAAGTGTTTGGGTCTAAATGCTGCCTTATTCTGCTATTAAAATAAACAAAGCCAGAAAGACTTTGAAAAGATAATCTGCATGCCTAATTTGTAGGTACTTTTTTTTTTTTTAAACAGCTGAAGCCCAACCAATCAAAACAGGTTTTGAAAATCCTCCTCTGTAGGGATTCTCTTGTACCCATCCCCATGATTCATCCTCATGGATAAGAACAGGGTCCTGGGGGAAATGTGTTTTCTCAAGTATAAATTCTTCCAAATGGAAAGACATTTGTTTGCTATCATATCAATCTATTAGCTGTGAAAGTGACACATGCTTTGTCAAAGGATCCGTGCAGTCAGCCAAGCAATATAGTTATGTATGGGGGAGGGGCTTGCTTCTGTTAAAAAACGAATCATGGTTGAGACTGGGTAAAGACAATTATGGATCTCCGATCCCCTTTAAGCGAGCATTGTCTTATAACTACAGGGAAATACAAAAACTTATTCAAATGTACAGAGTGGAGAATGGTGGGAAAATTGGTTTCTCTTATCCTATTGGAGGCCTGGCAAAGAAGGTGTTTGATCTGTCAAAGAGTCAACCAGTCAATCAGTCATCAAAGGATAGATTAAGATTGGCTTGTGCCCATGAGAAGAGCTTGTCCTTAAGTCTGCAGACTGTATGGTATGATGTAGAAAAAACACAAGTTTTGGCATAAAGTCAATCTGGATTCAGATCTTGGCTCTGTCACTTAGCCACAATCTTGGGGAAATTTAGTTAACCTCTTGAGCCTTTCTGACATATAAATGGGGAAAATTATATGATCTACTTAATGGACTCGGTGCAAAGATTAAGGCGAAAACCCAAGCAAAGTTTCTGTTGCATAACAATGAGTAGTGGTAGCTATCACCATGATCTTAATAATAAACTAACCCCATTCCAAATACTTACTGTTGTTATATAACAAGAAAATAATCACATGGGTCGAAGTAATTTATTACTTGGCTTTTTTCCCCCTTCAATTAACTTTAGTAGCCAACTATGGTACTGCTAATTAGTTATTTAAAAAACAACAGCTGTTTGAGTGAGTTTACTGTCATAAAAACACAGGATCTTAGAGCTAGGGAGACTAACAGATTCATTTCATCCAAGCCTCTCTTAACATGAAGGGAATCCTTTAAAAAAAAAATCTTTAAAATAAAGCCAACCTATTCACATAGCCATAAATAGAAAGTGTGGCCAAAACCCACAATACCTTCCTGGCTGAGGACAAAGCTATGCTTTACTCAACAGTCCTTTCTCAGAAATCAGTGCTTCGCACAATCAAAGAGTGATATCTTTTTATTTTCTGTATTCCAGCTACTGGTAAGTTTATTGTCATTACTTCCTGTTGATTTCTGAAACATGTTAGAGAATTCCCTAATCCAGCTTTCAATGAGAAATTAAAAATAATATCCACAGTGGTAGATAGATTGACTGCAATCCTTATCAGAATGCTAAGGGTACTACTGCCAGAAATAAACATGTTAAACGGTAAACACTCGGGCACGCACACGCGCACGCGCGTACACACTCCAGTCAACCAAAGCAATACTGAGAAGGAAAAGTGAAATTGGATGCATCACACTTCCTGACTTAGAATTAGATCAAGTTATACTACTTAGAATAACATAGTACTTGGTTTACCCAATCTCAAGATATATTCTGGTCCATAATAATTAATAAAAACATCATGACACTGTCACAAAAATAGACATGTAAATCAATGTAATAGAACAGAGGGTGCAGATGTAAGTCTATACAGTTATAGTCAGTTGATTTTGTACAAAGGCGACAAAAAGGACACACTGGAGAGAAGACAGCATCTTTAGCAAAGGACGCTGGGTAAAGTGGACGTGTACCACGTGGAAGAATTAAGCTAGATCCTTATCTCTCACCCTGTACAAAAATCAATTCCAAAAGGATCGAAGACCTTAACGTAAAGTCCCAGACACTGAACGCTGGTAGAGAAAAAGGTAAGGACTGAGCTACAAGAGGTTGGCATAGGTATGGATTTTCTAAATAGAAACCTGGTTGCCCAGGACACAAGGTCAGCAATTGACAATAGGGCTTCATAGATTAAAAAATACTTCTGAATAGCAAAGGAAACAGTCAGTTGCATGAAAAGGCAACCTATAAAATGGGAGGAAAATCTCAGTCAGTTATACATCTGACAGACAATTTATGGCTAGAGTATGTAAAAAACAAAAAAACAAAACCTCAGAAAACTAAACCCAAGAAATAAATACCCATTTTTTTTTTTTTAAATGGGCTTTGGAATGTTCTTAAAAGAAGAAATATAAATGGCTGGGAAGTAATTTAAAAAGTGTTCAAAATACTATTATTCATCAAGCAAATGCAAATTAAAACTATTTTTGAAACTACTATCAGACTAGGTTGTCATTATCATCACAATAACTGATAATAAATTCTAGCATTGATGTGGGAAAAGGGTCGTTCTTACACACTTCTTATGGGCCTGTAAACTGGTATAGCCACTGTGGAACTCAGTGTGGATGTTTCTCAAAAGCTAGAGACCTACAATATGGTGTGGCTATACTACTCCTGGGCAGATGCCCAAAGGAGTCTATCACACTATAGACGTACTTGCTTACCCACGTTCATTGTTGCGCATTCACAATAGTGGTAATAGCTGGGTAGTGTAATTAGTCTAGATATCAGTCAACTGATTCATCAGTCGAGAAAATGGAATTATATTCAGTTGTAAGAAAACGAAATTATGAAAATTTCAGGTAAATGGGGTTTGAAAACACACTGAGGTGACCCAGGCCTGGAAAGACACACAGTACACATTCTTTCTCCTATGTAGATCCTAGTTTCTACATTTATATGTTAAATTCAGAGTATCTGTAGAGGCCATGAAACCAAAGAAGGGGGCATTGTGGAGAGGAAGCTTAGCAGTGTGGGGTGATCGGAAAGTGAAGAGGGGAAATGGTGGGAGCCAGAAGGTTTAAGCAGAGATGGAGTGGGTTTTAAAACGTGGTCGAAAGGGGGGAGCCGGCAAGGCCGAACAGAGCTGCTTCTAGAAGGCCTGGGCTGTTAAACAAAAGCCCCAGTGCAGTGCCGGGAGTGGGGTAGTCTCCCACGAGGTGTTGGCCCCAGAGTCATCAGAAGTGCCCAAGACAATGGCCATTCCTCTTGGTTGTCCATAGAACGAGGCGATAAGACCCTATTGCTGAGGGGACCACACACTTTGGTTGCAGGATGTGGAGAAACCAAGCTGGAACTGGATTGGAAATGTTCTCTTGTTTCTACGGTGCCAGAAGATGTTATACAGGATGCTAGGGAGCAAAGACATTTAGTGTGAACTTACCAGCGACAGAATCGGCCTGCCAGGCATGATGTTCACTCCACAGTAGCATGATTGTTTTTGATTTTGTTTGTTTGTTTGTTTGTTTATAAAATGAAAATAATCCTTTATGAGCAGACATAGGCTCACTCCATAGAAGGGAATCATACCTGGGACTGTAAACCTGGTCAAAACCCAGAGCTTAGCAAAGAATAGGTTCTAGGGGAAGAATATACTACACTGCTTTGCTAAATGGGCATGGTTTCACGATGTCTTCTAAATATTTATGTACTCTTAGGTCAACCCCAGTCAGAGAAATTTCTGTTTGCAGTGAGCACTGGTTAACATAGAGACTCAAAACTAGTCAAAGTGCTGATAAAACAAACAAACAAACAAACAAACAAACAAAAAACAAACAAAAAACCCTGCCAACTGTGGTGTTTATTAACAGATCAAAGCAGACACGGGCCAGCTTTCCCAGCATCCATCAGTCCTATGGCTCCTCCCATCTCTCCCAGCATCTAATGGTACCTGTGGCTCCTCCCAGCACTCCTCACCCCGCCCCCTATCCCAAACCTCTCCTTCCCAGGGGCTGGGCTTCCGCTTCTGGTCTCTGAGACTGATCCCTATGTAGCGCAGCCATTTGGCTGAGTAGCTCTCTTGGTCATTTGGTGTGGGTTGTCTGTCTTGGTCAGCAGTTTCTCTCTTGCTCTCCTACCCGTCTTTCCTCTCATGGTCAGGTTTAGTCTGCCAGGCACGTTCAACCAGGATTTTCCCCTCTGCCTACTTTTCCCCTCATATCTATACTCTTCTCCATATTTTAGAGTAGTCACATCCTGCTCCTTTTATTTCATTTTTCCTTATACCTCCACAAACGGAACATCTATATTAGCACTTAAAGGCCCAGAGAACACCATGGGTCGGAAGAACGAAAGAGCTGAGGGATGGGCCAGAGCGCTGTAAAGTTCTAGCTTACTGACGAGTCTGTTGCACCCATGAACCCATAGCATGAACTCATAGCAGCAGTGGTTGCCTGCACAAGTCCTGAGCAAGACAGGGTCCATCAACATCTTGTTGTTGACAAGGGAGTGAGTCATAAGGCCCCTACCCTCCCAGATGGTCCCCACTCAAACCACTGCCACCCATGTTCTTGTATGTAACCCCATGAATGTAAGGGAGAGGTTTGAGAAGAAGAAATGTGATGGAAGGCAGAAGAGAAGAAAAGAAATGGAAAACGGATCAAAGGATATATGTATGAAATAGTGAATGAATAAATAGAAATTACATAGTATTGGTATAAAAATGGAACCCTTATCTGGGTTGCATTTTTTTTTTTATTTTTTAAAGAGTATTTATTTTATGTATGTGAGTATACTGTCGTTGTTCTCAGACACACCAGAATTGGGCATGGGATCCCTTTACAAATGGTTGTGAGCCACCATGTGGTTTCTGGGAATTGAATTCAGGACCTCTGGAAGAGTAGTCAGTGCTCTTAACCACTGAGCCATCTCTCCAGCCCTTGGGTTACATTCTTTTAAAATGCAAAAGTTACATTTATGTGCATTTGTGATGTATATGTGTGAGTGTATGTGTATGAGTGTGTGTCACTGTGTGGTCAGAGGATAACGATCCAGCTCTACTATGTAGACTTGGACTGTGCTCCATTTTATGTATCAGAGGAAGAGCAGTGTAATCCAGAAATAAGTACAAATATATATGGTAAGATGACTTCTTTCTCCTTAATTTCTGAAGCCTCAAGAATGTCAGAAGAGAGTACAGAGTGAGGTGAGGGGTAACGAAGTCACAGGGTGTGTGTGTGGGGGGTGAGCTACTCGATGTTGACCTTGGCAGTGGTTTTTGTGAGGGTATAAGAACAAGAAGGATTGGGAGGACACCAGGGTAGAAAGCTTTTGCACGTGAAACACTTGACAAGATGAAAACCCATCTTATAGTTTAGGGGGAAAAAAAATCTGTTATCCACACATCAGATTAAGAGCGAATATCCTAAATTTATAAGTGACGTTTGCAATTCAGCAGTAGGAAAACATAACCTTGTTAAAATGTGAGCAAAGGACTCAGACAGACACATTACTAAAAGAGAAGTGAAAACGGACACCAGCTGCTCAGGAGGTACCTAATTAATATCACTAGTGGTCACATCACCGCGATGCCTCTCCATACGCGTCATGATAATTCTTCAAAGAATGGGGCACAACAAATGTGGGCAAGTGTGTGCTGAGAAGGGGACACTGGTGGGACAAACGTAGCTTGAAAGCCATGCCAAGACGCTTCAGGGGACCCGACATTCTCCACTGGCTTCATGAGTACCCACATACATGTGGACACAGCCCCTCCCCCCCCCCAATTACAGGCACACATACATACATAGACATGAATAAAGATGAAATTTTATGGGGCTGTAGAGGTGGCTCAGTGGTTAGCAGTGCCTGCTTCTCTCTTCCAGAGGATCAGAGCTCAGTTCTCAGGACCTAAAACAACCCACCCAGCTCACACCTGCCTATACAATTATGCTATTCCAGCGAGTCTGATTCCCTTTCCCAGTCTTTGTAGGCACTTAAAATCTTAAAAGAGAATGTCTTGCCTTTTTCACAGCATGAATGGATCTGGAGGCCATTGTTCCAAGTGAAATAAACCAGATCCAGAGAGGAGACTGCTACAGAATCTCATGTACATGTAGAATCTAAACTAAACAAAAGGGTCAACTATACTGTAGCGAGAATGACACTGAGAGAGCATGGAATGATGGGGAGAAGGGGGTGAAAGGGCGGACGCAACAGATGTGTAGGGCAAGCAAGTCGGGAGACTGAGTGTGCAAACGAAGGCTGTAATTAATACTGTACTCCAGTCCGGCTTTTTTTTTTTTTTTTTTTTTTTTTGCTGAATGAGTAGATTTCAGCCGCTCCTGTCACGGGAAAGGAGTTTAGTGTGGTGACAGATATTAATCTGCTTGGTTACCATAGAGCCTGCCACTATCCGTGCATCCCATAATAGTATGTTGTAAACCTCAGACATAGATGATAGCATTTGTTAAAAATATGAAGCTTGGATAAAGGTGTGTGGGACAAAGCTACCTCACAGAGCGTAAGGTAAGATGGCTAAATTGGATAGGGCCATCAGTTGGGTCAAGTGTTTTGTTTACATTATTTTACATATGTTTTTTGTCCTATGGCGTATACTGAGTGCAAGTGTTTTCTGGGCTTTGGCCAGGCTGCGGTCATCCTCTCTGCTCTCTTACGTCCTCTCTGCACACCTTCAGTAGCTATGAACCTTATAGAGGCTTATATTTTATGTTGTTAAAATAAAAAAAAAAAAAATAGATTAGCCTAAGGCTAATGCCTTTTCTTTTCAACACGACTTACGTTGTCCAAGGCATCATATCACTAGTTTTATTTGACCATCTTACTTGGCCATTTGGCCATTATATCTATCTAGGGAATCTCACAGAAAACTATGTTAGTACGTCACATGGCATGTGTTATGTTAGAGGCAGAATAAAGTACAGAGTTGAGATCCTGGCACTGCATCAAAATAGTTTCTATAGTAATTTCCTAGTTGGCGATAACCTTCCCTCTGTAAGTACAATAGTATTCTGTTTAATACAGTAAATCTAGAATAGTCTCCGCATAAGTGGTTGCAGCTTATTAGTAAATATTCTTTAAAATGATTGCAATAATAAAGCAAAGTATCGGTGTTCTAAAAAACCCTTTAAAAACACGGCTATACATGGGAGCACACAGAGTGTGTCTCCACCTCCCACAGCCTTTTCACACGTATTTTGAGTTACAGACTCACCGTAGTTTTGTGTGACTGAGACAAGGTCTTACTATGTAGTCCCCTTTGCCTTCCACTTGTGATTCTGTACCTCAGCCGCCTGAAATCTTGGTTTACAGGTGTGAGCCCCCCCTGCCCGGCTTCACTCTGATTTAAATGCATTTGCACCACAGGCTGCTATTCATTCCTCCTATCTAGAGTTTTTAATGTATTTAGACAGGATCTCATTGGTTATGTTATCCTAGAACTCATTATGTAAACAGGCCGGCCTCCAATTCATTATGTAAATAGGCTGTCCTCTGACTCAGGGACCTGCCTGTTCCTGCCTCTGGAGTACCAGGACTGAAGGTGGGCACTGGTACATCTCGTCTAGTCCATGTATTCAAACCAGCTTGTTTGCCACCATCAATGAATGAAGGAACCTGCGTGCAGCTCAACCAGGTCGAGGGCATTGGATCTCTGAGACTGGAGTTACAGATTGTTGTTGGCTGCCACGTGGGTGCTGGGAACTGAACCTGGGTCCTCCACAAGAACGGCAAGTGCCCTTGCTCATCAGCTGTCTCTGTAGCCCAAGCTGCTTTTGAAAGGTAAGTAGCTTTCCTTTTCAGTTTTGTATCCATTCCATGTAACCCTATAATAAAGGCAAACAATACAAATGGCCCAGTGTACATAATATCTCCCAATTGAACCCCAAGATAAAGGTATGAGTAAAACAGAAGCAATCAGAACAAGGAACAACACAGTGGGAACAAAAAAACCCTTCGAAATCACCCTGGGTGGGAGGAGTAGAACGTCACCCTTGAATGATGTCACTTTTGACAGGGTAGCACACTGCTGGTTTGTTCTGCCCTGGTGCCCCTGGGACTTTTGTCATTTGGTTGACCAGTATGGTAGGAGAAATACCCTCAATCCTTGTCCTCTGAACTCTTGAGTTCCATAAATGAAGGTTGAGATGCCCCTTGGAAATTAATACAGACTAGGAAGGAAGATGATTCAATGGCTCTTTTGAGATCACTTGGCTTCTATCATGTGGGACGCCAGTTGACCTTGCCCTAAGATGGCGCTGGCTGCCTGAACGCCAAGTTGTAAACAGGCCCTAATTTGGCATGAGGTTGTTGCGTGATATGGGCCGATCTGACGTAGATCACTGTAGAGACGCCACGTGGCCGGAGTGCATTGGCTGGCTACAGGGATTTAAGGCGGACACAGGGAAGGCTTGGGGCCACTTGTCAGAATCTTGCTGAGAACCTGAGTAAACTGCTTTGGGAAGGACTCCGCTGTGTCTCGTCTTTCTGCTGGTCAGATAGCAGCGTACGACACTATCATTTAAAGCAGAAGAACTCAGAGGGTTGTGGGGGTGGGGGTGGGGGTCAACAACCAACTTTGCCTTTTGTCCGGGACACCTACTTCAGGAATGGACTTGTCTAACTGCTCAAGCTTGAAAAGTGACCAATGGGAGGAAGCTTCTCTGTAGGACCTGTAGCCTTGCCTTGCCCTCATCGTTGGTACATACTATGACCTGATTTGTATGAGGATAGAGGTGGGAAATCCAGGGACCAGGCAGGTACAAAGGCAGAGCCTTGGAGCCGTCAGTAACTAGAGCTCCTCCTCCTGATCCCAACATTGCTCTGTCGAATTGGCAGACATTCTTAAGCTACAAATCTGTCTTGTTAATTCTCTACATAAATAAGCATCTTCAACAATTCCATTGTCCCTACATTAAAGGACCTCTGCAAGCTAACCTAATTGATATGATAGTTTTGAACTCTTGTTCACGTCTCCAGGCTCCATTTTTTGGCCTTTCCAGATGTCCCTGGTTGACTTTCTTTGTCCTGTAAACCTCATGACGTTTCCTCAGAAGCATCCCTTAGAGTAATACCATGAGCCATGCTAATTTAGGTAGCCACAGTAAACTAGTGAAATAAATAGGTGAGAGAAATGGCTTTAGTATATTTATTTATTCAATATGTCCATCTTAACATAAAGCAATATAAGGTTATTAGTATTTATTATTATCATATGGTGGTTGATCTTAAAATCTGTTGTGTTCAGTACCTGGAGCACATCTCTGTGAGGCCTGGATATACCCCAAGCCTCAGTAGCCATGTGCGGCTGGGGCTTTCGGTGTTGGACAGAGGAATTATCTAAACATCATGTCATACCAAGATGCCAGTGCCTACTTATAGTCCCTTTTGGACTGTAAACGACATGAAGGGACTGGGTATATCTGACCCACTATTTCAATGCCTAGTACATACAGATGCTTAAAAAAAAGTTTTGCTTCCTGATTTTCAGACACTATAAGCAAACCTCTCCACTCATTTTCCCTGGGTTAACACACAGACTCAAGTGTGTAAAATTCACCCAAGCTTAAAACCCAATAGCTAATTGACTTCTTAAAATGTGTTGACTCATTCGTTTCTTTTAAATTTAGATTTATTCATATGTATGGAGTGTTTGTCTGCATGTATATGTGTGTCTTGTGCCCTTTGAAGTCATAACAGGGCACCATCATACCTGGAACTGGAGTTAGAGATGGTTGTGAGCTGCTGTGTGGGTTCAGCTGGGAACTGAACCTGGATCCTCTGTAGCAGCAACAAGTGCTCTTAACCTCTGGTCTATCTCCCTAGCCCTTAGCTAAACAACACTCTTGCAGGATATTGTTTAAAAATAAACACTACATCCTGCACTGTGTTTATTGTCCTAATGTCAGTTTTAACAATATAGAATAGCAATATGAATTATTATCAAAGGGAGTTGAGGAAAGAGAACCTGGAAAAAGGATGTTAGTTTGCAACTTGTAAATTTAAGCTGTTTTGGGTTAAAAAAATAAAGGTTATTTTTTTCAAAAGCGTCTTAGCTGGGTATAGTGGCACACATTTGTAGCCCCAGACACTCCAGAGGCTAAGGCTGGGGGACAGCTGGACCTCAATGGCTTGAGAGAAGCGTGGGCAACATGGTTAGTCATTGTCTCTTCAGGAAATGATCTTCTCAATTTAAGAAGTTCTAGGTAATTTCAATTCTCCATAGCTCAAAAATACTTTTGATTTTTTTTAAAAAAAAAAATCATCACAATGCTGTTTCTTAAGGGCAAAATTATCCATGGGCTGGGAAAGGCCTGAGATCAACAGCTCCTAGACTTTGTGGATTCCTGCCACACTTCAGAATATTAGAATGCTGGCAGCCCTCTTGGCGTGATTAGGAGACTAAAAACAACATTTAAACAAATTAGGAATAATTGCAATGCAATTATTATCCCAGTGTAACAATGCCTCCAGTGTTTATAAAGCCGTCAGTGGCCACTCTTCCACACTACTCTGTTGCTTGAGCAGAATGGTTTGTGGTCTGGACGTATTCTCTTTCGCATTTACAAGCCAATGCCCTTGTCCTCTCAGCCTCACACTTCTGTGTCCGTGGCAGGATGTTCATCTTTTGTGATTTTATGCAGTAGCTGAAGTGTCCACTGGCTGCTGGAATTGTGTATTTTAACTTTGACTCAAAAAAAAAAATGTTGCATTGGATAGAATAAAGTTGTGTCTCTGTCCTGGGTTCATGGTTTATTAGTGTCCCACAACTCAGTAGTGGAGAACCACAGTTCCAGACATAGGTGAAAAGGTAGGTTTTCATATTTGACCTGTGTAACTGTTTTCACCAGAGCTGAGTTACAGCCCTGTAGATTTTTTTGACACATATTTTAATACGGACTTTATAAACCCCCAGTTAATTTTCTGTTACATGGACATTTTCTTGAGAAATTCTAATAACTTGCAGATTCCATAAAAGACAGGAGAGCTTTTTGTGGTTTCTTTACTGTCATCCTTCCTATGATATTCAGTTCAGTTCTCTCTGTAGAATTAGGCATGTAAACATTTAATCTTCCTTACAGTGAATTTCTGATTGAATGTTTTTACCAACCCAGACAGAGATCTTGAAGGAACACATCTCAACTTAGAATGTTCATGTACTCATTCGATAACTACTTTTAGATCATATGTTGTGCCTGACATCAAGTAACTCAGAGGACACAAGGGAAGCAAAGAGCTAACACAGGCTCTTTGCTCAGTTTTGAAAATGACTAGGTACACAGAGTCACCTTAAGGGATGTCCATACACGCAGCACTCAAAGAAGAAAGATGACTCTGTGGGATACACTCTGATTCCTTAGAATGTTCTTTTGGGTCTAGAGAGCCCATGCCTTTCTCTCTGGACAGTTTGGATGCGGTTTTCACACTTCCTACACCCATGCACATAATCCATCTCTCTTTCCGTGGACAGGCAATGCAGTGATACCCAATCGCACCTGCTACTTACAAAACCATTATATCATGGACCTGTTTTCGAGTCAACAGACACGTGAGTTAATATCCACAGTGCAGTCAGAAAGCACAGAAAATCATGCTGCCTGTGCTCAAATCCAGTTCCGGCATTACTAGCTTGGATGCTCTTCTGAAACTCACCTTCTTTGTGTCTCAACTTATTAAACTGCCAAATGAGGGATAATAACATGACCCACTTCACTGCGTTGCCACAGGATTAAATAATAATGGCTAGAAGGCATAGTCTAAAAGCTTCACATTCGTTATCTGTCGACATCAATGATTTTCAAACTAGTTCAAAGTAGTTCAACGTTGGAAGGAAATACACATGCGCGGACGAGGCTGGACTCGGGAGCCACGGTCTCTGACGGCTCTCTACGGCATCTCAGGAAAGTGGGGTCTCAGGTTTCAGTATCTCATAACCACCTAGAGAATGGCGTGAGAATGCAAAAGTCCAGGTTTGATCCAGGCCACTGGGTTACTTGTAGGCTTCCCTAGTGATTCCAGTGGACCCAGACACTTGCCCACGGAAGCTCCGACCTTTAGAGCTCCCGAAGTTTTAATGGTTTTAATGGTGAAGTAGACTTCTTGGGATAAAACTGCACTGAAGTATTTAAGCACTCCACTGTTGATGGCTGTTTAGGTGGTCTTCATTTTATCCCCCCTGGCTGCAACCATTGCTGTAGAAAATCTTTTAGGAGTTGGTAGTTCTTCTGTTCCTGTTTGAAGACGTCTCCTCAGCATATTTTTTTTGAAGTGAAATTGCTAAGGCCTAAGTGTATGTGCTTTAACTTGTGATAATGATTGTCAATTGCCCTCTGAAAGGTTACATCAATCTACCCTCCTGCCATCAGTATTGAAGATGCTACCTTTTCCCTACTCTATCATTTTTCCCCCCTCTTAACTCAGACTTTAACTTTCTTTTGGGGGCACTGATGAAATGTATAATACCAGTGTTGTCTGCACTTGTGAGCACCCAGCCAGCCACATTTCAGAAACCCCGTGGATCCTTTAGAAATCATTTTCTTTTCAGCCACCATCTCCCCTACCTGGCTACGGCTCCCAATAATATGTGTGCCTATTGTCGCGTGTTTGTCGTATTCCAGAGCAGAAGATAGTGTCCTGCTTTTCTTGATTTCAGGGTGAGTTTTCTATTTTCTACGGAGAAGTTATTTATAGTCAAGAAATTCTGAAGTCAAAAATATAATTCTCCCATCGTTGTGTTCCTAGATGCCTTGCTCTGATCATATCTGCATCCCCGAGTAACACATCATGGGACTGAGAGCTCTCTGGTGATTTAGGAGCCTGCTAGATCATTAGGGCTTCACCAGTATAAGGATGCAATAGTCTAGTGTGCCATCAGCCAGTCTCGCTCAGTGATGCATTGCTCCTGAGCAGAACAATGGCCCAAAGAAATCATGACAGATTCTTTTACAGTTAGGAATGAAACCCTTGTTTGAAATTAATGGATAAATATGCCACACCTCCAACATACAGGGGAGAGAATAACATATAATTCTGCTCAGCTCTTGGTTATTGTCTAATATGAGCTGGATGGGTTGGAGGCTTTCTAAGTTTAAATTTCATTAGTTGTGCCAAGGGCAGATTGGCATCTGAAAAGAAAGATCTTCCTTCCCCAAATGTCTATGGCGTGCTGACGTATAAGCCAGGAGACATTTGTAATGGGAGTACTTTTCATTTGTGCATTGCTTTTTTCCCATTTCTCTTCTTTCTTTCCTCTCTCCTTCCCTCCTTTTCATTCTTCCATTCTCTGTCCCTCCCTCCTCTCTCCTTCCTCCCTGTCCCCTTCCTCCTCTTCCCCCTTCTCCATCCCCCTTCTTTCCCTCCTGTCTTCCTTCTATTCTCTTTTCCATCTCTTTTTATTTTCCTTCTCTCCTTTTTTACCTCTCACTTTCTCCTTCCCTCTCTCACATTCTCCTTTCTTTCTTTTTCTTTTCTTTTTTTTTGAGGGGGGACCCAAAGCCAGTATGTGCTGGGGAATCATACATTGAGATATATTCCCTGCCTCCTACATTTGTTTTTAAGGGGAAATCCTCTTTAATAATGTGGTCCATTACTGCAGTGCCTGATCAATGTGCTTCAAGTTCTTTGAGATGGAGACTCTCTTCCTCTGAATCCTAAAGTCACTGGGGCCATTCCTTTTCATGTGATAGTTGCGTCTGTAGAACCAGATCCTTAAACTTGTGTAGAGGAGAGAAGCAAGAGGCTCTGTATTAACTCGCTGTTGGCAGTGAAAGCAAGAAGGGCCTGAGGCAGGAAGCAGAGTGACCATATTGGGCTGCCACTAAAGGATAGAAGAGTATAGGCTATGAAATTATTCTGATTTGAATTTGAATTCTTGTGTAGTCCCTTTTAATTTTGGACAACTTGTTTTGACCTTGTTGGGCTAGTAAGATAGATAGATGTGTCTAGTATCTGCCTTTTAGACTGTAAGTGATGAATAAATAAACTCATTGCATTGAAAGGGCTCAGTATATTCCTGGAAAGACTTGTGCATTGAAAATACTAGCAGTCATGGTTGTCATGTTCACATCTTGTTGCCCACAGAGGAAAACACCCTGGTGTTTGGCAGCTGGAAAAGAGGGGCTAATGGGTATCTAGTCATTTGTAGGCTCAGGGCATTGATTCCTCATGTTTCCCAGCCTAGTTTTCACCTCCCCACTCTGGATTAAGGTCCTGTAGCACTCACTTTAAAGGACAGACTTCCAACCAAGGCATTCTAAAAGCCCACGAGTCCTTCTAGAGAAACACAGGACCTGACAAGGGAGCTTGAAACTAACCATTGGCACAACTGATACACAACTGGAAAGTGATCGTGTCTGTAGAAAATAAAAAAAAAGCAGGAAGATGCTGTCATTATAGGGTGCCAGGCACTGTGAAGGATGCACCGCACTGGCCAGCCCCTTAGCTATTCCTACCACAGTGTTAATATCCCCATCAAACCGATGAGACAGACAGTGAAGAGGAGTCAGGCAACTTGCCCAAGGATGTTAGTGCAAGAAATGTATGAAATCACAACTTTGTTCAGATTGGTTTGGTTCTAGAACCAAACGCCACAACTGATACACCCCTCTATACTCCTGTTACACTCGCAGCTACCTCTGAATGTTTTAAGGTACCACTACCCAGGAGCATTGTGTGAACTTGAGACAAGAATAAAATAGGCCAGAAAAAGAACCCTAGACTCTCAGTGGCTAAGAGAGCTCCAAGAAGCTCTGGGCTCTCAGAGGCTGGGAAGTCCGCCTAAGCTGAGTTCACTGAATCCAATGGGGGCCTTGCAGGAGGGGCTCTGAGCTCGGCACTTGACTTTCCCACCCTCTATAGTCAGCTTCCTTGTGATCAGCCTGTGAGGGGATGGCATGCACTCTGGAGATAAGCAAAGACGATGCAAAAATCCTTTGCCTCTTTCTGCCCCTCCCTCCTCATTCTCCCTTCAAAGCAAATTGCCGAGAACAGTTGTGCTCCAGTCGGGCATTACAATGTCATCACAGCACAGAGTTCTGAGTAACTTAATCCTGCAGTTTCCAGCCCAGGGCTGCATCATCAAGGCAGGCTACCAGTTGTGGGGAAACAATGGTCTTCTGTGGCTACGGATATATATATGTATATGTATGTATATACATATATATACATATATATGTATATATATGTATATACATACATATACATATATGTATATACATATAAAAACTATATACACACACATATATATACATATATACATGTATATATGTATATATACATATACATATATATGTGTGTGTATATATATATATTTTTTTTTTCAAAGCACCTTCAGTGGAATAAACACATCAATGCCAGAGACAATATTGTCACTTACCCCAGCCAGCTTTTAATTTCAGCTGGTAGATGGAAAGTAAGTTTGATGAAATGAGTTTTTCCTAGTCTGCAGGAGCCCTGCAGTCTTTGGATTGGCGATGGGAGGCCAAGGAGGCCACCGTTTCCCTTGAATTTTTTTTCCTTGTTGTTTTGGAGAACAATTTCTCTGACATGTAGTTGGTTGTTTTACGGCTGGAAGAAATATACTGCTTTATTCATCTGTTGCAACTATAATAATATTGCCATTGGAGTCCCACTCGGTCATAAATCAGACCATTCCCTTCTCCTCTATACAAATAATTAAAATAAAAATCGACTCTGCCAGTGAATTTGTTCTACAAGCTGAATAGAAGTGTGTGCTATAAGTCTAGATATTTTGGTTGACACGGGGCTGTATATCTTAAAAATAAGAAACCGAAAGGTGGGAGAATAAGACCTTATTTCATTATGTACAATTTATAACATTTATCTTGAAGATAAAGTTGCTGTCCTCCACTGCCTATTAACTGGGAACTAGGATTCAAATACCGTGGGGATGCTCATGGTCTTGCAGCTTTCCCGACCCAGCACCATCCTCTTCTCTCTCTCTCTCTCTCTCTCTCTCTCTCTCTCTCTCTCTCTCTTGCAGTGAATCAAGTCAAGTTTCTGTGCTGTAGCTCTGGAAACAAGAGCTGATTATTTCTGTATGCATACTTGCATGCACGGTTCCATCCTTTTCCCTCAAAGAAGTAAGGGTAGTATGTAAAATATACATAGTAAAAACAAAATAAGAAGCACTGAGCTGGAAGAACTGATGGGAAGAGGGGAGCGGGTTCAGAAGAAGGAAGTGGTGGTGGAGGACTGACTCACAGAACTGGTACTCACTGTGGGAGGAGGGCCCTGTGCTCCGTTTCTCTGGGGTGAGTGCCCTAGGGATGGTTTGATTAGATACACCACATGGATGCAGGAGAAGCCACACTTGGTATTGACATTAGAGAGGGTTTTCCCCTCTAGGCCTTCACTAAGAGGATACTTCTACTCAGGACAAGAGTCTCCAGCAAGATCCTTAAGAAACACATTTAATTAATTGGATTGCCCTATACTTGACACATCAAGCAGAAGAGGCATTTCTAATAAGACCAACTGGGAAGCCCAGACAGTGGCTTTTTTTGGACCTTGTGTAAACCAAGTAGCGATTATGAACGCACTAAATAGTCGTTCCCAGGCCGAGCATGTGTTAGCCATTCATGAGATAAAAGTTGTTATGTCTCAGGTCATGTCACAGAAGCCAGTACCTCTGTAATGACAGGGGTGTCCCCCAGCAAAGGCTGACTTGATCATGTTCCTTAACCGTTGTAGATCAGCCTGGCAATGGGGTAGGGTTAGAGGAATATTGTCCTTACTCTGGGACTTTCATACTCAGGGATCCAGCTACAGGTTGCTCCATCTCCATGCTTTCAAGATTTTAAGACAGGAAAAACACTCACGAGGAGTATAGGCTCCCAAACCTTCTAACTATGTCCATTGCTTCTCATGTCTGTGTTATTGGGCAAAGCAAGTCATGTCGTCATGCCTCATTGTGAAGTGGGTAAGAAAGTGAAACCACACTTTGGTTGGAAATGGAGTCTCCTGGACATTCATTAATAGCCTTTGGCCCATGTATAGCCCATGTATATATTGAGGAACACCAGCCTAGAGAAAGGCTGGACTGTGTGTCCTCAGGGAGTCTTTTGTATATTTTCCCCGAAGCTGGGCTTTAGTTGCATGGTAAAGAGTGGTTTATTTATTTTATTATTATTTTTTTTTATTTATTTTGCTATTTTATTTTTGTGATAATACTGTGGCAAACCCATGCCTGGTAGCTCCTTTGTGCTGATAGAAGCCCGTGACCAGTGATTCTCAACCTGTGAGTATCAACTCCTTTGGCAAACCTCTATCTTCAAACATATTTATGTTGTGATTCCTAACAGTAGCAAAATTGCAGTTATGAAGTAGTGACAAAAATAATTTTATGGTTGGGGGTCACCACACCATGAGGGATTATATTAAAGGGTCACAGCATTAGGAAAGTGTCTAATGAAGATGCCTCTGATTTCAAGATGGCTCCTGTCTAAAGGAAGGTAGATAGACATATTACCTATAGAATACCTGCAGACCGGGTCAAGATTTTCTCCAGTTAATAAACTGGGCTCTGTTATTCACTAGTCACAGAGTTCTAGACCATAAGCCAGAAGTTTGAAACTGGATGTGAGGGATAGAATCACATTGACTTTTGAGAAGAACAATCTTTGTGGGAAGGCTAGGCTAGGGTCCAGCATTTTACTTCAGCTCCATTGGTCATTCCACCCCCAACCCCCAGTTAGGAGTGAGCATTCATCTTGGAAAACACTGAGGCAGACCTCCATTGTCCAATGTCTTGATGAAGGCCCTCTGAAGTGCTTCACTGCTACCCTGGATACCCTGGATGCCTAACTTTAAAAAAATCAATGTGATAAGTGAACACCAAATATTTCAGGTCATACTGTCATGGCTCAGGATGAAACTTGGTTACCCTGTTTCCTAGAGGCAGCTGTTATCCTCTGGTACCCACTTCTGCTGGCATCTATGAAATGTGCATAAAGACCACCAACAAAATTAGCCAAATTTATAACAAGCTTTATTATACGTGCAAAAATATAGCCAGTAAGGCAACACCTATTCCTAAATGTGGGATCTGAGAGGGCAGTCTGGAACACGGGAGAAGTGGGATTTTTATAGCACCCAAACTTCAAGGCTAAGGGTTTTCTAAGGGTTGGGGGATTTTCCAAGCAATTTTTGTTATGTAGGAACTTGGCAGAGCATCTCAAAAGTATTTGGTAGAACACCTTATCTTATGGGGATAGAGGTCAGAGCATAGGGTGTGGAACATGTTAAATTCTAGAAACTCATGTTTTACGGAAAACAGAAGCAAACCTTCTAACAAGATGGTTTCTGATCTTAAGATGGAGTTAGGCTGGTCCATCAATTGGCCACCATTAAGGACTACTTGAAAAGTGCCAACAACAGAAAGGATAAAGACAAATATTTATGTGATTTAAACTTTTCCAGTAATCACATTTAAAAACAACGTGGCTGGGCTGGAGAGATGGTTCAGTGGGTAAGAGCACTGACTGCTCTTCCAGAGGTCCTGAGTTCAATTCCCCGCAACCACATGGTGGCTCACAACCATCTGTAATGGGATCCAATGCCCTGTTCTGGGGTTTCTGAAGACAGCGACAGTGTACTCACATACATAAAATAAATAAATATTTTAAAAAACCCCAATGTGGCTAGATGTTGGTATAGCTTATGGTAGAGTACATGCCTAGCACACACATGTAAAAATAGATTTTTTTTTAAAAAAAATAAATGGGCTGACAAGGTGGCTCAGTGGGTAAAGGTGTCAGGCCTGAGGACCTGAATTCAATCCCAAGAACCCACATGGCAGAAGGAGAGAATTAACTCTTGAAAGTATCATCTCAAAATGTAATCAGCCTAAAGATTATTATTATATTTTATTTTCTTTGTACTGTTACAGAAGTTTATGTGTGTGAGATAAGAACATCTCAGTGTTAACTATAGCAAGACCCTCCTGTGGTACATGAACGCCCAGAGCTTTTGTAAGTTGAGAGCAAGCTGACTTGTTGATTCCAGTAAGTGTTTCAACGCTGTGACTAACGGTACAGTAGTGAACGGTGGGAACTATCGGGGCTGAACTTTCGTTGCTCCTTGTGCAGACTCGCACTTTGCCTTGAATAAAACGGGTCCGTGCTGTGATCTGAAGGTGGTTCAGTCACCGTGATGGTTAGTGTCAGCTGCCAACTTAACAGGATTTACAGTCATCTAGGGGACACCCCCACACCTACACCTGTGAGGGGTCATCATGATTAGGTGTTAAAGGAAGTGGAAGGCCTAACTGAGATTAAAAGGAGGAAGCTAGCTGATTGCCATTGTTCATTATTCTTGGCTTCCGGACAGAGAATGAAATGTGACCAGCTGCTTCAAGCACCTGCCACCTTGAGTTCCCAGCCCTGACAGGCTGAACTCTCAAATTGTGAGCTGAAATAAACCCTCCCCAGGTTGAATTTTTTTGTCAGAGTATTTTATCATGATCATAGGAAAAAGAACTAATATACTCCTCTATGTTCCCACAGGAGCTGACTCCCCAGATTTACTGCTGATGTTGGTTTAGGGTAGAAATGTCAGGACTATGGTATTGGAGGTGGGGTCTTTGGAAATGGAGTAAATTAGCTTAGATCACTTAAGTTAGGTTCTCTATGACTGAATCCCAGTGGCCTTATAAAATAAGAGAGGGAGAAAGACAGGATACATGGAGGAGCATTCGTGTTCTCAGGATCACAAGATGCATGGTTCTTTTAAGAGCCTGGCCATGCTGTTTGAATGTGCAGCCTCAAAAAATGTGAGCTAAATATGATTCTTTATAAAATAACCTGCCTCAGATTGCCCTTATGGCAGCAAAACATTCACCAGGAAACATATTTGGCTCCTACAATTCCTCCTTCTTACCCTCCCTCTGTCCCTTCTTCCTCACTCCCTTCCTCTTCCCTCCCTCCTTTCCTCTGTTCCTCCCTTTTCCCTCCTTCCTCCCTCCCTCCATGCCTTCTTCTCTCCCTTCTTCCATCCCTTCTTCCCTCCCTCTCTTCCTCCCTTCTTTTCTTCCTTCCAGCTGTTGTTTTATTAAGGCAGTGTCTTGCCAGTCCCAAGCTGGCCTAGAACTCACTGTGTATCGTACCTAGGCTAGCTTCCTCTTCCTCCTAGCTTATGACTTTTTAAACCAACCATTTATCAGAGGAGGGTATTTAAACTAGTCAGAAAATGACTTGCAGCATTTTATGTCCCAGGGAGCCCATCTTGTTTACTGGGGGTTTGTCATTTCAGGTTTCCAACACTCATTTTCCTCTACCCTAGTAATAACACCCCAGTTTTTTTCCAGCAGACTTAGGGTCCTCTCCTCTCTGCCCCTGTGCTTTGGGCAGTATTAATTCAATGTTGAGATGTAGTGGTGGAAGCCCACTCAGCTTGGCCACTCAGAGAATTTTGTTTCTTTGGCAACAGTGATTGGGACAGGCATCAGCATGTTTAAACCAAGCTAATTAGTCTCAGTCAGAGAAATCTTGAGGGTTTTGGTTAAGTAAGTGAGCAGTCGTGCTTGAACTTGGAAAGCTGTGATCTTGAGTGCCTGGTGCTAACCCAAGAAACACAAGAATAAAGTCCACAGAGCTGGTGGCATAGAGAGGAACTGATCTCCAATTTGTGCTTGGGCCCTGGAATTCAGCTGTGCTGGCCCCAGGGATCTACTCCTGCAAGGGTAAATTCTCCTGTGTTACCAGCTTCAGCTCATTTCAATTGTGATGCACTCATTCCCGTGTGGATTTCTTGGTTGATAATCCCTTATGATGCTTCAAGAGAATGTTTCAATGGGACAATGGATTTAGTAAAACTCGGTAGGCAAGATTCCTCCACTTGGGAATTCTCAATGGATTTTACTATATAAAAAAAACCCCAGAATTTTAGAATTTGAGAAATTTGATTAGTTCTACTTTTCTAAGACTTACTTAGCCATTGGGACATATTTTTTTGGGGGGTGGAGAGAGTGGGAGCTCACATTCTTCATGGAGTATTCTGTGTCACATTTGCTCTAGAAGGGGAGAAACTCATGTTACCAGTAATTATATGATTATGTAAGGCTTACCTTCAGTCTTGCTCTACCCCAAGGTCCTTCTTATTGCCATATTGTAATTAAAATACTATCCATGATGATCCATGTGTCTAAATAGACATTGTGTATCTGACAAAAAAATGTGTTTTAGACATATATTTAGATCGCTAGGCAACCGCATTAAGATAGACTAGGTATTTAAACCAGGCAGCTTGGCTTAGCTATTTATATTGCCACTGGATAAATGGATATTTATTTCTCTATCTCACTGGAACTACTTAATTATTTATTATCTTCGAGCCCGACACATGTTTATTGAGCTGTCACTTTACGGCAGCCCTTAACCTCAAAGGTACAAGAATATGAAGATCTTCATCCATGGATCCAAATTCTGGTCCTTCTACGGTTGCTCCTGCGGTACCTTCTAGTCCCATGGCCACTTATGCTGCTCTGGCTTTGTTGACAGGAACCAGTAATCCAAGATAGATTTCTGAGTCACCGCACCAGGAGAATTAGATAGCACATCACAGGTTCTTACCCAGATAAGCATGTTAAATTTTGGCTTCTTCCTAAGATAGCATCGTGTTGAACGCTAATGACAGTCTAGGAGATAAACAGAGCATCTATTACTGCCCTCGATATCATTCTGGTTCTAACACCCAGCAACTGGGGGAGTCACTTAGGCTCTTGAAGCTCATTGCCTTACCTGTCAATTAGGGAAGACATCAATATCCACTTTATTGAATTTTATGAGGATGCAGCGAGCTAAGGCACACAGGGCACACAGAGTAGCATTAGCATCAGCCAACATCTAAATCTCATTACATTGCTAGTAACAACAATAATAATACTATATATACATATAAAACATAAATAGAGTCCCCAGCCTTAGTAAATGATGGTATTTTTTTTTTCTTACTTAACCTCATGTTTTCTTCATTTGGAGGAATCATCCTTGGCTGCAATTCATTGCACTGGACTACATTAATCATGGCCTGTTTTGTTCTTCCTGACAGTAATGAATAGAAACTGATAGAAACCAGCCGTCAGGCCATAGAAGAAGGGTGCACATGCCCCCTTCCAAGGCAGTGCTTAATTACCCTGTGTGCAAGGAATACCATATGCTGCCTGTGTTAGTGTCCCCTCCCCCGCTGTAATGTACTCTGGGTCACAACAGCATGCTGCTTCCTTCCTTCCTTCCT
Organism: Arvicanthis niloticus; assembly: GCF_011762505.2. Lineage (NCBI taxonomy): Eukaryota > Metazoa > Chordata > Mammalia > Rodentia > Muridae > Arvicanthis > Arvicanthis niloticus. Next base: position 18,052,654 of record NC_047675.1, on the reverse strand, counting down.
TCCTTCCTTCCTTCCTTCCTTCCTTCCTTCCTTCTTTCTTCCCTCCCTCCCTCCCTCCCTTCCTCCCTTCCTTCCTCTTTCCTTTCTTCCCTTCTTCCCCTTATTTTTTCTTTGAGATTGGGTCTCATTTAGACCAGGCTAATCTCAACTTCAAATATAAACAGCTAAGGATGACCTTGAACCTCTAATACTCCTGGGATTACAGGCATGCATCACTGCATCAAGTTTGTGTAGTCTTTGGCAATAATAAACCAGGGCTGCTTCCAACATGCATGCATATTAGGTAAGCTTGTAGTGGTACCCTACCAACTGAGTCTGCCATGCTCATTTAAAAATTTTACTTATTTTTATATGTCGAGGTGTTTTTTTTTTTTCTTTCTGCATGTCTGTCTATACACCATCTGAGTGCAAAGCCAGCAGAGATCAAAAGAGGACAGATCCCCTGGAACTGAATTTACAAACAGTGTGAATGGCTAAATGGGTGCTCGGAATTGAACCCTGGTCCTCTGGAAGAGCAGCCAGTGCTCTTAACGGCTAAGCCATCTCTCTCACTTGTTTTAAAAGCAATGCTTGCCTTCTCTTCTACACATCTCAGAGAGAGAGAGGTTTGACTTAGTTGTTCTTCCTTATAATTTGATTTTATGTTTATTGTTTTTTTGTATCTATATTTATGGAGGTCAGAAGACAACTTGTGGCAGCCAGTTTTCTCCTTTTACCCCGTGAGTTCCGCATTACCAGGCTTGTGCATCAAGAGCTGTTACTCACGAAAGCATTTCAGTGGCCCGTAATTGAATTACATTATTAAAACCTTAAAAATGCATCTATGTGTGTACGCATGCATGTGTGTGTGTGTGAGCGTATGTGCACATGTGGCACATGTGTGTACATGTGTATGTATGTGCACACTCATGTCATGGTATGCATGTAGACAGGTTGAAGTCAGTTTTCTCCTTCTGCCTTATGACTCCTGGGGATGAAACTCAGGCTGTCAAGCGTGGTGGCAGACACCTTTGTACCCAATGAGCCATCATCTTGGCCTTATAATTTTATTTTTGAATTCAGTGACTTTCTCATTCTCTCCTGTCCACTTTCCTTTTATGTTCTTGTTAAGTCAGTGACACCAGCTGTGCTTCAAGGCTGGGGCTAGCTGGTGCTTAATGAACAGAAGACAGAAGACGTCGTCTATATCAGAGTGAGGTACACCCACCAGGGTTAAGGCAGATAGCTGCTTCAAGCACATTGGAATGGAGTGTCAAACATCAAGGAATTTTAGCTTCTAAAATTCATGGTTGACTGGTGCTAAGAGTGTGGCTCAGTTGGTAGAGTGTTCGCCTGGCGTACACAAAACCCTGGGTTTCAACCTCAGTACCATGTAAATCGGGTACAGTGGCATAAGCCTGAAATCCTAGCACTTAACTGCATAGTGTTGACTAGCTTAGGCTACCTGGACTGTCTCCTCCCATACCCACCAAAAACAAAGCAGGATAAAATCTGGGATATGCTTTTATTTGAAAATCGGGTTTGAAGCTGCTCCATTAGACACCCACCATACACTTAGAAGCATGAAGGAAGGGAAAAAGACCGTCAGCTATCAAGAACACACTATTTACCAAACTATTTTATCCAGGAGTGGGAAGCTGTCTCCTTCACTCCAGCAAAGACTTACGCACAAATCTGAAACAAAGGCTCGCAAACTTTCTGGGAAGGACAGAGGGTACTTGCAAGCTCCTGGGGTAATGTAGCTTTAGTCACTGGTGCTTAGACAGACCTGTTGTATAGAATGATGGCCACAGACATCATAGAAAGGTGTGAGCATGGCAGAGAAGTCAGTCAAAGAGCTTTCCATTTCCCAAAGAGTGGAGGGAACTAACTCTGGAGCTTCTGTGTGACAGGTTAGGGCATCAGCTATGATAACACATTCATAACACTGGCTGCACACCCTCCAGGAATGACCGAAACAGATTCCAGATAGTCTGGTCACAAAGGCAGAGAAATACACATATGTGATGGTGGTGAGGTACACAGATGAAAGTGAAAGGACATTTAATGCTTAAGGTTCTGTTCATCAGCATGAGTTGACTCAAAAACACAGATGTCTCTGTTTTTCTGAAATCGGTAGGTCCCAAACTGTTACTGTGTCTATTGTTTTCCCTCTTGAGAAAAACAAAGCCAACTCTCTACACACATCCCTTGATAGATTCATGGTAGGGCTTTGGAGAACATTTCGAATCGGTTCCCCTGATTCTCCTTTAGAGAAATGCATGTGGAATGGCAGTGTGTCTTTCCCTGCTCTCAATGCCTTCTGACTGCTCAAAAACAGCATTCTCTCTAGAAAGAGTATCTTGTACCGCTCTTGCTGAACACAGAGGTTGTCTCCAGGTTGGGATGCTGGGAATTTATCCTTTCATGGCCGCTGGGCAGCTGCTGTGCTGATGCTTTGGGGATTTTTCTGATACTTTCCCCAGACTTTTCTAAGGAAGGGAATTCTGTGTTTTCCCCATTCAGCAGATTTTGCCCGTCTCTTGCCTCTGCTGCACATCATTCTCTATTTTTCATTATTGATAAGAAACATCGATAGTGGCTAGGGTTTCTTCTACTTCCCTCTGAGATGTGGTGTATGTCCAAGCTATAAAATATGAATTTGTAAAGACTGCTTAGAAATTTTCTTAGGTTAGTTATGAGACCTCTCAGGTTCTGACCACCAGGGATTGCCCATCAGGAAAAGTAATGGTAAAAAAATGATTTAAAAAGATATCCTGACTTTGCCCTTTGCTAAAGTGTTTCTTAGCTAGGAGTTTATTATAACTTCGCAATAACATTGTAACATATCCTCTGAGTTAATGCTTTGGGACCACTGAGCTAGACTCTACAGGTCTGAAACCTTATTTTCTATTCTACATTAAGTTACAGAAATTTCTAGAACCATTTCTTTGTCCTGTGGAATCTGTATGACATATTTGTCAGAATTGCTGAAGACTTGTATCAACTGAAATACTACATTGGCACTCTTAGGACAAAAGACTTAAACTACATTGTATGTGTAAATTGTAAACTACAATCTAAGTCTTCACATCAGCTACAACATGGCAACTTCATCAATGAGAAACATAGAAGGGTAGAAGGTATAGCCAAGAGGTACCTTTTCTGTGAGAAACCATTAATATGACAATCACTACCAGCCACATGTTCTTTATCAACCACTCTGATATATTTAATATTTGGTCCTGACTGTTGAGATAATCATTATTCACTCAGTAAAAGTACAGGCTAAAATTTTATTTCTCTGAAGACCATAATTCCAGAGTTGTCAGGATATCTCTAGTCAGTTTATCCTGTACCCAATTTCACGTTATTCTAGTAAGTTTCCATCCATCCATCCATCCATCCATCCTCTATCTATTCATGCATCCATTCATCCATGCATGCATGTGTGCATCCATCTATTCTCCATTCATCCATCTATCTCTCCACCCACCATCTCTTCATGTATCCATCCACGCATCCATCCATGCATCTGTGCATCCATGCATCCATGCGTCCATCCATCCATCCATCCATCCATCCATCCATCCATCCATCCAGGAAGTGCTGCTCAAAAGAACTTAACTTGCATATGACACTACTGGTACACTTTCTGGTACTGAGAAGATGAAGACAATTAACATGGTTTAAGAGACTCACAGATTTAAGAGGAGTCAGGCAGATAAGAGGTCAGCAGAGCCAAATGAGAAATGCTTGACTGTACAAGTCACTAGTTTGCCAGTTGAGGAGCAGGTGTGCAACTTTGACTATGAGCTCAACACTGACTGCACAGCAGCAGTGGGATAATTATGTGTGTCAACTTGACTGGGTCTGGTAGGGCCCAGAGAATTGGTCAGACATTATCGTAAGTGACTGTGAAAAGGACTATTTGAATGAGGTTAACATTTGCCTGGGTAGACTGAGGCAAGCAGATTGTCCTCCCCAGGGTGGGAGGTCTGGTCTAATCACCTGAAGGCCTGCATGCAACAAAAAGCCAGGCAAGAGAGAACTCTCCTAATGGGCTGCTAGTGATGGGCTTGATATCCTGATTTCAGACTTGAATTGAAGTTTGAGTTTTCTGGTTTTTTTGTTTTTTGTTTTTGTTTTAATTAACTAAATCTATTCCATGAAAACTTCATATATATATTACACCCTCTCTATCTCCCTCCCACCATCTTCCCTATAAATCTCTTCCCACATTGGAGTCTTTTTGTTTTGTTTTGTTTTGATTTGTGACTGAGTTTCACCAAGGTTATTCACATGACCGTAGGTGTGGGATGATCTTCTAGAGCCTGGCAGGCTTCCCAGTGGGTACACAACTAGAGACAATAAGTCTCCCAGCATCCATTGCCAGTAGTTGCCCAGGGAGGGGTAGAGCCCCAGGAGCCCCTCCCCCACCCATGACTGACTGGTGACTGCCCAAGTCTCACGAAGGCACAGTGCAGGCAAGTGCAGCTCTTGTAAGTTCCTGATTTCAATGATGGCACCGTGCCTGGAAGATACTGATTTGGAAACCCACCCTGCCCTCTGGCTCTCACATTTTTCCTATCTCCCCTTCTGAGACATTCCCTGAGCCTTAGAAGTGGTGGTACAAATGCTTTGCTTGGGGCTGAACATACAACAGTCACTGAATCTCAGCACCTTACACAGTTATGAATCTCTGCATCCACTGTCGTTTACTGCATAGAGAAACTTCTCTGATCAAGGCTAAGAGATCCAGGCATTTGTCTATGATCATAAGCGTAAATATTTAGAGGGCAGTTTGATGCCATGTCAAATTAGCAAAACAATAGTGACTCCCTAGGGACTGTGACCTCCCTAGTTATGGGATTTTTGCCCAGATTCATGTATTATGTACCATGTATGAATTTTCTTCTTTGGAGTGGGTCTCAAATCCACTCAGACAGAGGTTGGTATCTTTTTAACAGTCTTGCCAATATTGTACAAGAGAGCATATCTGGCCCGGCATATTAGCACTGTAGCTCATAAGATTCACTGTTTCATAGGTTGTTGAGTTTTCTCCCCCCAGCAGCCAACATAGTGTCTTCTGTCGCAACAAACTAGATCTAGGGAGCGGAGAGGGGACTTGCAATTCTGTCCTAGCTTTATTTCTCTACATCCTTCAACCAAGATGTGTGGTGTCTTCGGCAACAAGGTCTCACCACCTAGTTCAGGAAGATAATGACATTAGTTTGTGCTGTTTTCAAGGCCTCTGGATTCTTTCTGACCAAAAGCTTATACAGAGGCATCCCATACTCATGGCTGCTGGGACTGGTATTATCTACCCTAGTGCGGTGTATCTCCATTCAAAAGCTCTTAAAGCCACAAAATAAGTCAGTACCTTATTATGTCTCCCCACAACCTTAATTTTGCTCACCATCCCATTTCTTTTCATTGTTTAAACCCCTCAATTGGTCCCCTCCACTTTCATTTCACATGAGTTCAGGCATCTCTTCCCTCACAGCCCCTTTCTAGCTTCCTGGTCTCTACAGACACTCCAAGTCAAAGATAACTTCAAAGCTAGGATCTATATGTGAGAGAGAACACATGACATGTCTCTTTAGAGGTGTATTTGTGTGTGTGATGGCTTGCATATGCTCGGTCCAGGGAGTGGCACTATTAGTAGGTGTGGCCCTGTTGGAGTAGGTGTATCACTGTGGCTTTAAGACCCTCATCCTAGCTACCTGGAAACAAGAATTCTAATAGCTGCTTTCAGACGAAGATGTAGAACTCTCAGCTCATCCTGTACCATGCCTGTCTGGATGCTGCCATGGTCTTGACTTGATGATAACTAACCGAACCTCTGAACCTATAAGCCAGCCCCAATAAAATGTTGTTCTTTATACGACTTGCCTTGGTCATGGTGTCTCTTAACAGCAGTAAAACCTTAACTAAGACAGGGGGCTAGGTTACCTCACTCAGTATATATATTTTTTTCTGAGTTCTATTTTCCTGCAGCTATCATAACATTTCATAAACGTTTTCTTTAGTAGAGAAGTCTATTCTTTAAATGTACCACATTTTCGATACCAGTTGATGGAGTTCTAGGCTGATTCTATTTCTCAGCTACTGTGAGGAGGGCAGCAAAAAACTTGGTGTGCATGGCTCTCTATTGTAAGATAATCCTGGTTCTTTTCTTAAGATCTTTTGCCTTTATCTGGGTTGGGTATTAACGTGATACTGGCTTTGGGAAATATCTTTTTTCAATTTCATAGAATAATTTTAGAAGTGCTGGTTTTGGTTCTTTAAATGTCTTGGAGAATTTTGCTGTAAATCTGACTGGATTTACATGGATTTTTTTTGTTGTTGTTGTTGGAGAAATTTTTTCTTTTCATTACTACTTTGATCTCATTTCTTGTTATTGATCTATTCTTGGTTTATCTTTAGCAGGCCATGCATATCTAGAAATATATCCTTTTCTTTTAGATTTTTGAACTTTAGTGGAGAGTAGGTTTTAATAGTATTTCATTATTTTCTGAATCTCACTGGTGTCTGTGATAATGTCTCTATTTTCATCTTAAAGTTTTTTACTTTTGGTCTTCCCTCTTTCTTCTGCTTAAACCAGCTATGGATTCGTCAATCTTGTTTCGCTTGTCAAATAAATCAACTGTTTAATTTATTCTTTGTATTTTTCTATTCCTATTTCATTAATTTCTGCCTTGGTATTAATTATTTCTTCTTGTCTACTGCTTTGGTGTTTGGAAGGAAGCCGTGCTCACCACTGTACCACCAGCATGACGCTGCTTTGGGATTTAGTTGGTTTTTATTTTCTGAAAGCTTTAAGGTGCATCATTATGTTATTTACTTTAGCTATCTCTGATTTAAATTTTTTATTAATATAATAATTTAATTTTAAAGCTCTGATTTATATATGATCTCTCTCCCCACCACCTCTCTGTGTATCCATACCATAAAGAATGTGCGCAAGAGTGTAACTTGAAGGGGTCATTCCTTTTTTTCCACTTTGTGGGTGCTGGGAATCAAACTCAGGGCATCCGACTTGGTGACGGGTGCCTTTATCTCCAGATCCGTCATATACTGAATTTTACTTTTATTTATCATTTTTTGTACATATATGTTTTGCTTGCATTGCATCTATATTTGTGCACTATGTGTGTGCAGTGACCCAGAGGATAGAGGAAAGCTTTGAATAACTGAAATGTTGAGTTACAGATAGTTTTGAGTTGCCACATGGGTGTGAGGAATCAAGCCCAGGTCCTCTGAAAGAACAGCTAGTGATTTTAAGTGCCGAGCCATCTCTCTAGTCTCCAAGGTTTTAAAAATGTAGGCATTTAGAACTCAAGTCTTCCTTCTTTGGACTGTCTTCACTGTATCTCATAGGTTTCAGTATGCCATGCTTTCATTTTCACCCAATTTTAGGATTTTTTTAAAAATTTATTCTTGATTTCTTCAATCACTCACTGGTTCAACAATGCATTGCTTATCTTTCATGGGCTCCTGTTTTTCTTCTCCTCCCTGGTAGTTTCTTTTATTTTTAATATCTAGCTTTATTCCATTGTGGTCAGATCAAATATCAGACATTTATTTTCACTTTCAATATTTTTTGAGACTTGCTTTGTGTCTCAATATTGGTCTATTATAGAGAATATTAGACGGGATGCTGAAAAAAATATGTACATTTTGCAGTGTTGGGTAGGATGTTCTGTAGGTGTCTGTTAGACCTACTAGATTTAACTCAACTCTTTCTCAGTTGATGTTTTGTTTGAATGACCTGCATTGGTGAAAATAGGGTACGACAGTCACCAAGTACTGTGTTGGAGGTAATCTGTGGCTCTGTAGCAGTGTTTGTTTCATTGTAATGGGTGCTCCTGAGTGTGTTACACACACACACACACACACACACACACACACACACACACACACACATGTGCGCACATACACACACTCATTTAGAATTGTAATGTTCTCTTGATTCTTTATCTCTTCTTTATGACTTTCTTTACCTCTTCTGATTAGTTTTGGTTTGAGGGCAATTTTGTACGATTTTACAATGGTGATACCTACTTGTTTCCTCATTTCATTTGTTTGAAATACCTTTGTTCTATCTGTTCACACTAAGATAATATCTATTCTTCATGGTGAGGTATATGTTTTTTTTTTGTAGACAGCAAAAAATGGGTCATGTTTTACAATCCAATATGCCAGTGTTTGTCCTTTAATTGAGTCCATTAATAGTAAGAGCTATTTGTGCAAGGTGTCTAAGACTCCTTCCATTTTGTTGATTTTGTAGTGTCCCTTTTTGCATAACAGCTGCTCTGACACCATTCCTATGCCTCTCCCCACCTTCTGTAGCTCTTGGATGTGTTTGTCTTTTACTCAGTCAATAATATTCTTTATAATATCCTCTGTAGGACTGACTTGGTGGCCATAAATTCCTTTAGCCTGCTTTCATCATGATAGTTTTGCTGGGTATATTAGCTTGGGTTTGCATCTGTGGTCTTTTAGAACTTGAAACACACATCCCTGTAAGCCCTTCTTCCTTTTGAAATTTTCATTGAAAAGTTAGATTTTACTTGATTGTTCTGCCTTCATATGTAAACTGGAACTTTTTTCTTACTTTCAAGACCATTTTGTTGTTCAGTATTTTTAGTACTTTAACTACAATATAATGTGAGGTATTTCTTTTCTGGCCATGTCTATGTGGTGTTCTATCTACCTCTGATATGAGATTGGCACCTCTTTGTCTAGATTCTGAAAACTTTCTTCTATGATTTCATAGAAAATATTTTATATGCCTTTAACATAGAAGTTTTTTTCTTCTATGCCCATAATTCAGAAGTTTGTTCTTTTCATGGTGTCTCAAAGATTACTTATGTTCCAGTAATAAATTAACTTTTTGTTTTTTGATTAAATGATTTAATTTCTCTACCTTATATAGACAAATTTTGAGCCCAGATAGTTGTATTTTACAGGATCTAATCTATTGGTGAAATTTTCTGTTGTTTTTTTTTATTTGACTTATTAAAGCTTTAATATTCAGCTTAATTTCATTTTGCTTTTTCTTTAGTGTTTCCCTCAGTTGGGTTCGATTTTCATATTTTGAATAATCTTCCTTATTTTATTCAGCTGCTTTTTTTTTAATGGCATCTTGGAATCCAATCAGGAGTTTACTCCTATCCTCTTTAATGTCTTGTAGGTGTATATTCATGTCCTCTTTGATTCTTTCATTGTATTTACAATTGTTCTTTTGATTTCTTTGGAATTTCTCCTAAGCTAACTTGTCATTGAACTTTAGAAGGAGGCAAAATTGTCTTAGTTTTTCATATTTTTTTGTATTTTGTGATGAGACTTGTGATGTAGACAGACAGGACTAAGAAGAGAGGATGTCACATGTGATGGTTAAGAAGATTCATAGTATCATAAAAGAAAGGGACTTGGCTGACTTCTGAGGATGAGGACCCAGGGATATCTCTCTGTAACCTTTGAGGACTTAGGGATTAGAATGTCAAGGCTTTTGCAGGGAAGCCTTGAGTAGCCAAGGACCTGCCATAGACATAATGCCTATGGGTAGAGGTACAATCCAGTGAGGCCTGAGGTTGGCATCTCTGGAGAGTGAGGGACAGAAGTTTTTAAATGGAAAAGAGAAAAAAATGTCTTTAAATTTAAAGTTTGCAATGTACCAGCATTTACAGATGGTCTGAGGAAAATATTGACAAAGAGGAAAGTTTGAAGTTAGAGAAAAGAAAGGGGGGGAGAGGAGGGGAGAGGAAGGAATGAGGGAAGGGGAAGGGAGGAGAAGGGAGGAGGAGAGAGAGGAGGAGAAAAAGGGGAGGGAAAATGAGGGGAGGAGGAAGGAAAAGGGAGGGGAGGAGGGAGGGGAAGAGAGAAGAGGAGAGGAGAGGAGAGGGGAGGAGAGTTTGTTTTACCATGGTAGGAGTGGTTGCCTGCTTTCAAAACTGTCCTGGCTCCCTGGTGCCACTCACAGTAGCGTATCCAAGGTCACTATTATTAACTAGATTCTCAAAGACTTTGCTTAGTTTTTGTTTTATATTAAATTGTCCTATAGTATTGTGTGGGACAGTATCTCTATTCCCTTAGATTTCTAGTAAATCATGGTTGAATGCAGTCTGGTGAGCTTTTCTTCTGAATTGTGAATTTTGTAGCAGGAAGTTTCTGGAAGTAAGAAGAGAGCATGTCTCTGTGAGTACCCAGTCTGTGCCTAAGACTCAGGAATATTGAATCAGTGCTTTGGAGTTTAGGCGTCTGTGTTGTTTGTCTTTGTTGCTGCTGTTATAAAATACTAAAGAAAAAGATTGCCGGGCGGTGGTGGCGCACGCCTTTAATCCCAGCACTTGGGAGGCAGAGGCAGGCGGATTTCTGAGTTTGAGGCCAGCCTGGTCTACCAAGTGAGTTCCAGGACAGCTAAGGCTATACAGAGAAACCCTGTCTTGAAAAACAAAACAAAACAAAACAAAACAAAACAAAAACAAAACAAAACAAAACAAAAAAAAGAAAGAAAAAGATTTACTATTGGCCATATAGGTCAGAAGTCTGTACCTCCATTGCTTTGGTGAGGCAGAACATCCAGGTTACGGGAGTGTGCGGTAGAGGAAGCTGCTCACTCATGGTAGCCAGGAAGCAGAGAGATGCAGAACAAGCCTGAACTACTAGGTTTCCTTCTCTCCTGCTTTGGTTGTATGTGGGTCCCCAGACAGCTAGACAGTATCCCCAATATTAAGAGTTGGTCTCCCCCTTAACATAGACTCAGAAATATGCTCTATGAATCTAGTCTTAGTTGTCTCTCTCAGTCCCATGAAGTTGATAATCAAGGTTGATCTTCTCAACATTAATCCAACCCCAGGTGTGCTGGATGCTGAGGTGTGTTGGATGTCCAGGTGTACTGGATGTCCAGGTGTACTGGATGCCCATTCGAGAAATGAAGACCTTTCAAGGTGGTGCATGATGCTCTAGTTTATACTAGCCTCTGCTGCAGAAAAGACTGTGTGTTTGTGTGTAGGAGGGGGATTAGAATTAAAATGAGACAAATCCAGGCTCAAATCTGACTTATCAGAAACCTTTGCACCTTACCTGCAACAAAGCACATTTTTTTCTTCCTACATGTCAACCCTGCCTTAATTTAAAGGTGGGTTCCAGATGTGTACTGCCTCTTTCAAATGTCCCTGAGTTTTAAGAACTCTCCTGATTGTTCATTCAAATTTTTTTCTGGTATTTTTCTATCCGAGGTTTCCGAGCTAAAAACTAGGACTTGAGAAACACCAGGTGAGTGTACAAAGTTGAAAGTGTGCGTGAAAGAACCCAAACAGTTCACATCCTGAGCCTCTCCTTCTCCTTGTCTCTAAAGGTGCCTCAATGAGGTGATTCTTTCTTTTTATGATTTTTTTTTTTGTAGTTGTTGTTCAAAGTCTCCCCTCCATATACAAAGCTCTCAAGGCCCGATCCCGGCTTTTCATGGTGGTGACGGCAGTTCCTGGGTGGGGTGTACCATATGAACCAATCAATCACAAGGCCATTTTTGCTGTCATTAAAACCTCTTTGTGGAAGGTCACTGTTCTTTCTTAGCATGGGATAAAAATTGAAAACAGGTTGGATTAAAAAAACAGTAACTGCCCTCCATTTCTAAAGGAGGATGGTCTCTCTGAGAAAAAGAGGAAGAAAATGTTCTTGAGGAAGTCACTCTGTCACCAAAAAGCACATTAATTTCTTCCAGTGTGCTAGCCCTGCCTGCTTCCACCACAGAATTAGCTTAAGCAAGCCACTTTCCCAGAATTCCACCCAAGGTTTTGTGTTCTAGATAGCGTGGGCTGCTCCATGGCTTGGTTCAGACAGAACCTGTCTGTGTACTGTACACAACATGGTGGAGCATGGCGAAGGTAGAATCCAGAAATTATCTTAGCCCACTAGGGATCCAAAGGCTTCCAGCTGCATCTGCCTGCACACATCACCACACAACAGCCCACGAGCAGGAGTGGCCTCAGAATAAAAGGGCTTTGGAAGCCAGGCTGGATCTCATATAAGAACTTTGAGTGAACGTCCCCTTGAAGGGAGTATGGTGGCTGGATGTGAGAGGGTTCTCAAGACTGTCCTGCTTAGCTTTAACTTGATACAACCTGGATCTGGGAGGACAGTCTCCACTGAGACATTGCACAGAATCAGATCAGCCTGTGGGCGCGTCTGCAGGAGATTGTCTCGACTGTGAATTGATGCAGGACGGCACAGCCAACTGTGGGCCGTACCATCCTTCGGCACATAGTCCTGACCCGTGTAACAAGGAGTAAAAGGAGTAAAAGGTAGCAGGGAACCAGGGAGCCAGCATCCTCTGTGTGTTCTGCTGTACTTCCTCATCTGCTGTACTTCCTCATCTGTGACAAGTTCCTCGGCCAGACTTAATGCTGCCGGATAGCAAGCAGGCCTTCCTTCAAGTTTTTGCTTTGGGTTCTTGCCTTAACTTCCCTCAGAGATGGACTGTGCTCTGTAATCGTAAGCTGAAACAAACCCATTCTTCCCCCAAATTGCTTTCGGTTGGAATATTTTATTACAGCAAAGGAAATGAAAGCAGAACTTGACTGCTCCAAGGAACAAAACAGTTTCACCATGTCTGACTTGAGTGGAATCTATATTTTCACTCTTTTCTTTTTTTTTTTGAGTTTTAGATATTTCTACCAGAGCAAGGATTTGGTTCATAAAAACTGATCTGGCCAAGAGGTGAGGATGCTGAAAGAGAGGGGATCTGGGTCTCGGAAGAGCTCTCTGAACATCAGTTGGCCCATTTATAAGTGTGTGGATGGGAACGTGAGGATTTTGTTCTTGAGCAGCTCTGGCGCTAACTTTGGCTTCTGAGCGTGATGCTTGGAACACTTGAGAAGCCATATCATAGAGGTGTTCACGCAGAATGCCACACTCACAATCTCTGTGCATGACTACCGGCTCTTCTTAGTAGAAAAGTAGCAAGTGGAACCCCACTACCATCAAAACAGCGATTGGTAGCATCTTAAAACCATCCCACTTGTACCTTTGTGTGTGTCAGGTGTCTTATGTAGGTATGGTATTATGTCTGTAGATATTCCATATCTTGTGTTCTTTGAACTTTATACTGATCTTCCACATTTGCACATGCTTTCCCCTAATTGTTCTTTTTTAAAATAGCTGAGCAGACTCACTGAGTTGTTTTCCTGCTCTGAGGGAATTTGCTTCAATTTGTACTGCTATCAATAATATAATAATATTCTGAAATCTGATTTGTTCCCCATCAGCCTCGGATCAGAGAGAATCCCCTTGTCTAGTGGACTCAGCCTGAAGAACTCTGGCTTAGAACACAGGAGACAAGCTTTGTTTATGATGGTGTTTACAATTATCCCACAATGATATTTGTGTGTAATTTAAAAACCTGTGCTGGCTCCTTCCTCAGGGCTGTGCTCTTGACTTAGCTCTGAGACCAGCCGCTAGCCATGGCTGTTTTACTCAGCCCCCATGGTTAGACACCACCAGTGTCTGCCCCGCCTGTGCCCTTTCTCCTGCCCACCTGAGTCTCCTCAGATGGAAAATGCTAGAAGGCCTTAGTATTTTAAAACTAGCCAGGTAACTCAATGGCAGGGAGAAGAATATCTTGTCCTATCCTCCTTAGCCCATTGGTGGAGGCTACAAACTATTGAAGACCTACATGCCTGTCACTTCCTCTGCTTCATTGTCTGCCCTTCTTTTCTCTCTGTGTCCCCTCCTCTTTCTCCCGGGACCCAGAAATTCCACCCTTTCCCCTTCTTCCAGTGATTGGCTTTTGCTCTCATTATTGACACTATCAAGAACCAATTGGGGGAAACAACTCCTCCACCTACAGATACTTGTGAAACGGGTCAGATTTTCTGTTCACTTGAACTGCTTGCTCCCTCATCACATGTAGATAGGACCATGGCATAGAGTCACACTGGAGAAGAAATTCTGGAGTGTTCCTTGTCTCCCAGTTCTTATGTTTTCAGAAGAAGGGAATTTCTTCCCTAAGAAGAAATGGCCTGGGTTTCTGACATTACCAATGTGTACCTCTGTCTGATGGTCAGCGCCTGGGATCTGGGTCCTAACTTTGGGTAGACGAGATGAGAAATGACTAGTCCAGTAGCACGTGTTTCCTGCCTCTCTCTGGCCTCCAACAGTCCTTCCCATTAATATATCCACTGAAGAGTGCTAAATTTCTTCGTGCTGTGAAAATTGGTATTAAAAGAAGTGCTTTAAAAAAGAGATGGGAGCTTAAGAGCTATAATAAAAAGAATAACCCTAAAAGCAAGTCAATTGGAAAGCATAATGAAGTTGATACTGGTCTTTTTAGTTTAGTCATGAATTTGTTAGAGAAAAAATGACTTTTCTGAAAACCACCATCTGTGCCCTGAGTAGATCCATTAACACCACTAAAGACACCAGGAAGGTTATGCTATCTGCTGCCACGGTTCGCCCCCACTGCATTTTAATTTTATAGCATTCCCTGTTCAGGTTTTCCTGAGTCTCATCCACTTGGCCATGCAGAAGGTTCTTGTTGTGCACTAGTGGACTGCCATCCTCCAAGGCAGACTTTGCCTCCAGAAACAAGAGTCCCTGTGCTACTCAGACCTCCGTGCCATGACAGTCTGGCGGGTACCTGGTGTCCTTAACAGTGCCATTTGCATAAGACAGCTGCAAGTTAAGATGTTTTGCTCTTGCATCTAAGGGGCAGGTCAGTGTATGAATGGATTTACATTGTGGGACGCCATGCTCAGGCTGAACCTTATACAATATAGTGAGTCTCTTAAAATAACTGCACCGTAAACATCTATTTTAACTGTAAGATGACTCTTTAAATGAAATTTCCTCAAGATGTATATACATAACAATATATGTATATATTGTTTACAAAACACAAATTGTCACTGTCCAATTGATCTTCCTTGAGCAACAGTTTCAGAATAAAAGGCTACCCCAAGCTTTTCTGGAGTAGGTTACAAGATAAGCACTGATCTTTTCATCACTGTGAATCCTTAAGAGTTTTTGTCCATATGACAGCAGGTGCTTGTATATTATTCTACAATTGATCAATAAATATTAAACACCCACCATATACCTGACATCCTCTTGGTATGTGAATCAGCCCTCTTGGAAATATCCTACAGGGATTTAATGTATTTTCCCAACGACCAGTAGTAGGTTTTGTTGTTTGTTTTGGTTGTTTGAGCTCAGGGATCACTTTTCAGCCCAGGCTGGTGGGACCTCAAGCTCCTTGTGCTTCTTCAGGCTCATCAGGGTTAGAGATGCCCTGATGACAGGCCCATGCCCTGGCCTGTCACATAATCTTAAGCTTCTTGAGGACACAGATTATGTCCTGACTCTGTTTCTTCTCAAAGAAAGTGAAGTGCTGAACAGACATCAAAAGATGGGGCAAAACCAAAATGGAAATCAGATTCTCCTTTACCTGTATGTAGTAGTATTAATTAATAAATCCTGGTGTGGGATTGCTACCCGCCTCAGTGGTTCCCGAATGAAAGACACGGTCTTTATATTTTAATACGCCTTAAACAGCACAATAGCTTGGTGACTGCCTAGCTTCTCTGCTGTTAGAATCTACCTTCTGGGCTGCACTTTCTTGGCCCAGAGCCCAGAGTGCTTTCCTGGCTTCTCTATCCCGTGGCAGTCTTTGTGTCTCTCATCTCTCATACTCTCCTAAAGCATGGCAGATCTCTTTTTTCCTCTCCTCCTGGTCCCAAGCCCCAGGAAGTCCTAAAATCCTGCCTCTGTCTGTCCTCCCCAACTATTGACTGCTGGTAATCAGAACCAACTAGGGCAGATTCCCAGAAGCTACACGCAGACCCTTTCATGCAAACAGTTTTTTTGGGGGAATATAATTAGCATTTGTAATATAAGCTTAAGAGTTTTGTCCACATGACAGTAGGCACTTGTGTATTATTCTACAATTGGTCAATAAATATTAAACACCCACCATATACCTGACATCTTCTTGGTGCTGAGTATGTGAATCAACCCTCTTGGAAATATCCTACAGGGATTTAATGTATTTTCCTACATTTACAGGAAGCCATGCCAGGGCCCTTGGAAAAATGGTGTGGGGGCCTTTTCAGGTTGGCTTGGGAAGTTAAGAGCTGTGGCTCTTGCCTTTTGATGACTTAAAAGTCCTTTAGCGTCTGATGCCTCTATCAGGGCGATGTCCCTTAAACTCAAGTTACCAACACCATCCTGCCTGTTGCTCCATACTTCTGTCAGCCTTACTCATTCCTGACCCACTCAGATCCTTGCTCATTCTGTTTCCTGTCATAGCTTGTCCATCCCTTGCTCTTTGGGGAAGGTTAGCAAGGCTACAAGACTATATGCAGGTAATAATGAAAGATCTACCAGAGGCAGCTCTGGAGCATTCTCTCTGTTTTGAACACCCACTCTTGACATCTTGTCTCAAGCTCCTCTGCACTAACCCACACCTTGGATGAATTCCCCTCCCTTGACCCTTGTGTCTTACGAGTAACCTTTCATTTCCTTAGTCTGGATTTACTATGCCAGTAATAATCACAGTGTTTGCAAGGTATAAAATATCTGACCAGCAGGTGTCTGATAAACGGTAACCTTCTGGTGGTACCTGAGGCTCCTACCCAGAAGAATTAGAATGTACCAAATGTGATAAGCTTCATGGTATCAGCATCATGACAGCCACCATGACTGAAAATGTATTGTTCAAGAACTATGGATGTAGTGCAGCACTTGCCCAGTGTGTGCAAGGCTCAATCTCCAGAACTACAGAGACAAAGCAAAAACAACTGCCAAACAAAACTGACAAGGAAACTTAAGAAAGCAAGTAAAACACTCAAAATGCATTCCCCGTGCCACCCCCTCCCACCCTGTCCCCCAAGAGTGTGTTTGGCTTTAGGTATCAGAGACTGACTATTTGGAAAGAGGCATCACAGTTTCAAAACACAAATAACAGGGCTTCTTGGGAGCTGCAGGCCTTGATGCCTTCCTCCTGCCCTAGCTTCTCTGGCTGTGCATTTTCTCATTGTTGGCTTCACACACCTCTACATATGTGCTTTAAGTATGGAGCATACTCCAGCAGTTCATGCTTGGTCCACTATGGAAATGGCTTAGAGTCTCAATACTGAATTTTGCCTCTTTGATGGATACCTACCCTTCAAATGCTGGAGTGAGGCCGTAGATAACCTGATACTTGCCTTTGGAATAAGCAGCTGATGGAAGTTAGAGTTGTCTGGGAAAACCACAGTGGTCTGGGCTTTCCCTCTCTGTAAAGTGGGTGGGAGCTGCTGCTAAGGGGCTGGGTTGCAATTGGAGATGCATCAAGCATGTCTCCTTAGATCCTGCCTTGTGTAAGTGTATCAAATGTTGTCTGGTTTGCCAGTGTGGTGGCCTGGATAGCTTTGGTCCCCACAGATTCATGAGTTAGAATGTTCAACCATAGGGAGTGACACTATTAGGAGGTGATGCTTTATTGTTGGTGGTGTGGCCTTGTTAGAGAAAGTATGTCACTGTGTAGGTGGGTTTTAAGGTCTCCTATGCTCAGGCCCTACCCAGTGTGGAATCTAGTCTCCTCCTGGCTGCCTGTAGAAGACACTCTTCTGCTGCCTGGGGATCAAGATGTAGAACTTTCAGCTCCTCCAGCACCATGTCTACCTGCATGCTTTCTATGCTTCATGCCACGATGATAACAGACTGAACCTCTAAAACTGTAAGCCAGTCCCAGTGAATTTTTTTTTTTTTTTAAAGAGTTGCCTTGGCCATGGTGTCTCGTCACAGCAATAAAACTCTAACGAAGATAGCCAGGCACTGTGATTCAGTGCGAATTCATGATTTTGCCTGTGATGCACAAAGTGAGCAGACACAGCCCATCGGCCTGAGGCAGCAGGCTCTGGGCAAGTGGAAGACTGGCATCTCCTAACCATTGAGCAGGGACTCGCAGTGAGTTTGTGTCTGCCTCTGCAACAAATAATACTGGAAATGGATGGAGAAGCATCGCTGAACACAGACAGCCAAATACTTAACATAGTTACTAGCTGTGCTAACTGATTTAATGAAGAGGCACAATAACAAATGAGCCTGCGTACCAAGTTAACTTGTGAAAATGAATATCTGTAATTAAAGTGGCTCACAACTGACAGGCAAACAGGAAATTATTGTTATTATTGCACACAAATCATTTTAAAATACCAGAACTTAATAGATGGGGAGAAAAACAAACAATGGCTAAAACTGTCTGCTAAATAAAAAATAATGACGAACACCTGTGGTCTTTTTATAGGACTCCAGCGGAGATGATTTTTTCCCGAAGACCTAATTATGTTTTTGTAATGGTACCATTTCATTATTTCTCTGTAGCATTATTAAAAGGAAATGTCCTTATTTTCTCTGTGTGAAAGGTCTGGTACATAGATTCAGGCATCGGCTTTCCCGAATACTACCAATAATCCTTCCATTCTCACTTCAGGCTGGGGCAGGACTGGATTTTTACCTTTACCAACACCAAGGCTTGGTCAGGAATAAGAATGATGTTGACTTCAGGAAGACTCTACCAGGGAGTAACAGAGAGCCGTGTCGCCAAGTGCATAGGAGAACCACTCCTATGATTGGTTCTGCCCTGCGTTCCAGGGTTACCCCTTTTCTAGCTGCGCTTACAGAACCATGCTGTGCCTCAGTATCCCGTTTGTAGATTGTGACAGGGGTCTGACCACAGTGCCGGGTGAACTCATGTCTGAACATTAACTCTTTGGAGAGGTCAGAGTTCTATGATCCAGGCACCTCCCAGAGGCCACATTCCAGATCTCACTACAATTCTCATCTAGTTTTCAACATATCACTTTTGGGGGACATATCAAATCTAAGCTGCAGTAGCTGATATCAGCCCCTCTATATAATGTAAGGTCTGAGGAGGGAGGCCATGTGATACAGCATATTTATTGATCTGAGAGACATATTCCCATGGTGGTTTTGTGCTTTTGTGCCTCAGGGCTTCTGGTCATACTAAATGGGGGATGTGAGGTCCTCCAGGAGGAATGCAACTGGGATATCTCTATGGACCTTATCCTCTGAAGCCTCACATGATGACTCTCCTCACTGGCCCGATCACCTTAGGTAGGAACTGTGGAAAGCTGCTGCTCTGGCGACAGGTGCCCCAACTTCCTTCTACTTCTGTTTCCTGATGACCCTTCTCCATTCAGAAGCGAGAATACCTTACCAAGCTAAAAAGACGCAGGCATACTCAAAAAAGCTGAGCACAACAAGAACACAACAAGCCATGTCTACATCAGGTGGCACGATTGCCCTGCTTAATGCCCTCTACAGCTTCTCGGGGCCATAGACTCTTCATGGCCTCTTGGGACTCATACTGTGTTATACATTTGGACCCCACATTTGGGGTTCTGTTTCTCATTTGTGAGAATGTGAATTGCTGGACATCGCCCAGGGTGTTGACAATGCATGGTCTTGTGCATACTCTGTATGTATTGGGTCTAAGCCTCTGGGGTGAGGCCTGATGATATGAGTTTTGACAAGACTTTCAGGATATGGGCTGTGGGCTGTGATAGCTAGGACTGACTGTCAACCTGACATCTAGGAGGCAGGCCTATAGGAGTACTTGTGAAGGACTATTGAGTAATTGAGATTACCTTCCGAGTATATCTGTAAGGGATTGCCTCGGATTAAATGAAGAAGGAAGACCCATTTAAAATGTGAGCAGCAGTGGTAAAGGAGATAGAAGAAGAAAGCTTTGTTTTTGCCTTCCTGGCTTGACTCTTGCTGGTAAGTCCATCTACTCCACTGTTGCTGCTGCTGCTGCACTCCTACATCAATATGCTGTGAACTGAGGACCAGCAGCTCTCTAGAAATCCTCTGAGACTCCAGCGCCAGATCTGGAGGAACTGCTGAGGCACCCGGGCTGATGAGTTGTACATTCCTGGCTTTGTGGTCTTTCCAGTGTGAGATACCTACCGTTAGCAATACAAAGCCCACGTACAAAATTTCCCTTTAAAATACATTAATTCTATCGTCTCTGTTCCTCCACAGAGCCCACAATCACACATAGGCTTGTGTCCTAGTTACACCTCTTCAGACTCTAGCCCTTAGCCACCCACAGTACAGCCTTACAGATCCTACTCTCACTGTCTCAGAGACAAACTACTTACCTCTCCAGAAAGGCCATCTCCTCTTCCGTCTTACCAATCATGCTCTCCCAGGACCTGCTGTTACTTCCCTTGCATGGTTAGACCTCTTTTTGGCTTTCCCCTTTTCAGAGCTGAGCAGTGAGATGACGCTTGGTTGTTTACATGTATCCATCTAGGGTGTCAGCCCCATGTTCATAGGTATCTCGCCTGCTTCTGACAGTTGTGTCTACGAGCTTGGAGAAGGCTGGTACTCAGCTTATACTAATTTATCAAGCCTTCACTGGCTAGTGGTTATGTAGACACTCTATCAATATGAGTGGCAAGTTGACTGATGTCTGAGCTGACTTGCTTGGCCTTTGATGCAGCTCTTTCCAGTAGGCTTACATCTATGAAGTAGCTCGAAGCAGCACTACATGGGCAGACCTGTGCCCAGAAGTGGCAGAAGCCTAGTCCAACCTCAGTCAGCCAGTCCTGATGCTCTCTCTGCTTCCTGTTTGCTGGGAGCTGAGCCTCATTGCTGGAGTGCATGTTCCTGCCACAGTGCTTTGCCTCAGCACCATAGGCCCAGATGCAATGGAGTCACGTCTCCATGGACCGGACCTCTGAAAAACAGGAGCCCAGGCCAATCTTTCCTCCCTTAAATTGTAACTTCTGTCTAATATTTTGTTACAGTGAAAAAAAAAATGGAGTAACATAGCTGGGTATGTATGTAGCTTAATGGTGGAACTTGTCCATTATACACGGTGTTCATTTATAACTGCTAAAAAAAACAATCAAAAAATGTCAAACCAAACCAGGAAATAAAAGGCAAAAAACCAAAAACCAAACACCCCCCCCCAAAAAAACCCCAAAACAAAAAGCTTATCTCTGGACCTAGAGGTAGCAGGGAGGTGGGGAAAGGTCTACGGGAGACAGGCAATGGTGACTTCAGTAGTAGGTGCTTATAAAGTAGTTCATGATTAAACAGGCTACGCACTGCACGACAGGCTGGTAAACAGCCCCTGAACTAGAATTCAGGGGTGGCTTCTGCCTTAATTTTTTGCAAAGACATTTTATTTAACCTAAAGGCTTCCAAATCACTATCACTCACAACACACTGACTCACCCATTTAAAACGCCTTTCCGAGCTGCTTATATTACTGTTTTATACTGTTCTTCAAAATGGTTGTCTGAGTAATTTGAATTTATACTTTTAAATTGCCAAGGATTATCATCTACTTCAGGAAAAATATGAGGGTTTAGAGGGGAAGAACACTTGCTTAGAATCAAGAAATGGCGGGCCTCTCTTATGAACATCATTCTAGGGACTGAGTTCTTGCACCTTGGTCGCATGACCTAAAGCATGCTGAAATTGGCATATTACAGGTATGCACGGCAATCGAAGGATTCTGAGGATATTTTAATCAGCCCTCACCTCTCTTCTAGAAAGAAGGTTGTTGAGTCAGAGGAACAAAAAAATACTTTTGGAATTTGGTTCTCTCCTTTCACTATCTGGGTCCAGAGGAATCCAGAGGATCCAACTTAGGCCATCATGCTTGTTGGCAAGGACCTTTACTTGCTGAGCCCCCTTTTAAGAATGGAGCTGGGTAGTATTACAGACAAGAAGTTTGGCCACTCTTATAAAGATTTCTTCATCTTTGTCCATGCTGCCGCCTCCCCTCCTTCTCCTTCCTTTCCTTCTCCTCCTTAATCTTTTTTACCCCTTCCTTCTGCCCTTTCTCCACCTCCTCAGGTTAAAGGCAACAAGTTGGAAGAGTTGCTTAAGGGTCAAAGGCAGGAAGTTTGGCAAATCCCTTTGGGTTTCTTCCTTTTTCTCCTCCTCTTCCTCCTCTTCCTCCTCCTCTTCCTCCTCCTCTTCCTCCTCCACCTCCTTCTCCTTCTCTTCCTCCTCCTCCTCTTCTTTCTCCTTCTCCTCTTCCTTCTTTTCTTCATGTTCCTCCTCCTCCTTTCCTTCCTTCTAGGTTTGCAAACCCCATTTCTTCTGTGATTTGTTTTCTTTCCAAGTCTGATTCTGGAATTTAGCTTAATTACATATGATGCTTGTAGAAATGTCGAAAAATAGGGACCTAGAATGTAAAAATATTGACTTACTCTTTGAAGCAGTGCTCAGTGATAATTTTGTCTCCCGTTATACTTGTGTGAGTTTATCCCTCATCTTTTATTAATCTACATCACAACTCTAAAGCAAACAATAAAAATCCCCGCAGGTTGTAGCACACTCTACACACACGTGAGGCCTTATCTCTGAAGGAAAGGTAGCTTGAAGCCATTTCTTCATATCCTCGGAACTTAATATTGGGATGGATAAAGGCAGGAAGTCATTAGGAAGGGATTAGATGGTCCTCCAAGATGAGGCATCAGCATGGTGTCTTCAAGCAGCTCCTGGTTGCCACAGGAGAAGTGAAAGACCTGGTCACAAGACAAAAGTCAATGACAGTCCACCAACCACCGTACTGCTGTGCTTTCTAGAGGGTCCCTGGAGCCTAAGATAAGCAGAATGGGCCATCTCCAATGATCTGAGGCACCACTATGAATACAAATCACATAGCAGAGGCTGGGCACACACTGCTATGGCAGGCATCATGTGAGGAAGTGTGGCCCGAGGCACACTGGACCATGCTCTGGAGCCTAAGGGAAAGACAAGGCTGCCATAAGTTAAGGCATTCTGAGGTGGAGGAAATGAAGATATTCTGTGGTCTAGAATAAGTGGAAGAGAATGGTCTAGAATGTCTGAGTCTGCCCAGTGAGAATGATGCTAAGAATGAGGGTAGGAATGAATAACTCTATGGATGAAGCCTGCGGCACGGTCGTTAAAAGCTGGGCTTTGCAAAGTGCTTCTCTGGGAGCTGCAGTGTCTGGGAATGCTGGGTAAGCCAGGCAGACTACTGAAGCTGCAATTTCCTTTTGACTCCGAGGACAGCGGTCCTTATCCTTCGGGCTAATGGCCTGATTAAATAAGATAACAAGCAGAGAACACTTAGTATACTCTCTGGGCACCTAGGATTGATGCTCTGTGAGCCAGGCAGAGTGACACAGGTGGTGAGAAATTTTGACACTGCCAACCACACACTGAGTGTAGTTGGACTCCCTGATTCTTTTTACTCTTAACTTGAAAAAGAAGCCTTCTTGGCTAATTTATTCTGACCTAAAGAATTCTACTCTTTGATGTAGACAAAGCGTTATTTAGAGGTTTCCAGCATGCCACCTTGATTTTACTGTCTACACAGATGAGAAATGGCTTTGGGAGATTCTTGATATACTGTGATCCATCAACATTTAGTAGAAAAGACGAATTTTGACCAAGACATCCCATCAATTCACTCAAATAACTAATTTGGCAGATTCTCCTCCTCCCACCCCCACAGAGTGACAGGCTGCTTGTAACCTGATTTAATCGACTTAATGTTTTGGTTCCTCCTTGATACAGACTCCGGGCTTTTGTTTCTCTTTGTTATTTGCTTGGACAAATGTATGGAGATTAGGGAAAGTAGGGGATGTGGTGATTTCAAACCGTTGCTTTTGTGTTTGCTCCTTTGAGGGATTAAGATCTAAAGATAGAGGAAGGAACCTAGAAAGATCAAAAAATAATTCCTGAAGGATACCGGGGAACTCACCACTGTACGCTGAGATATGATGTTCAGGAGACAGGACCTCCTGCTGGGAAGATGGAGGGAGGTAATGATGTCATGCTTGCTTCTGCTTTCTGTTTTTCTTGTCCTTCTTCCTCAAGGTGGCTTTTAAAAAATTCTATCTTGCTGGAC
Organism: Arvicanthis niloticus; assembly: GCF_011762505.2. NCBI lineage: Eukaryota > Metazoa > Chordata > Mammalia > Rodentia > Muridae > Arvicanthis > Arvicanthis niloticus. The sequence continues at coordinate 18,028,764 of NC_047675.1, read as the reverse complement.
AAAGAATTCTATAAGAAATAAATCTACAGCTTCCCACAGACAACTGGCTGTCCCCACATCACTGTGGTCTTGACTGGACTTGAATCAGGTTACCCTTCCTTCCTCCTGTTCCCTGAACAGGAGGTGGATTCCTAGTCTGAGCCCAAGGGCTTAGTCAGCACGGTGGAAGAGCAGAGATGAAGACGGTTTAGTCCTGCTACTCAGACCCCAGCAGCCCCCTGCTTTCTGCATCTTGTTGAACCTTGTTGAAAAGCCTAGCTTTCCAAGTGAGCCCTCCATCTTCTGCATGCTTCCTAAACACAGCTTGTCTTTGAGCTGGCTAGGCTCTACTCCTGTGGTGTTAACATGAAGATGAGATCCTTGGTGCCATCAGTTACCTCACCGGCACACACTGTCCTCTCTGGTTCTGCGGTCTGCGTGTTGGGCATCTGCTTTGTACAAGGGTGTGCTGCACTTAACTATTGTGTGTCTTTCCTTAGTGGCTTTTCCATGGCTTTCTGTGTTCCATGACACTGTCTAGAGTAAGCAACTGCATTAACTGGTTGCAACAAAATATTATGAAACAGGTGGTTTAATGCAAAGGAATGGACTGTTTTAAGGTTCTAGAAATTAGAGTCCCAGGCGAGAGAGAGTGTCATCAGGACTGGATCCTTCTGCACACTGTGACGCTGTGACGGAAGGTTGTCTCCCAGGAGGCTTGGTTTATTAGTGTCTGCTTTCTCTGAGTCTTTGTATCTATGAGTCTTCCTACAATGTCTATAGCCATTGTGGTTTGAATGAGAAATGTCCCACATAGTCTCATGTATTTAAGAACTTGGCATTCTGTTGGTGGTTCTGTTTTGGGCAGGCTGTAGTACTGGTAGGAAGTGGAGCCTTACTGGAGGAAGTTTGTAATGGATACTAAGGATGCATTGACTCATCCTACTTCCTGTTTTCCCCCACCCTGCTTTCTGTGTGTGGATGGAAATGTGACCTGCCAGCTTCCTGTCATCATGCTTTGCCTTCTTTTGGCCACAGTTTCCCCACCATGATGGATTCTATCCCTCTGGAATAGTAAGCTAAAACAAACTCTTTCTTTCTAAGGTTGCTTTTACTTGTAGTAGTTTATCACAGCAATGGAAGAACAATGAATTTAATGTCCAATGTCTATTTCTTTAAAAGATTCCATGCCTGGTGCTGGTGGTGCATACCTTTAGTCCCAGCACTTGGGAGGCAGAGGCAGACAGAGCTCCCAGTTCAAAGCCAGCCTGGTCTATAGAGTGAGTTCCAGAATAGACATCGCTATATAGAGAAACCCTGTCTTGAAAGTCACTACGGGATGGTCTCTCCTAATGACTTCATTTTATTGCCTTTGTGACAACCTCATCCCCACATAAGGCCACACTCTGAGCTACTTTGAGTACAACACATATGTTCTGGGAAACACAGTTCAGTACATGCCAGTGGCTGTGTGACACAGTTCTGGCCAACATGGCAGAGGGGGTACTGTTTCTGCAGGTTTTTCTTACATGGTTACATAGAGCTATGTAAGGAAGGGTCTGTTTTCTCCCTGTGTATGAAGCTACACTGTGAGAAAGTGGCACCATAGCAACTAGCCTATGATCATAGAGTAGGAAACCATTCTGTGCACGATGATACTAGAAAAGACAGGAAGGAAAGAATACAAATTCCTCTGAGCAATGCTGAATCAACTGGTAAATATAAAGGTCCAAACTGAGACTCCCAAGGTACTGTGTTGTGTAGGCCACTATGATTTCTTGTCATTCCTTCACGACAAAGCACCTCCAAGACTGACAAAACCTCACTCTTCCCTCATTCCCTTGGCCTGCATGCTTTCCCTGTTCTCTCCATGCTTACAGACTAGTAATTTATCTTAAGTCAAGGTTCTATTGCTGTGAAGAGATGCCATGTCCACAGCAACTCTTATAAGTGAAAACATTTAATTGGATCCGGCTGACAGATTCAGAGTTTTATTGTCATGGTGGGAAGCATGGTAGCCTTTATGAGAGAGAGGAGCTAAGAGTTCTACATCTGGATCAGCAGGCAGCAGGAAGACAGAGATGTTGGGCCTGATTTGAGCAATTGAAACCCTAAAGCCTACCCTCAGTTGACATGCTTCCTGCCACAAAGCCACACCTACACCAGCAAGGCCACAACTCCTAATCCTTACCAAGTAGTGCCACTCGCTAACAACCAAGCAGTCAAATATAGGAGCCTATGGGGACAATTCCTATTTAAACCACCACAGGCATTGTTTAGAAAGTCTACTAGAACACACACACACACACACACACACACACACACACACACACACACACACCACTATGTTAATTCAACTGTATACAGACCTTTGACCTTGGGCCAATATATTTTCCTCCTGAAAAGTTAGAAATTGTGATCTAGAATCTGCTGTCAAACTCCCATTATGCCTAGAAGTAGGGACTTGGAAAAAGGCTGGACTCATATCCTGGCTGGGCCAGCTGTAAGTTCTACAATTTGGTGGGTCTGAGTTAGCAGCTCCATAGGAAGAGAGCAGAGAGCAGAGAGTATGAAGAGCTGTCTGTGCTCCTAATAGCTTGCAGTTCATGGACTCTGCCTACCTATCCAGAGGCCTTTCAGCTCCAAGGCCCATAGTAGTCTTCTTTAAGCTTCTTTTTATACTGAAGAGAGCTCAAGGTGGTTTCTATAACTTCATCCTGGACAAGATGGGGTTCTAGACTGAAGTCTAGCTATCAGGAGATTTAAAGGAAAAGTTTCTGTGAGTAAGAATCTTCCATGGCTGAGGGATCAGCCTTAGGCTTCCCTCATCCTGGTTGCTCTAGGACTCCTCTGCTTCACAAGACAGAATTCCTTATGTGAAATCAAGCAAGTCCTGCTGGGCTGGTAACTCAGAAAGGAATTTGGTTTCAGTCATCACCAAGTTGTTTCATTTGGTATGCAAACCAGTGAGTTTGATGGTAAGATTGTCATTCTTATTTATCCCCCTCATGCTGGTTTGATCACCAACATCAAACATGTGCTACAGACTATTTTATTCTGGACATCCCCCAAGAAGGGCATCCCCCTATCACTTGTGAGCTGCTGTGGGAGACAGTTCTAGTCAAGAAACTGCAGTCTTTTGGAGTCCAGCTGGACCCCTTACAAAGTATTATCACAACTGGGCTCACACTGCCTCATGGAGGGATAGGGATAGTCATGTGAAGTAGAAGCTTAAGGATTCTTTGCAACGCCATTTGGATGATGGTTTCCTGGGGCAAACACATGAAGGAACGTTTAGCTGAAGCAGACACTGGAGAAAGGATGCTCTGCTAAAGCAAGCACGTGAAGGATTCTTCACTAACAACACACATGTATTGGTCTGTCTTACATTGCATAGTTGAGATGCATTTGTCAGGAGTCCATAGAGAGAAATGCACCAAAAGCCTTCTGGTGCTTTGCTGCAATTTCTTGCTACTTCCGTGGACTCTGGCTGATTGGTAGAGTAATGTTAGCTGAGACAGGCACACATGCTGAGGCAAGACCGGTGGAGGACACGTGATGTTTGGAGGGTATAAATAGAATTCGATGAACAATGATGGAGGCTGAGCTAGGCTTGCTTTTAGAGCTACCTGTGTAACATTTGTTGGTCTCACCAAGAGAGGCACGGCTGAGACCTTCTCCCGGAATTCCTCCTGGTCCATCTTGCTGACTTGTGCCAAAGCTGAGGCCTGGCTGTCTCTGCTAAGTAGTGCCACCACTGCTGATTCCTGTTTGCTATCCCAACCCTACCAAACTGAACTGCTGATTTCCAGACAACACAGATGGGAGTTGCTCCAAAGAATCTTTCTAAACAGGTCCACTTCCCACCTCTCCCCATATCCTTTCTTTCCTACTATCTCTGGTGGGTGGTGGATTACAAAGGAGGTTAAAGAATTTAAGAACCATCATTAAAAAATAAGGTTTGGAAAAATTAAAGTTACAGTCATGGGACCCTCCCCTAAGTATCCAGCTATTCCCTCCTACCCATTGTATGCAATTCTGTGTTAATTGCACATTGCCTTGTGAGAAGCTAAAGTGTATAGGCCTAGCGAGACTTGAGGAGGAGAAATAAGGGGAAGGGACTTCATCTGTGTGCCTATAGGGAAGCCCTCATCCCAACTAGGTAAAAAACTTTCCAGAGACAGCCTGTGGTTGGTAGGATCACATATACCCCTGTAAGTAATTCTTCATCTATGTTCTGTAACTCAACTCACTGATTTTCCAGAGTGAACTTAAGCATAATCGTGCCTAAGTTTATCACTGGGACCCTAGAAGAAGGGATGGACGCTCTTTATGTCTCTTTCTGGGAAGAAGTTTTAACAATAGAGTATATAGCTGAGAGGAGCATGAGATGACAGAGAAGTTGACATTCCAAAAGGATGAGAAGAGCTGATTCCAAACTCCACCACTAACCATGGGACATGATAACTCACTTGCTTCACTTGTCCCCAAGCATCATCTACAAAATGGGGGTAATGGGCTAGCTGACATGATTCTTCCATCTTTTCCATGATTCCCAGCCCACCACCACCACCACCACCACCACCACCACCACCACCACCACCAAGATTTCTCCACACAGGTTAGCTATTTCTTTTGTTGTTGTTGTTGTTTTGTTTTGTTTTTCGAGACAGGGTTTTTCTGTATAGCTCTGGCTGTCCTGGAACTCACTCTGTAGACCAGGTGGCCTCAAACTCAGAAATCCGCCTGCCTCTGCCTCCCAAGTGCTGGGATTAAAGTCGTGCGCCACCACCGCCTGGCAGGTTAGCTATTTCTTTTGGATTGTAAAAGATTCACAAATAAGATATCAAGCTGGCTTCACCAGAATCACACAGGATGCTTTCTGGAAATGCAATATGCTTGGGCCTTAGCCACAGAGCTGAACAGCAAATTGGCTTGTGGTAAAGCCAATGTGTGATCAGATTTAGGGATCACTGCTCTGGGCAACAGTAAATGACTCAGTAGAATGTCTCAGATCTCTGTCAAGCATGCAAACAACCTAAAACATGATAAAGTACATGTGATCACTGGTACTTATACAGCAGTGCTCAGAAAACATCACTGTGAGCCACCGTGTGTGCTTAGCACGCATCTGTTCATTCTGTCTTCATAACATCTCAAGAGACAGGCATTGAGTGTCCCCAGAATGATTTGATCATTTTATTAAGTTCTTCCTTCTTTGATTCAGAAATGGACTTGGATCATGTAGGCTTAGATTTTTTTTTTCACAACCTACTTTATTTAGGGTTCTTAAACACTTCAACCTTTCTTCTAGCCCACTGACCAGAGGTAGGGGAGAAAAAGGTTAATGGGAAAAAGGAGTTGTGGACCTGATTAGAAGGAGCTCTTCAGGGTGATTTCACTCTTCATTGTCAGGATACCAGCAGTACAGTCCAATAGCAAACACCAAACAGGAATCAGCAGCAGAAACAGCAAGGCTCTGCTGAATCTCCAGGAGTCAGCGAACCAGCCAGAATTATTCAGAATAGCACAAGAAATTCTTTGGCTTGTATCTCTCTATGAAATGAAGACCAGTGGAGACTAGCAAAGATCAGCAAAGACCAGTGAAGCATGGTGAAGCAATGCAAGAGCATCCTCCCACCGTTTGGGGGTTCTATTTGTATTCTTTCTAACCATGACGTACCTTCTCAAGTGTCTGTTGTCAGCAAAACATCACATGATCAGACAACTTCCAGAAAAATGTCACGTGACACAACTGAGTTGTTAAAGAAATAGAAATTTCCATTTCAGATCATGCTTTCTCTCTAGGAAAATTATTTGACTAAATAAATAATTAGGATCAAGTAGAACATAGAAGAAGAGGAGGAGAAGAAGAAGTGGAAGAGAGAAATCAACTTCACACATCACTTCACACACCATAGTTTTGCATTATGAGTTTCTTTAGACAAGGCTTATTTGAGCAAATTATTCACATCACAAAGAGGAGAGGTGGAGTCAAGTTATATACTTAGTCTAGAAGCTTCTCCTTATCTGCTCTGTCCGTGGAAGGCTCATTGCCAAGCCTGTCAATAGTACAGATGTACATATGCCCTACAGGAATTGTCTTTAGGTTTCTCTTCAAAGGAAGGTAATAGGCGTCCTCTAACAGAGAAAGCACAGCAAGTGTGAACAAAGCTGTCTGCTTTAACAGGGTTTAATGAGAACCACAACAATTGACCTTTAATAGATACTAATAATGTGCTAGCCACTGGGCTAAGCAACTTATGCAAATTGTCCCATTTAATTATTCCAATAGCCTTATGAGAAGCCATCACTTTACAAATGAGAAAATGGAAGCTCACTCTATTATGTAGCCCAGAAGTGGAGTTGCCAGAATTGGATCTGAGCAATTTTAGGAGTCCCAGGTTCTGGGCTCCCTGCAGCTTCTGCAATAGACTTCTAGCCTGCTTCTTAATGCAAAGTAAGCAACTCGCACACACAAGCTTTGGGAGCTAGAAATCTGACGAAGATCTTTCTTGGATATCCCAGGTGCTGTTGGGGCTGGGTTCCTTTTGGAGAGGTTTTACATGGGACCGGTTTCCTCACCACTTTCATCTCTAAGGCCACCCATCTTGGCTCTCTATCACTCCAACTCTTTGGTTACTATGTCTACTCTTGCTTTCTTTCTAGCCTTTAAAGGACGATTTTGATTATGATGTAATTACTCACATCATTCCGGGTGGTACTCCCTTCCCTGTTCTTGATTTCATTTACACCTTTCCATTGGTGTGTGGCTTCTATAAGTCCCCAGGATTAGAATGTAATTAGGCTATCTCCCTACCAGAGTACCCTTCCTTTGGTGATTCTCTGGCCAATGTCTGAGAAAAAGAACAAAGACCTATCTGTCTTGTTTTTCTGTTTGTTCCAAAAATCAGAACCAGCAGCACATTGGACAGATTAGGGAGGAGAAATAGTTATTCAGAGAATGAATTTAGAATTCTGAGTTGATCATCTGTTAGTTGTAAAACAGAGCCCATTGACTGCCTGTAGAAAAAAAAAAAAAGAACAAATTTCATTACTAGTGTTCCTGGCATAGTGCCATAATTAATACATGGTAACAATATTACCAAGAACAAAAACATACAATTATGCTCTTAAAAATGTCAACATGAAAAGTAAACTTAATAAAGGATAGGCATGGGAACATACATAACAAAGATTATCTTTAATAATGAAATTATTTATGATCAAACATTTTTACTTAATTTCAGTTCAATTCTAAAACAGGCCAGTAATGTCATGATTAAATATTAATGTGAACAGAAACAACCTAATTGGAGGTTATTAAAGCTTCAAATTAGGTTTCTTTTTCTTTTCCTAATGAAAAAGTTCTTTTGAGAAGGGCACCAAGGGAATCCTAGCCTGTATTTTATAATGTGATGTGCAAACCCTTGGGAGGGACAATGTCAGAAGGGGTGGGACTCTGGATTTCCTGGCAGTGTCTCTCTGTTGAGGAATAGTTGCCACACTTTCTGTTGGTGGTATGGGATGTAGTAAGGTCTTTCTTGCTACCTAGAAAACCTCTTCAGAATGTAGGCATCTTCTTGCCCCAAGTTTCATGGGGTTATAGTCTGAATTAGGCATCTGTGGGTATTGTCTGGTTGTTTGGCAAGAGCTAGCTGTCAGTGTGCCTTCTCCAGAAAGCTGACTTAGGCTTTATGAAATCTGGTGGCTAGCCTCCAAAACATTGCAAGCTAGAGTGTAAGTTGAGATGCAAATGACATTTGAGTCTTTTCCTATGACAAATATGTTGGTGTCTAGTTGGCTGGCAGAAGTCCCATGACCAACATGGCAGCCATCATGGGAGGGTCTCACACATGGATGTAGATTCAAGGAGGCATGACCGGAAGACCTTATGACTACTCCTGCATCATTTGAGGAATTATCTAGCACACATTTAGAGTTGAAGGACAAAGGAAGAGGAGTGACATTTATTCTTAGGTGTCCTAAGTGGATTCTTGTCCCCAAGAAGGGATCATACACATTTTATTCACTTAAAGGCACACTCTTGATAAAATATTGTTGGTATGTCAGTCATCTCAGCACTATGGATGCTGAGGTACAAGGCCAACCTGAGATAGTACCTATCCCTACAAAGTTTCCTCCTAAAAGCTATTAGGTTTTCAAATGTCTGTGGGCAGAAGGGTACAAAAGACAGCTTGTGACAGATGAGACATTTACCTGTCCCAAGCTGAGATGCAGGAAATACTCACTTCCTGTGAATGTGGAACCTAACATAATGGTTCTTTTCTTGAAAAGCCAACAAGCACCTCCCAAAGATGGACAAGGGAGACGGTGTACCTGCAGCAGGGAAAGACAGCACCAGAGCTACTCCCAAAGCAGTGCTTTGGCCAACAAAGTAAGTGTGGGGATTTTATTAAGGGAGCCTGTGCATAACCCCATAGGAAGGCACTCTGGAGACAGGATGCCGACCAAAGCATCCTCAGTTTAGGATGTACTGTGCTTGTTGCTTAGAGGGCTCGTTTAAGGTCAGTTCAAGAAGGAAAAGATGGGAGGCATTTCTGGGCGTACTTACCTCTAGGTCATGGAACTCGTGGTCAAAAAGTTAAAATGGTTGGTGGGAGCACTTCTGGGCATGCTCAGCCGTCATCAGAAAGATGGCGGCTGATAGTGATACTGCTTACTCGTTTGTTTTTTTTCTCAAACAAACAAATAAACAAACCAAAAAACCCTGAAACCAATAAAGGGGCCCCTTGAAAGTGTGTTCACCTATGAATTTGCTCCTGTGTGGTGCCTGTCTCATTTAGTTAAAACCCATGTCCCATGCTAAGCAGCATCCTAGAGCTATGCCAATGCTATAGCAGTAGACCCTAGACTCAGACCTTATTTATTTGAAGGACCATGCATACGCATTTCTGTGTATCCTGGTGCCTTCATGATCTTCTCCATCTGTTACCAATTACTAAGAGATTGTTGCAATCAACTGCAGTTGAGTGTTTGTCTTCTATGTTCTGTCATCTTTGCTTCACACATTTCAAAACTCTATAATATTTCTGGTCCTTAGGCCTCTTTGGCATAAAATCTATAATAATAATACGAGACACATCATTAGAAGAATACCTGGAAAATGAAGGGTTCCTGTGCTTTGAAGACCCTTCTGCTGCCTGGGTCAGTTTTCCATATCAGAAAGGAAATGGAGCCCTTCCGAAACATATTCTGGAATATTGGCATCTTATGTGTCAGTCTGGTTTAAAAGAGCATTTGAGAAATTTTGCATGTTATTCAATTAATTACAATCTAAACTGGCAGTCACTGAATATGTGGTTCAACTAAGAAAGACAAATTGTACCAACTAAAGTGTGAAATCACTCTTTTTACAATACATAGAATTTTTTGTTTTCTATTTATTGAGTTTTATAATATTTATATGGATATAGATTTTATTATAATCACCTTTGTGTGTACCTAAAAAATGAGCAAATTAAATTGCTTAAGTTTTTTTAATGTTGTGCTTGACTATTTTAGCTGTTTTTTCCTCTAATAAAAGGTTTTTGAAATTGACGTAACATATACTTACAGAACATTTCACCCAAACTCAAAAGAATATAATTTCTTTTCAGCAGCACATAGAACTTTCTCCAAAATTGACCCCATACTTGGACACAGAGCAAGTCTCAACGGATATAAGAAAATTGCAATAACACTGTACCTCCTATCAGACTGCCATGGATTAAAGCTGGATATCAACCACAACAGAAACAACAGAAAGTACACAAATGTATGGAAACTGAACAAACCACTATTGAATGAAAAATGGGTCCAGACAGAAATTAAGAAGGAAATGAAAAGCTTTTAAAGGACTGAATGAAAATGAAAGTACAGAGTACCCAAACCCACAGGACACACAAAGGCATTTTACAAGGCAAGTTCCCCACTAAGTGCCTGCATAAAACCTGGAGAAATCTCATGTTAGCAACTCAGTGCTACACCTGAAAGCTCTAGCATCAAGAGAAGAAATGATACCCCAAAACAATAGATGGCAAGAAATAATGAAACTCAAGGCTGAAATCAATGAAATACAAATAAATGCACAAACAAAAAAATAAGACAAGAATGTGATGAAGAGTTGTTTCTTTGAGAAAAATCAGTAAGACTGACAAACCCTTAGCTAAATTAACCAAAAGACAAAGATAGAATATCCAAATTATCAAAATTAGATAGGAAAAGCGTAACATTACAACAGATACTGAGGAAATCTAGAGAATCATAAGAACATGTCTTAAAAACCTATATTCTATTAAACTGAAAAAACCTAAAAGAAATAAACAGATTTACTGATGTATAGGAGTTACCAAAGTTAAGTAAGATCAAATAAACAATTTAAGCAGACCAACAAATTCTAGTGTAAAGGCAACATTTAAGTCTCCTAACCACAAAAAGCCTAGTGCCAGATGGTTTCAGAGCAGAATTCTACCAGATTATCAAAGAAGAACTAATAACAATACTCCTCAAATTATTCCATGGAAGAGAAATGGAAAAAACATTTTCTAGTTTTTCTTTATGAGTTTACTATTATCCTGATTCCTAACGCCGAAACCACACAAAGACCCAACAATGGAAAAAAGAAAACCACAGAACAATATCCCTGATGAACATAGATGCAAAAATTCCCCTCCTCCTCCTCCTCCTCCTCCTCCTCCTCCTCCTCCTCCTCCTCCTCCTCCTCCTCCTCCTCCTCCTCCTCCTCCTCCTCTTCCTCCTACTCCTCCTCCTCCTACTTCTCCTCCTTCTTCTCTCCTCTCTCCTCTCTCTCCTCTCTTTCTTTGTTTCTTTCTTTCTTTCTTTCTTTCTATCTTTCTTTCTTTCTTCTTATTTTTGATAGTGTTGACAGTGTCAACATAACACAGGCTGTTCTGGAACTCACAGGGATTTACCTGCCTTTGTATCCTCAAGTGCTGAGATTAAAGGTATGCACCGTCATGCCTTGCTGGGAATGAAATTAGGTAAACGACACCCTTCACAATAGTCACAAATAATATTAAATACCTTGGTGTGAATCTAACCAAGCAAGTGAAAGATCTGTATGACAAGAACTTCAAGTCTCTGAAGAAAGAAACTGAAGAAGATCTCAGAAGATGAAAAGATTTTCCATGCTCATGGATTGGCAGAATTAATATAGTAAAAATGGCCATCTTGCCGGAAAGCAATCTACAGATTCAATGCAATCCTCATCAAAATTCCAACTCAATTCTTTATAGAGATAGGAAGAGCAATTGCAAATTCATTTGGAATAACAAAAAACCCAGGATAGTGAAAACTATTCTCAACAATAAAAGAACTTCTGGAGGAATCACTATCCCAGATTTCAAGCTATACTACAGAGCAATAGTGATAAAAACTGCATGGTATTGGTACAGAGACAGGCAGAAGGATCAATGGAATAGAACTAAAGACCCAGAAATGAACCCACACACCTATGGTCACTTGGTCTTTGACAAAGAAGCTAAAACTATCCAGTGGAAAAAGGACAGCATTTTCAACAAATAGTGCTGGTTCAACTGGAGGTCAGCATGTAGAAGAATGCAAATCAATTCATTCTTATTTCCTTGTACAAAGCTCAAGTCCAAGTGGATAAAAGACCTTCACATAAAACCAGATACATGGAAACTAATAGAAGAGAAAGTACAGAAGAGCCTCGAATACTTGGGCACAGGGGAAAATTTCTTGAACAGAACACTAATGGCTTAAGCTCTAAGATTAAGAATTGACAAATGGGGCCTCATAAAATTGCAAAGCTTTTGTAAAGCCAAGGACACTGTCAACAGAACAAAAAGACAACCAACAGATTGGGAAAGGATCTTTACCAATCCTACACCTGATACAGGGCTAATATTTGATATATACAAAGAACTCAAGAAATTAGACTCCAGACAATCAAATAACCCTACTAAAAATGGGGTACAGAGCTAAACAAAGAATTCTCAACTGAGGAAACTTGAATGGTCAAGAAGCACCTAAAGAAATGTTCAACATCCTTAGTCATCCAGGAAATGCAAATCAAAACAACCCTGAGATTCCACCTCACACCAGTCAGAATGGCTAAGATCAAAAATGCAGATGATAGCAGATGCTGGCAAAGGATGTGGAGAAAGAGGAACATTTCACCATTGTTGGTGGGAACCACTCTCTGGAAATCAGTCTGGTGCTTCCTCAGAATATTGGACATAGCATTGCCTGAGGATACAGCTATACCACTCCTGGGCATATACCCAAAAGATACTCCAGCATATAACAAGGACACATGCTCCACTATGTTCATAGCAGCCTTATTTATAATAGCCAGAAGTTGGAAAGAACCCACACGTCTTTCAACAGAGGAATGGATATGGAAAATGTGATACATTTATACAATGGAGTATTACTCAGCTATTAAAAACAATGAATTCATGAAATTCTTAGGCAAATGGATGGAACTAGAAAATATTATTCTGAGTGAGGTAACTCAATCATAAAAGAACGCACATGGTATGCACTCACTGATAAGTGGATATTAGCCCAAAAGCTTGCAATATCCAAGATACAACTCATAGACCACATGAAACTCATGAAGAAAGACCAAAGTGTGGGTGCTTTGGTCCTTCTTAGAAGGAGAAACAAAATACTCATGGAGCAAATATGGAAACAAAGTGAAACAGAAACTGAAGGAAGGGCTGTCTGGAGATTGCTCCACCTGGGTATCCATCCCATTTGCAGTTTCCAAAGCAACCACTGTTGTTGATGCCAGGAAGTGCATGCTGACAGGAGCCTGATATAGCTGTCTCCTTAGAGACACTGCCAGAACCTGACATATACAGAGGCAGATGCTTGCAGCTAACCATTGAACTGATCATGGGGTTCCCAATGGAGGAGTTAGAGAGAAGACTGAAGGAGCTGAAGGGGTTTGTGGTCCCATGGGGAGAGCAACAATACCAACCAACCAGAGCTCCCAGGATCTAAACCACCAGCCTGGGAGCACACAGGGAGGGACCCATGGCTCCAGCTGTATATGTAGGGGAGGATGGCCTTGTCAGGCATAGGTGGGAGAGGAGGTCCTTGGTCCCATGAAGGCTGGATGCCCCAGTGTGGGGGAATTTGAGAGAAGGAGGTGGGAGTGGGTGGGTGGGGGCACACCCTCATAGATGCAGGAGGAGAAGGGATGGGATAGGAGGCTTCTGGGGGGGAAGTGGGGAAAGGGAATAACATCTGAAATGTAAATAAAATATCCAATAAAAATCCAATAAATAAACAAATCCAAATTCATGATAAAAATCCTCAAGATACTAGGGATACAAGGGACATACTTCAACATAATAAAGGCAGTTTACAGCAAGCCTACAGCCAATAGGAACCCAAACAAAGAGAAACTCAAAGCATTCCCACTAAAAATAAAAGTTCACTCTTTTTACAACTATTCGGTATTGTACTTGAAGTCTTAGCTATAGCAATAAGACAACAAAAGGCAGGGCTAGAAAGACAGCTCAGCAGTTAAGAACACTAACTGCTCTTCCAAAGGATCTGAGTTCAATTCTCAACAACCACACAGTGGCTCACAACCATCTGTAATGGGATCCGATGCCCTCTTCTAATGTTTCTGAAGACAGTGATAGTGTCCTCACATATATAAAATAAATAAATCCTTTTTAAAAAGACAATGAAAGGAGATCAAGGAATACAGATAGGGAAGGACATCAGTATCTTCATTTGCATATGTTATGGTCCCCAAATATCCTACCAGAAAACTCCTGAGCTGATAAACACTTTCAGCAAGTATCAGGATACAGAATTAAGTCACACACACACACACACACACACACACACACACACACACACACACAAAATCAGTAGTCTTTCTATATGCAAATGACAAACAGGAAGAAATCAGGGAAACAGTACATTTGACAATAGCCTCAAAAAGTATCTTGTGATAACTCTATAAACCAATATCTCTTATAAACATAGATGAAAATTTTTTCTTCTTTTATCTCCCTCCTTCCCTCCCTCCCTCCCTTCTTTCCTTCTTCTTTTGAGACAGTTTCCCTCTCTACATAGTCTTTACTGTCCTGGATTTAAGCAGCCGGAAGATGTGTATAGTAAAAACTTTAAGACATTCACAAAAGAAACTGGAGAAGACAGCAGGAATGGAAAGACCTTCCATGCTCATGGGCAGTAGGTGCAATAGACTGAAAACGGCCACCTGTCAAAAGCCATCTACAGATTCAACACAATTCCTATCAAAATTCTAACACAATTATTCCCAGAAGTTGAAAAACAGTTTTCAGCTTGGGATGGAAACACTAAAACCTAGGGTAGTGAAAACAATCTTGACTAATAAAAGCATTGCTGAAGGTATCATCATCCCCAATTTCAGGTTGTACTGCAGAGCTCTAGCCATAAAAACAGCACTGCATTTTCATAAAAAGTAACCAACTTGAAGACCCAGACATAAGTCTTCCCATCTGTGGATACCTGGTTTTTGACAAAGAAGCCAAATATACACTGTGGGGGGAAAGACAAACTCTTGAACAAGCAATGCCGGTCCAATTGGACGTAGAAGAATGCAAATAGATCAATATTTATCACCCTGCACCAAACTCAACTTCAGGGGGCTCAAAGAACCTTAACATAAGGCCAGATACACACTGAATTTGATAGAAGAGAAAGTGGGGAAGGGCACAGGAAAAGACTTTCTGAACAGGCATCAAGAACAAAAATTAATAAATGGAACTTCTTGAAATTGAAAAACTGCTGAATGGCAAAGGCCACCATTACTCAGCATTCTTATCGCCCAAGCTCCCGTAGCAGCAGCTCTGAGCATTTCCCGATCAACGTTACAAACGCTTTCACAATTCCCCCAGCCACGCCCCTGCAACTCCACCCAATTCCAACTTGATTTGGTCCATCACATACTTCAAGTTTCTGATATTAATTTCTATTCTAGTTTGCATCTCTGTTGCTGGGATAGAACACCAACTAAAAGCCACTTGGGAAGGAAAGGGGTTTATTTCACTTGCAGGTAATAAATAGTCTTATTGAGAGAAGCTAACTGATGCAGAACCTCAAGGCAGGAACCCCGAAGCAGGAGCCGCGAGGCAGGAACTAAAGCAGAGACCATGAAGAAAGCTATGTACTGGCTTGCACAGCTGCTTTTCTTTTAACAGCCCAGGACCCCCTGTCTAGGAATGGTACTCCCCACAGTGAACTGGGCCCTCCTGAATTAGCTAGCAATCAAGAAAGGCTCCATACACATGTCCACAGGCATATCCAATTCCTCAATTGAGGTGCCTCTTCCAAAGTGTTTCATGGTGACAACTGAAGCTAACTATGACAGTTTGTTTCCATTGCTGTGAAAAAATAATCTGAAAAAAGGAGGCAACTTAATGCATAAAAGATTTTCTGACTTACAGTTCAAGAATGATATAGTCCATACAGGTGGAGAAAACATGGCAGGGGTCAGGGAACCCTGAAGGTCAGAGCTCATGCCTGGCTAGTCCCGGAGTGTTGGGACTCAAGAATCAGAGAGAAGGCAAGGTTATAAGCCTCAAGACCCACTTCCAGTAATTCATTTCCTCCAGCAAGGCTCCACCTCCTCAAGGATTTACAACCTTCCCAAACAGTGCCAGCATCTGGGGAGCAGGTGTTCAAACATGTGAGGCTCTGGGAGCATTTTCCATTCAAACCACAACAATATACAGAATGTCTAGTGTTTGCTTAAGGCTCTGAGATACCCTGCATTAAGATGAGTTCTGGATTTGAGTTGATCCTAGAGTTTCCCAAGCTTAATTGACCTGAGAATCTGGGCCATGCTTATGTTTTGATGAGGTTGATCAAGGACATATAGAAGTCTATAGGGCACACACCTAAGTATTTGAAACCTTGAGAGTAGGCCAACAGAGTGCTATGTGAAAAATGACTACCTGGACAGCCAGGCTTGAATTGGGACTCCTTGAACATCCATACCTAGAGGGCTGTTCTTTGACTTACAGCTCATGTCTGTCCCTGCTTGTCACTTGCATAATAGGACTATTCTGTTATACATGTGGACACATACCCCTCCCCCTCCATTCACATCTGCATGTCTCCTACGGACACTTTGCATTCTGTAGATACTCAGAATGTTTTCTGTTTGAAGGTTTGTTCCTTTTCTTTTTTTCCCTCCTATGTCAAGTCCTTCTTAATTTTGCCTTTACTTGATAAATATTAATAATATCCTATTTACTTTTATTTAATTAAGAATATCATTTTGTGGTACTGGGAGTTTAATTCAGGTCTTGGAACATGCTAGGCAAGTACTCTACAACTTACCTATATCTTCAGCTCCTTTAGATATTTTAGCAGCTATCCCAGGCTGTCCTTGAACTCTTGGTCCCATTGTTTCTGGTCCCTGAATCCCTGAATAGCTGGGGGTACAGGCAGATGTGACTATCTGTGGTTAAGGAAGGGCTCTAAAAGAGCCAAGCATGTTAAACATGGCTCTGTGAGGTCTTGTCCTTCCCTTTGCATAATAAATCATTAAATTCTCTTTTTTAGATTGTTCTACATTTCTAAAGCTATTCCAAGATCCACTCCTTTATTTGGCAACTACCTTATTCCTGACTCATTCCTGAAGTTGATCACAAACATCCAATTATCAAAACATCATTGTGGAGCCATCAAAATCCCCATTTAGCTACCCTGACTAATATGTCCAATCAGAACTTACCAACTCAACCTAGCTCATTCTAACACAGACCTCCCCACCTCTTCTTTTAAGCCATTTGCTGCTGTATCTGCCTGATTCAGATTCAGCTACCTTGTCTCTTTGCCTTGCTTAATAAAGGATCTCTTTATGTTGAAAATTGGCATTTGGGTGTGGCCCACACCTAAAGCATGGCCTAAAGGGGAATACCCCTCGGTGCAAGAGTTAGACATGAGTCTCATTGGTCAAGCCTTTGGCCCCACCCCAGGCAACCTTTGGTACCCGAAAACTGACAATATTGAGCCCTGAGTGGCCAGCCAAAGGAAGAGAAGGAGCGAGCTCTGAGCATGAGGTCACCAATGGCATCTTATAGTCAGTCTCTGAGTTCAAATTTGGGCAGTGAAACACTTGGGACAGATGTACAGGCCAGAAGCAAGACTCTAAAACAGTGGTTCTCAACCTTCTTAATGCTGTGACCCTTTAATATAGTTCCTCACGGTGTGATGAGCCTCAACCATAAAGTTATTTTGTTGCTACTTCAGAACTGTAATTTTGCTACTGTAATGAATTGTAATGTAAATACACGTGTTTTCTAATGGTTTTCAGTGACTCCTGTGAAAGGATGGTTTGAGTCTAAAGGGATTGGAACTAAAGTGGTTGAGAACCTCTGCTGTAAAAGAATCCAGGTAGATAAACCTCTCTTAGTCAGTTATACAAAAGTCTTGATACAAACCCTCTGGCAACACAGTTCTGATTCTCTGAAATCTACTGAAAAAAAGGACTTTACCAGGGGAACTGAGAGGAAGCCCTGTACAGGAATGTTCTGGTCACTCTGTACAGTACCACTGAGCTGAACAGCAGCTGTGGAAAGGTGTGTGTGTGTGTGTGTGTGTGTGTGTGTTTTCTCTTAAGTGTGAGATAGATAGTGTGAATCTGTGAGCCCTCTCTTACTACACTTCAATGCACATTATTTTTGATTTATCTTTTTATATTTTAAGAGATGAGACCTTGTTCCATTGTTCAGGCTGGCTCTGAACTCAAGAAGCTCACGTGACAGGGCCACTGGTGCTTGCCACCACACCACACTCAACACAGGGCTCTTTTATTCTTCGTGGAGTTAGGGATAGAACCCAGGGCCTTGTGCATGCACGGCAAGCACTTTTCAAGCTCTTGGCTGTGTTCACCCAGAATGACAGCACTTGGAAGGCCTGCCATTCACCAAAAGGCTTGGGAAGCAAGATGCCCGCTGCTGCAGTGGCTCTGTGTGTCCTGGCCTTGGCTCTGTAGTTGGGCCAGTTCCTCTCATTCTTGTTGGGATGGGAGACTGACAAATGCTAATTTTTCTTTTCTGTATGGTACTTAAAATTCTGTCTCTGAGCCAGTCTCCATCACAAACTGGGCTAGCTATCAGACTGGTGTCTGTAGCACCTTGGGTTTCGTCATATATCTGTGAACTGGGGTGTACTAATTAGGGTCTCCAATACTGCTGCTAGTGAGAACTCTACAGCCCCATTAGTATTAATAGCTGCTCTAATTGACAAGACCACTTGTGGGTTTTTTTTTTTTTTTTTTAAACAAGGTCTGGTCCCATCCACTGAAAGCTGTGACACCATCACACACACACACACACACACACACACACACACACACACACACGTAATCTGGAAATCAAGGGCTAGCATCATTAGAATGACAGGTTTCAGGTTATTGCCTCTATCCCTTAGTCCTCAATCTTCTGTTATTATTTGCATGACTCTAACTTTCCCAGAGATTATGAGGTTATTCTTTATGACTGATATTTACTTTAAATATCTGTCAAACATCAACAAGCCAGAAGCGAGGTTAAATTGGAATCCGTGCTCCTGAAGAGTGGGTGGCTGAGGCCAGAGATATTATTTATTGTTTGATTTGGGAACGGATTTTATGAATATAAATAAGGACGCTGCTCTCAGGGAAAACGCTATTCACGGAAAAGCTGGCTGGCAGGTGCGTGTGCGGCGCTGTGCGTCCGGTTTTCTTCCCCTTTCACCTTCAGAAGTTCTGAGTCAGCGCTCCTTTTCCTTTATGACCCAACTGTGTTAAGTGTTCAGTGAAGTGGGCTCCCAGCCTGGTGTCACGGTTGGGAGTGAATAAAGAAGGCGGGGGGTGGGGGCGAAGGGGAGGACAGACCATCAGCTTCAGAACACATGACTTGGAAATATGAAATGTGTAAAAGCATCCTCCTTTTTGCTTAAATGTCACCGATTCTTAACTCCTGTCCCCCCGCCCCCCCCACTGTGTTTCATAGTCACAGTGCTACTTAATTTTTACCCCTGCATATTGGATAAAATAAATCCCATTTCTGGGCTCCTCGGGGTGACACAGGGAAAGGTGGGGAGAGGATTGGGCTGCAACTGAGGACACTTGACCCTGGTCTCGAAAAGACCTTCCTTTTCTGGGTCATGGTTTCTCATTCATGAAACGAAAGAATTGGGATTTCCAATCTGATCCTCCCCGATGTTTTGCTCAGTCACATCTGTAACAATGCTCTTGAGATAAATGTTCAGTTCCATTTGAATAAAACATTGATTCTCGGAGAGGAAGAAATAGAGAGGCTTTGGGAATGTATGAGAATTAAAGTCAATAGCAGAGACTATAAGAGAGGAATTCTGCAGAGCTCATTGCGTATGGACAGGGATGGAATGCAGAAGGCCCTTTCCACAGAGCGCTGGATCATTTTGGTCAGCAATGCTTAGTTTCTGAAGGACCCACCAGCCCAAGGCTCTTATATCCTATGGGAATGAGTTCAACAAATCTGGCCAAACTGCTTTGTGAATTTTAGAACCACTCGGGAGGCAGTAGAGGAAGTGCTGGGCACATCCTAATCAAATGAAGAAATGTTCCGTAAGCACAAGTGGCCGGGTTCTCTGCCTTCCAGACACTTGATGAGATGGCACTTCCTGTTTTGAAAATGCTTTTGTGGAGTCAACCAAACCAGTCACTGGGTCTGGAAATGAAAGGAATCTCTGTGTTTGATGGGATGGACTACTTCCTTCTTGGAGCAAGACTGTGAAGTGACCAGAGAGATCCAGGGTGGTGGCTGCTCCACACTGCCTGTGTCTCCGAGTGACTGACATTCAGAATCACTCTCCTGCTTGATGTATGTTCTCTTGATGTATGTTTGGTGTAACTGTTAGTGTTGGAAGACATTTTCTCCTATGGTCTGTTACAGGGTAGCTCCCCCGTTCATGCAGGAGCTCTTTGGGGAAGGTGAATTCAATGTGGATTCCCAGTTTCCGTATTGCCTTACAACCAAGGGCTGTAAGGAAGCTGAACCCTTGATAGACCCAATGGTTGAAATCTGATACCGTCATCAAGTAAGACCCTGTGCTGTGATGTGTAGTTGTGTTAACAGAAGAAAGTGCTTAGAACTGAACCACCCATGACCCAGAAAGACACATGCAGAGACCACTGCATATTCATAGTCTTTACGTGGCAGCCTCCATTTCCAACTTCCTGGACATAATGCAAAACAATGTAAAGAAAATGAAAAAGTATCCCAGCCCACCTTTTGCTCTCTATAAACATTTGATATAAAACAATCTAATTTGAATGTTGTGTTTTAGATTGAAAATACATTTTTATTCAATATATTCTGATCACAGTTTTTCCTCCTCTAACTCCTCCCAGATCCCCCCCCACCTCTCCACCCACCTAACTCTACACCTTCTCTTGTTTTAGAAAACAAGTAGACGAAACAGCATAAAAAGAGACGAGGAAAGCACAAGAAACATGCACAGACACACAAAACAAAACCTACAAAAATACAAAAGTAGAAACCATAATATACAAGCAAAAAAGACAAAAACAAAACAAAACAAAACCAAAAAACTGTGCAAACAAAGCAATATGAGACAAAAAACCAAATTCTACAAAACATCATTGAATTCATTTTGTGTTGGCCATCTATTGCTGGGTTTCCATTTACCCTTAAGTATGATTAGTATTCCCAGTGGGACTCCACTGGAGAGAATACTTTTTCTTTTGCAAGCAGTTGTCAATTGGAGATTGTGCCTTGGTTAGGGATGGGAAGTTCATGTCCCCTTCCTTCTCTCAGCGCTGGGACTTCATCTGGCTTGAACCTGTGTAGGCTCTGTGCATGCTGCCAAAGTCTCTGTGAGTCTGCATGTGCATCAGTCCTGTGGTACCTGAAAGACATAATTTTCTTGGTGCCATCCATTTCCTCTGGCTCTCATAGTTTTCCCACTTCCTCTTCTGCATAGCTCCCTGAGCGTCTAGGGGTGGAGGTGGATAGGGGTTGGTGGAGACATCCCATTTAGGACTGGCTGTTCCAAAGTCTCTTGCTCTCTGCACATTGTCTGGTTGGGAATCTCTGTATTCGTTACCATCCACCTCAAGAGGCAGCTTCTCTGGTGAGGGTTGAGCGAGACACTGAACTCTAGGTGTACAGAGCAGAATGTCTTTAGGAGTCTTTTTTTTTTTTTTTTTTTGCTATGTTCCTTTAGCAGAACAATAGTATTTGGTTTTCCCTGTTGCCTGTGGCCTCTAGAGAGACTAGAGTCTTAGGTTCTTGGCTACTTTAGGAGTGCCGGGTGTGTGTTCCATTTCATGAAGTGGGCCTTAAATCCACTCGAAGGTAAGCTTAACTCTTATCTCCAAACTTTGCTATTCCTTTGAAGTTACTCGTTGTGACAACTTGGACTTCAGCAGACAGTGCTCCTCTCTCTTATGTTCTATTACTTAAAATGTATATATTTATATTTTACTTATTAATTCCTCGCAAGGCTGGGGGGGGGGAAACAGAGGGGAACATTAAAACATTAACTTTATGAAAGGCTCAGGGAAGCACACAAGGAAACAGAAAAGAGTAGCAGGCGAGGCAAAAAATAAGGCTTAGAAGTGCAACTGCAGTCCCAGAATGTACTAGGATCTATGTTACATGACACGGCCTGCTAGGAAACAAAGCATGTAGTTGTCACCTGCTGTCTGTGGGAGCCTGACTCCAGGCTCCCTGTGAATTTCAAAATCTGTGAATGATTGTGTCCTTTTTTTATACAACAGTAAAGTATTTGCATACAACCTGTGCTCATCCTTCTGAATACGTTAAACCGTCTCCAGGTCA
This sequence comes from Arvicanthis niloticus, assembly GCF_011762505.2. Lineage (NCBI taxonomy): Eukaryota > Metazoa > Chordata > Mammalia > Rodentia > Muridae > Arvicanthis > Arvicanthis niloticus. The sequence continues at coordinate 18,006,949 of NC_047675.1, read as the reverse complement.
CCCACAATACCTAATACTGTGGCAAGGCTATGCAAATAGCTGCTGCACTGTATTGCTTTGAAAACAACTGTGTGTATTTGTTATAGATTCAGGCTTTCAAATATTTTGATGTGAAGTTAGCTGGACTCTTGGAGATGGACAGTGGAGATATAGGGGGATGACTGCGTATGATCCCTGACTTCACGGGACTGTTAGTGTAGAGGGAAAGAATTAATTTATGAGGGCAGAGATAGAAGTGTCCAACTCATCCCCTGGCAATGAGGCTGGAAGAGGAAGTGGTGGTAAAGGAAGGACATGGAAGAAGCAGGAATCATTTGAGTTTGTGAACAGTAGGTGTGGATATTTTACAGAAGGGGCTTTGGAGGTGGGGAGTGGAAGGGAGGCTTTGGAGTGAGCAGTTGTGCAAGGTCCAGAGATGGGCCTCTAGCCCATTATATTCAGTTAAGTGCAATGTAGCTCTGTGTTGCATGGAAAACAGGATATAAAGGAGAGATGCTGGGTCCCTGATGGCTTCTTCCCTGCCTGGCTTTTGGCCCTCTTCTTTGGTGTTTCCCCTGCATATCTGGAGATATTTTCAGTAACTCTAAACACTCCTGTAAGTACAAGAATGTTGGCCTCCAAAGAAGGCAGAAGTCCTCTTGGTGCCTTCTGACTTGTTTTTTTGTCTCCTCCACATGATTGACACTAATGTTGGCTTTTTTTTTCTTCCAGAAGAGACCATCCTACCTTTGGATATCCATGAGAGGAATTTATGCAAATCCCAGCACCTATGCAAGTGAGATCCCAAGACTCATGGTTCTTGAGTGACAGCCATTGAGTTCCAGGATGGTCCTGTGCTTTAGAAGGTTGATGTTATGATACTCTGTTTGTTACCTTGTTACCTGATTTGCAGGTCTGTCATTTCTAATAGGCTCAATGGAAAGACTGAAGTTTCACATACAGGAAAGTGCGAGACTTAGCCTATGCTGGGATCACATCAGAAATGGCAAATATTATAGATATTGGAAAAATATAACAAGTGTATAACTCTTCTGAGTCCTAACATTGGGACTGATTTTGTTTGTTTGTTTTTGTTTTTCTTTTTTAAGACAGGGTTTCTCTGTGTAACAGCTCTGTCTGTCCCAGAAGTCACTCTGTAGACCAGGCTGTCTCAAACTCAGATCCACCTGCCCTGGCCTCCTGAGTGCTAAGATTAAAGACATGTGCTGCCACTGCTCCTGAGTCCCAACCTTTGGGACCAGGAGGGAAGAGAATCCCCATGGGGGATGTATAACTCTATCCAAAGGCAAGGAATGTTCCTAGAGTTTCTCATCCTAGGAAGGATGTGACCTGGAATAGTATAATCACACTCAGAGAGACCGTAGTCCAATTGCAGGAATTTGAAAGTGAGACCTTATTTGGAAGGCCGCTTGTGGATGTAACTAAGCTAAGTGGTTTGAGGTGCATCGGCAGTTTCCTTGTTGCTATGGTGATGAAATGCTTAAAAGATGCAACTTAAAGGAGGAAGGACTTGCTATGGCCTGGGGAAATGCAGTCCATCTTGGAGGATGTCAAGACTCGGGTCTGTGGAAGTGGGAGCTTGTAGCTTGGGGCTCCTTGTTACACAGGAGTGGGATGGAAAAGATGGTCTGGAGTTAGGCCCGCCCCTCTAACTCACTTCCTCCAATTCAGTCCCATCTTCTAAAGGTTCTACAAAATATCAAAACAGCACCACCAGCTGAACACTAAGTATTGTTGAAACACAAAAAGCCCATGGGGGAACATTTTACACAGAAACCAAGACAGGAGATGACCTGACATTATCCAGGTAGGCCCTGGATACGATCCTAAGTATTCTTGGGAAAGTTGGACCAAGAGAGTTTTAAGAGATGAAAGATGGGAAAGTGTGATTGTGCAGGCAGAGCTTTCAGTGGTGTGGCAATGATCTGATCATGTCAATGTGCCACCAGAAGCTGGAAAAGCCAAGGAAAAGAGCCTGGTCCTGCTGACACTTCAATTTCAGAATCTTGGCCTTCATTACAGTTAGAAGATAGACTTCTCTTGTTTTAAGACATCAACTTGGTGGTTGTTACAGTAGCCACAAGGACCATTCACTAGGAATGAAAACAAGGAAGAGTACAGAATACAAAAAGGGCATAAAAATTGTGTGCACATATATGCATTATGTATGTGTGCATGTACACAAGCCAGTATATATATATATATACAGTATATATATGTATATATATATATGTATATATATACTGTATATATATATATATACTGGCTTGTGTACATGCACACACACACATATATATGTATATATACACATATATATGTATATACATATGTATATGTATATATGTATATAATGTATATATCCACAAAGAAGGAGGAAAGACTTGTTGTGGCCTAGAGAGATGCAGTCCATTTTGGAGGATGGCAAGACCCAAAACTCTTTCCCAAGAATACTTGGGATATGGATATATATATATATATATATATATATCCATTTTCACACATCCATGAACTTTCCTGTTTACATAATGTATATGTCTGTGTGCTGCATGCATAGATATACATATGAGTTCATGTATAGAGACATGTATACACACATACATGTATATATGTGTATGCATGATTTTTTTGTAGTTTTATATCACTTAATAATGAGAATAAATTCTGAAAAATTCATTATTAGGTAATTTACTTGTATAGATTCTATAGGGTACATTTTGACAAACCTAAATAGTCTAGACTTTTACATACTTTTGCTATATGGTATAGCCTATTATTTGTAGGCTGCAAGACTCTCTACAGCATTGTATTTTACTGGGATAGATGCTACCTCTTTCCAAATTGTTCCCCTTCTATTTTGATGCTTTTGATAAACTTGGTTCTATATATGAGAGAAAAATATGTATGTTTGTCTAAGACTGGCTTAGCATGATAATCTCCAGTTCCATTCATGTATTTGAGAACATGATTTTGTTCTTTCTGTGTCTTTTTATTTGTGTGTGTGTGTGTGTGTGTGTGTTTGTGTGTCCATAGACCTTGGACACTGTTACTTTCCATGTTGACTGAGATAGAGTCTTTTCATTGTTCACTGCTCTGCACCCCCAGCTAGGTGGTCTACAAACCTCCAGTCATTCTCCTGTCTCTGCCCCATCTCCCTGTCAGAGTAAAGTGGGATTTACTGTCAGAGTAAAGTGGGATTACAGATGCACATGCTACTGTGTCTAGCTTTTACATGTGCTCTGAGGATCCCAGCTCAGGTCTTCAGGCTGGTACAGCCAGCAATTTACCCACCGAGCCATCTGCCCAGCCTTCTTTTTCTTTGTTGACCAATAATACTTCATTTGTGAATATGTACTATACTTTATTCATTCTTTTGTTGATGGGCATCTATCTGATCTGGCTCTACAGCTGACATTATTACATTATTATAAATAATGCTATAACAAACATGGGTGCACATGTGTCTCTACTGGATGCTGACCTAAACCCCAGTTTAGGTTTTTTTTTTTTTTTTAAATTATTTTTAACTTAGTTTTCAGAGCAGCAGATGGAGGTTTCACATACATTGCATTCAGCAGATTCTCCCCGCCCGTTGCCTCCCTCATCTCTTTGCTCCTTGCTGGATTCTCTCATCACAAATAGGTCTTCTCCATGTTGTTCTACTGGCCTCCTCGACGGCTCTCTCCCTCAACCTGGTGGGTCCTTTTCTGGCTTCCTGGCCATGTTCACACACTCACAGTTTCCTAGTACAGTCACAGTTGTTGTGTGCACCCACATTCTAAAGCATGTACCCATGTTTACCACCACCTGCATGCACATATGTAACAGTTAGAGGTTAACATCTACAAATGAGAGAGAACATACTGTGTTTTGTCTTTCTGAGTCTGGGTTACCTTGCTTAACATAGTGATTTTCAGTTTGATCCGTTTCCTGCATATTTTGTATTTTTTCCCTTTATGTCTGACTAAGATTCCATTGGACACATGTTTCACATCCCCATCACCCATTCATCTGTTGATGGCACCTAGGCTGATCCTGTTGCCTTGTTGTTGTGAGTAACGCATCAGTGAATATGGATGTGCTGATCTCTGCAGTAGAGGCTCTTGGGCCTATGCCCAGGAATGGTAGAGCTGGGAGATTCCAGTGGGTCTTTGTTTGATTGGTTTTGCTTTTGTTCTGTTGTTGTTTGATTAGATTTTTGTCCTCTTTGAAAAATGTCACAGATGTTTACAGTGCATCTTAATTGTATCAACTCCAGACCCTTTCCTTCCAACTCTCCCCTACCTCCTCACAATACATCTCCCTTCCAGCGACAAGTTCTCTCTCTCTCTCTCTCTCTCTTTCTTTTCCCTTCCTGCCTTCCTGTCTTCCTGCCTTTCTTCCTTCCTTCTTTCCTTCCTTCCTCCCTCCCTCCCTCCCTCCCTCCCTCCCTCCCTCCCTGTCTTTCTGTCTTTCTTTCTTTCTTCCTTCCTTCCTTCCTTCCTTCCTTCCTTCCTTCCTTCCTTCCTTCCTTTCTCTCATTAAAAATATTGTAACCCACTAAGTCCAATTGGTGTTGCCCATATGCATATGGCTGTGGGTCATCCACTGGAGCATGAATAACCTGCCAGCAGCCACCCCCAAAGTTACAGTGACTCTCCCTTCCCTGTAGTCATCAGCTGTCAATAGCTCTTCAGCTAAGTTTCAGAAATTTGGGCTTGGCCTTGTACAGATCTTGTACAGGGAACCATAGCTGTAGTGAAGTCACGGTTTCAATGGCCATGCCATGTCTAGAAGACAACCTTTCCCAGCACTTCTGATCTTCCAGCTCTTACAAATCTTTCTACCTGCTCTTCTGTAATGTTCCCTGAGGCTCAAGAGAGGAGATCTTTATGGATGTCCTATCTATGGCTAAGCACCCAGAGACAATTACTCTCTGCACTGCAAAAGAGTCTCTGTGTTTTCTGTTTCCATTTCCTCCACATTTTGTATTTTTTATGCCTGTATAAAATTCCATCGTATATACATTCCACACATTCATTATCCATATGGATGGACATCTAGGTCGATCCCATTTCCTTGCTATTATGAATAATGTATCAATGAATATAGGGGAGATGGCCTCTGCCTGAGAGTCCCTTGGGTATATGTCCAGGATTGATACAGCTGGGAGACCCCAGGGGCTGCAGTAAGAAGCTTGTCTGTCAAAAGTTGAGGGGAGTACAAGTCTGTGGAAAAAATATAAATATTTAGAAGGCAATTTGACAGCATGGCCGTTAAGCAACATAGTATCAGTGTGGCTTCCCCTTGGGCCTATGACTGTTCTAGCCATGTGTCTTGATCACGGTTATAGTACCAGGCATGGATTCCCTCCTGTGGATTGAGCCTCAGACCCAACCAAGAGAGCAGTTGTCCATCAGTCCTAGTATCCTTAAGAATCATCTTGACACAGTTTAGAGTCATCAGAGAGGAAAGCCTGGATTGAGGAATTGCCTATATCAGATTGGTCTGCGGACATGTCTGTCTGGGATTATCTTGATGTATAGTTTAATAGGTGGGCCCAGCCCACTAGGGGTAGTACCATCCTTAGGCAGGTGATCTTGGGCCATGTAATAAAGTCAGCTAAGCGTTAGACTGTGTGCAAGCCAAGAAAGCAGCCTTTCTTTTCATCGTTTCTGGTTAAAATTCTTGCTTGAGTTTCTGCCCTGACTGCAATAACAGTCTACGACCTGCAAAGAAAAGCCAGATAAACTCTTTCTTCCCCTAAGATGCTTTGGTCAGAGAATTTTATCACTGCAACAGACAGAAAACTAAGACAACAACGGTTTCTTCTGGACCACTGCTGAAGATCTGCCAGAGGCTATTTTATGTTTTTTTTTTCTTTTTAAATTGTTGTTGTTAAGAACACAGTTTATTGCTGCATATTATGCATCACACATAATTGCACGTTCTATTTTTTCCCCCTGTGGTTTTGTTTATACCAGCACCTCCCCCTAACTCCCGAGCAATGTGTTGCACAATGACAGCATTGGGTGACAGGAAACTTCAGCTCCATTATAAAGTTATGGGGCCATTGATGAACGTTCAGGCTGTCACTGGCCGAAGCAGTATCACTACATATTCTCTCTCTCTGTCTCCCTCTCTCCCTCCCTCCCTCCCTTTCCCTCCCTCCCTCCCTCCCTCCCTCCCTTCTTCTTCATCTCCCTCTCTCTTTGTCTCTCTCCCTCTTCTCTCTCCCATCTCGCCTCTCTGTCTCTGTCTCTCTCTGTCTCTGTCTCTGTCTCTCTCTCTTTCTTCCCTCTCTCTCTCCTTCCCTCCCTTCCTTCATCTCTTTCTCTCCCTGTATATTTTTGCTATTTGCTATAGACGTGTTGGTAGAATAACTGCTATTCCGACCCAGACCTATTTGCTCTGCAGTCATTGGGAAGACCTGGCTTACGTTTTGGCACAATGTGAATGCCTACTATGGGCCCCTTTCCTGAACTAGGTATCCAAGAGCCCCCTGAACTTCTAGGGCAGTAGATGCCTGAGTGTGAGTTATAGACGGATTGCTCTGAGATGCAAGGGTTAGACCTAGGTCACTGAGGAGTCACGTCAGCTTGCACAACTGGCAGCATGGCTGTTCTTGCTCTGGTGGGAGTGGAGCTGCATTAAGACAGTAGGCAGTCTTTGGGGGCTGTTTCAGATCTCGTGAGCTCTTGGGTTTCTGACTGCTGGGTCTCCGTGGCTGTGGGAGAAAAAGGAGCTCTGCGGAACTTAGGAGTAGAGGGAGCTGTCACATCTTCAAGGTTGGACTTGACCCCTGGTAGAAAGAGGTAACAGGTAACATCTTGGAGACTCACTCTCATGCCAGGTGACCAATCTTGAGGATCTTTTATGCTATTTGAGGAGAAAACTCTAGGGAAAAGATTCAAATTCTAATACCTGTGTCGAATGGCTATAATATGGCTATAATTCTGCTGTTAAAAGCTGCATGGCAGGTCTTGCTCCTTTCGTTTCTAGCCTGTTGTGCATTCAGAACACATTCACTTGTCTTCTTGTCTCAGGGTATCTTATTCCAACACTGGGGCATGGTCTATAGAAGGGACACTCTACCTGAGTAACAAGTGTGTCACAAGTACATAGAAACCCAAACAATAGAACTCAGTAAAAACTGGCTTTTTCGTTACATGGCGACAAGATGCTCCCTGGTGGGTGCAGGGGATGCTTTTCTCTGAAGGAAATCAATGTCAGTCATATAGGGAAGCTATTCATCGTGGGGGCAGAAAGTAGGGGATGCTTTGCATGTCAAGCTGGCCACAATGACTATGTAAACACTTAGCTTAGCGTACCACTGATGCTCTGCCCTGGAGTAGGGGAAGGGGTTAGGAATGTCAGGTAGATGGGGAGGAGAGAAGAAAGTCCACTAGTACCTCATGAGTGCCTGTGACCCTGAGAGGTTGACTCCAAAGGAGGCACAAGACAGGACAGGAAAGCACAGGAGACACACACCACTGTTGTTCGCTTTAATCTCAGGCCAGCCCTGAGAGCCAGCAGATAGGACTTGAGCAGCTGTTCAGCAGATACCTGTTAATTTTTGTCCAATATCTCACACCCTCTCCATTAGTTTAGCAACAGGGACCCCTTTTCCAACAGGGACCCAATTCTAGCAAGGACCTCCCTTCCAGCTGCTCCCAATATGGTTACAGTTAGGAAAGCAAACCAGCAAGAGGCAGAAAGCAAACAGGGTCCCTGGAACAGCAGGTCACCTTTCCCCTGCATTCTTCCCGGGAGCAGCATTATTCAGAGATGACTAAGGTGGCAGCTGCCCATGCCTTAAGCTCTCAGCCTTGCTAGAAAGCTCTATGCTCAGCAAAAATGTCTTCTGGGCATGACTGGCTGCCTGAGATCCTCACGTTATTTCTATAGGCCCTTTATGAAAATGCACATACTTGCAGATAGGCAGGACACTTATGTGTTGACAGCCTTTAATGTGGTGCAGGAAATTAGTTTAACTCTGAGTGTCCCCAGACAAGCTGTGCAGACCCTTTGTGGTGCAAGAGGTAACTGCGAGGGACTAGGAGTTGGACAGACTCCTTGGTAGGCAAGACAGATAGGGAGAGGGGCCAGGGCTAGGTAGTAAAGGAGATGAATTTCCAAGATGGCTGACCTCTTCCTTGTCATCTTGACCTGAGACAACAATCTGACAGGTTAAAACAAAGGCCTTGGAGCCTTCCTCTCTTGCCTGCAGCGCCCGTTCATGATGAACAGGCTCAACAAGTTCAAAGCCAGAGCTGGACGTGTCACACAACAACTGTGAGCTAATTAACTCTGTTACTTGTCTTCAACCTGACCAACCCTAAGGTAGGGAAGGAAGACTCTTCAGGGGCTTTAAAACCCTAGCTTCTCAAGAAGAGATGATCTTTTTGGACCCCTGCCTCTGCTTTGCAGAGGGTCTTTTTCTCTGTGTTCCTGCCGTGTGTGTATTTTGTTTTCTCACCCCCAATAAACACCTGCTGTGTGTATGTGTTTCCTTATTCCCAATAAACTCCTTTCTTTAACTGTTGATTCCGTCTGCAGTGACCGGCCACCGCTTACCTGTTGCACTCAAGGGTTTTCCAACCTTTTAAATTCTTTAATTGGCTGAGAAGATGAACTGGATCCGGACTCCTCGAGTACATTCATTGGTACATAAAATAAACATTATCAAATTTAGTACTCTTTAATTATATATATATTATGTGTTTAATCACTTTCTATTTGAATGTTAGCATTGTGAAGTTCCTTTTAAATAAACTAATTTAATTTTTAGAAAAGGCAATAAGGCAATTTTTGAGATAAAGACAACTCACACTATAAGACAGGTGTGCGTGGATGTGGAACATACCCTGAATGTCAGACTTGGTAAAAGCTGGTTTAACATATGGAGATGGGTGCATCAGTGGTGCAGGGGAGTTCTGAGCTCATTTTTTTGGCATTCCTGGCTTGACTGGAAGAGTGGATGGAGTGGTTCATAGGAAGGAGATTAATTTCTCGTGGGGACTTTGTGGACTAGGGGTGAGTCTTCAGTATCGACATTGTCGTAACAGCCACTAAGGTCTTGCGGATCCTTTGTTTAATCCACTTCCCAGATAAGCAAGATCTGGGCAGAGCAATGTTTGTATATAGACTTTCTCTTCACAGGAAATGAAGCTCAGTGTTGTGTATCCGTAGCTCACTCTCTGGGATGCCTTCTCATGGAGGGAACTTGGCAATGCTCACTGACACTGCGCTCAGATGAAGGAGCATAGACACGCTTTCAAGTCTAGGGCTGGAAAACTCCCCCAAAGGACATGACCCCAAACTTACAAGGTGCTTTGACCTCAGACATGGTCTGAGAGGGCATATGATCTGGTTGGCCTGGTCTTCCCAGTTAGGGACTCTGATGTTTCAGAATGTCCTCTCTTGGATGAATGAATTTATGGCTTGAAGATAAAGTGAGTGTAGACGGTGCTAATCTCATCTCATTCACCACAGCTTTCCCCAAGCCTGTGGCCATATAGTCAGAGCCCCAGAACTCTGAATGGGTGGGCAAACACATGAATGTTTGTTGACCTAAACTAAACCCAAGTTAGGTGATCTCTTAGCAATTTTCACCGCTCTGAGCATTGATAACCACTCTGCTAGCTGACTCATGTTCTCAGTTGTGGGATGAAATAAGTGAAGATGCTCAGTGTATTTATTTGTGGAGGGCTTTTTATGTGTTAGCTATTGGAGAACTTTCAGGACATGAGTCTGTCCCATTAGCTCTGTGAAAGAAACATTCTCTTCAGGACAGTCTTTGCCAGGGCCTAGCACAAAATGGAAAGGCATGTTGAGGGACTGGGTGAATGTCAAGATGGTGGCTGAGCATGAGAACAAGCGTGAGAAGCCCTCACAGCCCTCTGAGCGTGAGAAGCCCAGAGCCCTTCTGATCATGGGCTCCTCCGCAGCTCCTCTAGCTTCACGTCTGTGGAGCAATTTCTGGTCTGCCATTTGCAAATTCTTTAACTGCACCACGAAGAAGCTCACACTCTTATTATGAAGTCAGTGGCTACTAAGAATCACAGGACAGGGGTCATACCCTAGCAGTTTGAATCAAGAGCCCATACGCTCTGCTTTTGATCTAAAACAAACAAACAGACAGACAGACAGACAAACAAACAAACAACATTCTTGGGGAGGGGCTTCATACAGGAAAGGTTTTGCCTATAGGCACAGGGTTTTGTAATTCATCAGGGGTGGCAAAAAGAGGCAATGAAGACATTTCTGAATATCACTTCCAGAAGTTCGTTCTGCCTCAGGCTGGGACCGGGACACTCTATACACATACAAGGCCCGTTTTCCTGCACTCTCCGTGACCCACTCTATGGAGCCATAAACACTGAGACAGGTACTGATGGGCTTGAGGCCATCGACAAGAGTTTACAAAAGGGGAGGTCATGCCTAATCAGCATGATTAATATTGCCTGTCTCCATGCTGTGTTTAGGAAGGAAGGAGCTGGAATCTGCGGGGGTTTTGTGGAGGCAGCGGGCAGAAGACAGCTAAGGCGGTAGAGGAGGATGGAATCGGGAACTGACTTTTTAACTACTGAGCTGGTGGAGCCCAAACCCAGTCTGCCAAAGCTGCTAAGGGACCATAACTATGCGTAGCTCTTACTTGCCCATCCTAGGGAATCTTTGGTGTCATCCCACCAGTTCCACTGTGAACCCAGTGTGACATGAACTCTCCTCAAGCCTTGCTTTTCTTCTGACACCCTATGCTTTCCACTCCGGTTTGGGAGAAAGTGACACTGTCTTTAGGGACATCAGATCAAAGGTGTTGTTCCAGCTAGTTTTAAAATCTGACTCTTATACGAGGAGTGTGCCATGATCTTTTTAAAAATCCTCCCAGCGGCCCACTTCATTCATGCAAAACACGCCTTTAATCCTAGTACTCTGGAGGCAGAGGCAGGTAGATGTTTGAGTTTGGAGCCAGCCTGGTCTATGGAGTGAGTTCTAGGACAACCAGGGCTATACAGAAAGACCCTGTTGTAATAAATATTTAATCTAAAAAGAAGGTTTCTACCCAGTCTTTGGTTATTCAGTCCTCAGATAAAAGACACAAAACATTTATATTTATAATAAGCCTTAATCAGAACTAAAGCTGGGCAGATATCTACCCTCTTAGCTATTATGATCTACTTTCCTATCTATTACTCCAAGATATGTTGGCCCATGTTCCACCTAAGCCTCTCTTATTCCAATTGGCCATCTCTCATGGCCATGTTTTCATGATTCACTTACCCCACGTCATCTTCTCCTCTGCCTTCTTCTCTCCCTTTTTGTGGTCCTCCTCAGGCTCCCCAGCTTGGGAACTAAAGCTCCACTTAGCTCTCTTCTGCCCAGTTGTAGGCTGTTGGCATCCTTATTCAACCAATAGCTTTAAATTAAGGAGCAAGGTCACATAGCATTACTTTGTGAATATGTAGATTCTCTTGTTCCTGGGAACAACAAGGTCTTGGGGGCCAGTATTTAGTATTAAATACATAGCAATAGACCAAACTTCAACAAAACCCTGTCTCAAACTAAACCAACCCAACCAACCAAACAAACAAGGAAAGCAAAACAACAACAAATAAACAGATAAGAAAACCGAAAACAAACTAAACAACCAACAACAACAACAGAAACAAATCAAAACAGCTTTGCAGTTTAGCTATTACTGAATGGAGCCCACCGTATAGGCAAGGAGAATAGTTTCTGACTTTCCATCCTTCCCTGGTCTCTTTTAGGGTTTCTTGGTCACCAGACAAAGTGTGCTGGTCATTTACATTTAGATTAGGCAAGAGCAACTTTTTCCACAGAGTCAGTCAGTGGATACCTGAGACTAGGGTCATGAACCCTCTGCTGTCACTCTCGGCTCTGCAGCAGTGAAGAAATCTGTGCAAGCATGGCTGCTTTCTAGTTGGGTGGGTTGGATTTGACTCATGGACCCACAGTTTTTAAGCCTGGATTGAGACTCTCCTGGTGTCTGAAGCTCGAATGTGCGTGAGCACTGAGCAGGAGAGCGGTCCAGCTAGATGGCAGTGGCAGCCAGGATTTCCTGAAGATGATTTTGATTGCATTTGATTACAGAATTTGTTTCTATGAGTTTGTAGAGACTTTGTTTTCCACTCTGGCCTGACATAGCCTGTGTGATGTGTTATTTTAACGTCTGTCAACGTTGCAAAAAGAATTTGGTATTTAAGATGATGGGGTGATGGCAACTGAGCAAAGCTGGGATTTGAACTCCTCACTCTTTTTTTTTTTTTTTTTTTTAGTGTGTTTGTGTGTGGTGCGTGTGTTTGTGCGCATGTGCACACATATGTTTGCATGTGCACATGTGTGCTCACGCACATGCATGTATGAGTGTGTGCTTGTGTGTGTACATGCTGCACAGGTGGAGATCAGAGAACAACCTTGGGTTTTAGTTCCTAGGCATCTTTTCCAAGATCTCTTAGTGTGCAAGTTTGCTACACAGGCCAGGCTGGCTGGCCTTTGAGCTGCCTGGAATCTGCCAGTCTCCACCTCCTATGTCACAACCACTGGATTACAGGTGTGTGTCCCTGTGCCTAGATTTTTATGGGGGTTCTGGCTAGCTGAACTCAGGTCCCCACATGTGTTAGGCAGGCACTTTACCATCTGTCTGTTTGTAGACCCATCTTTCATAAAACTCAGCAAAGGGCTTAGATACTTGATCTGGGCTTCAGCCAGGATGATGCCATGATTAGAGAAGAAGGAACCGGAAGCACATTTACTGAGGGAGGGTGCACAAGGCAATAGCAGCATCCATTCTTCATATAGAATGGATCCTCCCTCCCTCCTTCCATTTCCCTTCCCGCTCCTCCCTGCAGAATAAGTCCCCTGAAATACAGCCATGCTTTGAGTGCACCTAGGCAGTTTTATTAGATGTCAGGATAATATTTGGCCAAAGTCATGGGACTCACATTTCTTGAGAAAGTATGATGTCATTTTAGAAGTTCGTGCTCTTGACATTTCCAAAGTCCTGTTAGAAAAACCAAATATGTTTTTATGGGCTCTCACGGCAGGGAAGCAGCCGTGGTCATGCATGGCCATATCAATTAGAAGCGGATTAATTAAGCAATAAGACAGGAGCAGTGGTGCATTTCAGAAAGGTTATTGCACGGCTCATAGAGTGCTGTCGAGGCAGCCAGCCAAGAGTCGAGTGACTTCCACTGGCCAAGGCTCTTCAGCCATCCAAGACATGTAACGCTCCCAGAAACAGTATCCTCTGCCATCCATGTCCACTCTGAGAAATAAAAGGCCCTCTTATTAAGTGGGTGTTATTAGGCATGGGCAAATTGACAGCCGTTTCATTATTTCATAATTATGATTAATGGTCTTCTCAATGAAGTCATCGTCTGCTACCCCTAAGCCAATTGGTCCCTTCTGGGACCGTGTCACCAAGTCTTGGTTAATGTTCATGGAAGCATGGAGCACATCAGGTTTCACAAGCACAGGAGGGTGGGAGCATGCGTCCTAATTGCCTTTGGAGACTGTTTGCATAGGAAGCAATTCTCTTAGTGGGCATAATGATCTCTGAGGAGGCCTAAGGGGACCGAGGATGGTGCACAAGCTTGAAGAAAGGGGGAGCTGTCACAAGAGACAGTGGTGACTGCAAACAGCATTCACACCCGACTTTCACATAGAATTTCCATTTAAGTTGCCTTTGCTGTGACCATTGTGCCTTGATGATAAAACAGAGTCTAGGCAGCAGCAGGCTTGAGGTCAGAGAGCCAGTATGTGGTAGTTAGCTTTCCAACCCGGGGTATTAGCCTATCTCATTCTATGGATAGAGCCATGGACTAGGGAGGGGGTGATAACCTTGGTGCTGTGACATTTCGCCCATTTGATTAATAAGAGACACTGGTCATTTCTTTGTGTTAGGCTCTTCAAAAATGCAAAATACAGTACTCAAGAGTACAGATAGTGCTTAGAGACTGAGCTGTCCCCCTCCAAGATTCAAATGTTGCTTTTAATCTAGGGTTTTTTACATAGGCGACTCAAGTACAGTAGTCATATGGCCCTGGTATAAATGACTGGTGTTCTTTAAAAAAAAAAGTGATCAGAACACAGACTCATAGAGAGGGAAGGACATGTGAAGAGAAAGACAGCCTTCTATAATCAAAGGAGGGCATCTCCAGAAAGAACTCACCTTTCTGCTACCTCGACCTTGGGCTTGTAGCCTTTAGAACTTCATGATATAAGTGTCTGTTGTTTGAGCCTCTGGTCTGTGGTGCTTTGTTATCGCAGTCCTGGCAAGCTAATACCTATGGGAAGGGTACAACTCATGGGAAACTGTGATCACAGTTACAGGATTGAAAGAAACAGGTAAGATAGATAAAATGAAAACCATTTTCTTTTTCTTTTTTTTTTTTTTTGAGAGGGCAAGCACTTTGGGACCATATCACCTCAATTTTAAGTGTTCATATACTTTATTCAGACACCTCGTAATTAAGATTTTATCTTAAATAAGAGCTTTACATAGGTGGATAGAAAGTGATGGTGAAAAATGTTATATCTGATGCCAGGGATACAACGGGCCATTGGAGAGGGACAGCTGTCTTGATAGGAACACTCTAGACTGTGTCAGGGAAACAGCGGTGATCTGTGCAGCAGGACACCCATTTACATATGTGTATGTTTATAAACCTGGGAGAAGAACGCTCACCAGGTCGTTAACAGTGACGTTCTCTGACTTGTTGTCCTGTGAGGGAAACACTGACTTTCTGCTCAGTGTGAATGTGGAAGAAGACCACCATGACTACCCTGCTGTCATAGACTGTAGCATAGAATAATGAGCCAAATAGACTCTTTCACAGTGTCCATGGCCTGGAGATCAATTGCTGCCTCGAGCATACCATTATGCACTCTTTCCTCCCTCCCTCCCTCCCTCCCTCCCTCCCTCCCTTTATTCCTTTCTTTATTCCTTCCTTCCTCCCCCCTACTCCTTTCTCCATCTTTCCTCTTTCTCATTTTCTTGTGTGTTTCTGAGACAAAGTCTCACAAACCCCAACTGGCCTCCTTCCTTTAATGCTTTTGCTCCCACCTCCTGATTTCAGGTGTGTGAAAAATGTCTCCAGATTTGTCTCAGATACTGCTGGGATTTGAACTTGGAGCTTCATGCTTGCTAGGTGGGTACTCTTCCACCTGAATTTTATACCCAGCCCTGCACACTCTCTTCATTCTCTCGTACCAGTTCTAGGGGCTTTGTTAGCTTCATATAGCTGTCCTTTATATCTTCTCTGCTTCCAAAATCCATGCCCAAATCCCCCAGTCTTGAGCTCCTGCAGAAAGGACTTGCATCTCTCTCTATCCTCTCAGTTGCCAACTTCTTGGTTTCTCTGACACAGTTGTGTTGCCTGACTTATAGCTTCGTAGTGTGAGTGAGGGAATCTGATGCTAATTCTGAGACCCTTGGGAAGACAGAATTTTCCCATTACTTAATGATTGTGCTCATACACACTTACCAGGCCTGTCAGAATAGATACAGTAGGGTATGTGCAAATATGCATGTGCATTTGCGGGCGTGTGTGTCTGAACGTGAGCATGTGTGTATGTTCGTGTGTGCGCATGTGTTTGTATGTGTGTTTGTGTTTGTGTGTGTGTGCTTGAGTGTGTGTGCATGCTTGTGTGTATGCATGTGCATGTGTGTGCCTAAACATGTGTGTGTATGTGTGTGTGCCTATGTGTGTATGTTGTACATTCTCATGTGTACACATATGAAGATCAGAGGAGGACACTGGATGGTTTTATCTATTACTTTCTATCCTAAATTTTTGAGACAGGTCCTATCACTGAACCTGAAGATGGGCATTTGGGCTAGACTGGCTGGCCTGTGAGTTCCTAAGATCCACCTGTCCCTACACTTCAATGCTGGAGTTAGAGGCACATGCAGCCATGCTGGGCTTTTACATGGGTGTTAGGAATTTGAAATCATCCCCTCTTGCTTTCAGAGAAGCACTTTTACCCACTGAGCCATATCCCCAGTCCTAGATTTAAGAGAAGGGGCAATCCATCCTCACAGTCTGTGGACAGCTCTCTTTCCTCCCTATCTCAATGCCTGGATATCTCTACTTCTTACTAGTAGTAACTGGTATTTATTAGATATTCACAGGTGCACGGTAGCAGCATGCATCTTAATGTAAGTTCTATTCAGACCAGCTCATGAGAGACACACTGTTGTTCCCATTTTATAAATAACAGTATGAAGTCTGACACATTGAGTGGCCTGTGAAACATATGTAGAAGAGATGACTCTATTCTACATAGCCACACGTCTAGAATGTTACAGAACTATGTTAGGGCTACTTTTTTTTTCATGTTGTATCTTAACATTAGTTTTGTTGGGAATTCCCCATGGCCCTTGTGTTGGGGGCAGGTCTTTGGCAATCAACCCCCATGCTTCTGCTCTTAGATATTCTTTTACTGTCACTGACTTTGGTGTAGTTTCATCAGATTTTTGGTGGGTACCAGAAGAAATGTTGGCTACTGATAAGACTTGTCCTCTTTCCTGCTCCTCTTCTTCCCAGGAGCCTCAGAAAACTCAAAATAGCTCCTCTCCCTGTCTTACCTAAGACACTCGCTTAAAATAGCTTCTCCTATGAGGCAAGATGGCTTGGGTCCTGGGGCTGGTAGGGGGAAAGCGGTCTGATCCAGTTAGAAAGCACCTCTTGCCTTGCTGTTTGGCCAGAAAAAGCGATACCTGAGCCCAAAGTCGAGTAATTAAAAACCCTCTTAACACCACTCGAATCAAACATCTCATATGTGGCCTGCTGAGTCTCTGTCCTCTGGGCTCAGGGTAATGACTGCCTTTTAATATCAGCCTCAATTGTCGTTTAAACCTCTGAGGAACAAACAGAAGGAAAGCAAGACATCTTTTAAAGAACAGCAGCATCAGGAACTTTAAAGAAAAATCCACCCATAACGATGTTTCCTATAATTTGCTACCCACCCTCTCACCCCAGGAAACAGGAAATAGAAAACATCCTTGTGGAAAATGCTTTGGTTTCAACGTATCACACCTTTTCTCCCCCAGATAACGAAGTCTCATGTTTACTAAAATAGCTTACAGTTAATTATGTTTCACCGGGGATTCGTGTTGACTTTGTGCCTGTACACTGGCAAATCATCATTTATTTAACACACCGGGTAGTAATTTGCCTTTCCAAAGAATTGTAGACTCTCTCTGAGTTTCCCTAAATGAGCTCTTAATTTTTTTTTCCTCAAGGGGGAGGCAATATGGGTAGGAATTGGGGCTGGACTAGGTGAGATTTTTTTCTTACTTTTTGAGCGACCATTCATCTTCTGAGTAGGTGCACACCAGCCTCTGATGTATCCATGAAACGTAAAGCCTTCCTAAATTCTTCCTCTTGTTTGTTTGTTTTGTTTTGTTTTTCTACTCAAGTCAGTGTCACCATAATTGTTATTGCTGGGATGGAAGTATCCTGTTAAAAGGCTTGTGTGGTAAAGATTTTTTTTCTCTAATGTCCAGGTGGGACTTTGGGCAGACAATTAGAGGGTGGAGCCTTCTGACTTCATCAGTGGATTTGGGATTTGATGGGTTATCCAGTGGAGGTAATAGAAATGACGAGGTGGGGCTTGGCTGGAGGAAGTAAGTCGCTTGGGTATGCCTTTAAAGGATGTAGCATGTCTTTCCTAACAGCCATGCTTAGCATTAAATGCCACGCATATGCGATTCTATCATCTCATTTAGGCTTTTTAATACCTTACGAAGTAGGTTTTATTTTTAGAATATAAACAAGGAAACTGAAGCTAGGCCAGGTCAAAGAACTTGTTCAAGGTCACATGATCAGATGTGACCCCGAATCTTCCAGTTCCAAGGCACAATCTTTTGACTCATGTGGAATACTCCTGAGAGGCATCCAGGGGAAACAGGTATGGATTTGTGGAGTGAAGTCATAGGCGGCTCTTTCTTTTCAGCCCTGTAAGTTCATACTCTGTCTCAGTCCCCAGTGATTAGACAGTGTCCTGGCCAGCAGGGCATTAAAGAGGGGTCTGGGGAGGTCACCTGAAAGACAGCGGGGGTGGGGGTGGGGGTGGGGGTGGGGTAAGGGGGGACAGGCAAAGATGCAAAGAATGATGGCTTGTCTATAGGCTGATCAAAGCGTAATTTTACTTTTTCCACACAGGGGTTATATACACAAAAAGGCAGGATGTGGGAGAAGGGGATGATGCAGGAATGTAAGTGTTCAGGGGGAGTACAGATATCTTTCAGAACAAAGTATCAGCTGGGTAAAGCTTCAAGGGACAGGTCACTATGACTCTGCCTATGATTCACTTGTCCTTATCTAAGTTGGTACTATCCACCATGGTTACCTATCTACAAGGTCTATGATGACTTTGGCTTGGCAACTTTTCACCAAAGCTGCTTGTTTACAATATCTGTTTCAGTTGTTTTCCACAGGGACCCAAGACTTTGTATTAGCAGATGTGTATGTCAGGCCTATGGCTGATTCTAGGCCTTCAGTGTATGAGCAGGGCTGCCCCTGACAAGACAGCTGTGCACAAACAGTCTACAGAATGCCACTGTGGCTTTGTGTCACATAGGAAAAAGTGGGCATTTCCTAATCCTTCATCAACAAGGGATAGAAACCATTAGGACTGGTGCTTGCTCTCAGTGGAGTACACTCTAGTAAAGGCAAAGACCTGGCCCTCCCCCTGGCTCCCAGTTATGATCTCCTTTCAACTAGCATGCTCAATAAGTTTCATATAGTTAATCTGAGTTGTGATATTCCTCCCATTAGTGAGCAACACTTGGGGAAACCGAGGCTCGGAATGGTCTTAGTTAAGGAGGACTTGGCTTCAACCAAGTTTCAGTTTGACTATTGAGCAGGCAAAACCCCATTGCTTTCCACATTGCCCCAGCTCATGTTTTGTTGCTATAGCAATACCATAGACTGGGTTGTTAATAAACAATATGAATATGTTTGGGTCACAGTACAATACTACAGATTGGGTCACATATAAACAGTGTAGATTTATTTGAGTCACTGATGTGAAGGTTAGGAAGTTCAAATACGAGGTGGGGCAAGTCTATGAATGCTCTTGTATGGCTCTCTTCCTTAACGACTTTGCTTTAGACAGATCCTACGGCCTAAGATAATCCACAGGAAAGGGGCGACCCTAAGCCTCAGAAGTGGGGTCTTACTAGAAAGTAGATTCATCTACCGGGAGGCTTTGTTATAGCAATCTTAATTTAGTGTTCTGAGTTTAAGAGTCATTCTGAAAAATGTTGTTTGCAAATTGGTTTTCTATTCTTGCCCCATCCCTCTCTCTTTACCCTAAAACATTGCTGTTCTGGCCTCATTTTTATTTTGGTATTGTTGGGGATGGTTTTCCCTAAAGAGAAGCCAGGTATTCCTTTGCTGCCTCAGTGGCAGATTGGACAATGGCCTTCACTTCTGTCCCATGGAAGACACGAGCAAGCTAGGAGAAGGGGGTGATGATTTGAAGAATGCTGGAAGGCTTTGTTAATCACAGGCAGGTAAAGCCCGCATGTCTTCTCCAGGATGCTGTGGAGACTGCCTTGTCTCTGCTGTTCCCACAGTATCATCAAAGCATCAAGCTAAATTAAAGCAAATGCCATCCTCCCATGACAGCAGGTGCAAAATTACTGCTAATTAGGAGTTTGCTAGGTCTAGCAGTGACTCTGTGTGAATGATAACATTGCGTTCATTAACACAACCATTTAGGGGCTCACCTTGACTCGTGTACAGAAGCTCGGGATCTGGTAGACAGTCCATTTCAAATCACCCAGGATGCTCTTGGAGAACTACATTGCTCTGACAGTTTGTGACCCAAACCCTTTATTCAGAGGAAAGAGTCATATTGCTGTAGATGCATTGGTGTGTGACTTGACTAAGCCAGACTTAGAACCGTTTCTTCCTGTGGAATATGAGAGGGACAGAACCACAAATTTGTCAAGGCAGTGCTTCTCAAACTCCGATGTGCCACCCAAAGTATAGGCTATGGTCCAGAAGCAAGCAAGAAGAGAGCTTGTTGTACATGAGGTCTTGTGGTACCCCCATACTGTGGTCTGGGACCATGTTAAATGCAGATTCTGTCTTTGTAGACCTGGAATGAGAACTGAGATTGTGTCTTCCGACCTACCAGCTGGTATTGCACTGCCTCTTCACCAGCCACACAGAAGCAGTGAGGTTCCAGCAACCCCTTTACATGTTTATCATACTAGTAGACAACATTTGTGGTTACTTGCCCTGAGTTTGGCACCGTGTAGGCTTTATGTCTTATCCAAATTATCCCCAAAGAAGGGATGCTGCCAGCAACACCAATACTTTTGATAGCAAACCCAGTAATCTTGGATAGAGGCAGCTAGCCAAGGTCACATGGGTTAGAGTTGAGCCAGTTGCTCATATGGGTCCCAGCATTTCTATTTTCAAGTAACATTAGTTTCAGGTTTTCAAGTTTTGGAAAATGCTTAAACAGTTCTATGTACTTCTGGAGAAAGAAAGCATGGTGGCTGATTCCATGGAGCAGGATGCTAACAGTCAATCCGAGTGAGACGAAGTTCTATGTTTTCTCTTCCTGCAGGTTGGCCAGCCCACTCTTGCCCCTCCTGCTGCTGATCTCTTTCCTCCATCTGCATAGCTTTGTGTTTGCCTGCCTGTATGTATTTTAAAGTCTAGACTCCACAGATGAGAGGAAGCACTGGATTTACCTTTGCTTCCCCATCCCTTTCATTCTCCTTCCCATGAGTCCCCTCTCTCCCTTTAGGTAGTCCTATTTTGCTTGCCTGGTCCATATATGCATTGTCTAGATTTTGCACATGTGCCTCATATTCTCAAATAGAAAACGAGTACCTGTGAAGGGGAACTCCCCAGTGGTTATTCCTTCTACCAAAATGTTGATCCCATCAGGAAGGAACATGTACATTTGAAAATCTGAAAACATAAAGAAAGAGGGAATCAGGGAGCTGGAAAAAGTCTGAACTGTATCCATCGCACTAGATTCTGAGAAGAGAAGCCTCCTTTTGGGAAGACAGAATTGCTAGTTTTCTCTGTTTGCTCCACCTAATTAGGCTGACCCTCAAAAGATTCTGTCTAGGGCAGCTAAAACTTCAGGAAGACAAAAAAAAAAAAAAAAAAAAAAAAAAGCACAAAGGCTCATTTTGAGGAAAAGATTGAACTCCAAATGGTTGTTTGGGGAACTTGCCTAGACTTCTGGCTGGAATTTAAGATGATATACATTTCCTTACATATTTAATACCATGCTCCATTTCCTGAGTCTTCCTTGATGGATTCTTTTTATTTGTGTGTCTAGGTATTTCTTCCTCCTATAAATGCTTATTTCTCTACACAGATACACGTGGGAGGATATTTAATTAGAATTGAAAATGTTTTTAGCGTGTTAAGTAGATTCTAAGTGGTAAGTATCATGATCTTTAAATGCTACAATAAGCATTTAATACATGTTTAATTCACTGACGAGTGCTAGGCATGTCTTCGGCAAATTCTTAATAAATTGCTCAAAAGAGCCCTTTAGAAAGCGTCATTTCACACCACATAACTCTACCTCTGCTGTTTTTCAACCTTTTCTGTCTGCAGAAATGGGAAATTCTCTTGAACATTTTTCTTAACTGATTCTGATTTACAGGCTCGGGTGGAAACTCCCAGGGACTTGTTGCAATATACTGTAAATGAAATCTGCTAGCTCCACAATTTGAAAAGTGAAGGTTGTGGTCTCTAAGTTTTCAAAAGCAGCCCATTTCACCTAGACAGTGAGTTATGGAATCCATAAGCACACAGAAAGCTTGAGTCCAGTTTTTGGCATGTGTCTTCAAGGGAAAAGCTGCATGCATCTTTCTAAGACTCTCACAGTGCACATGTCATCTGGAGGGCATTAGTACAAGATTTGCAGCAATTTCGTTCATTGCTGGTGTTAAGGGCAGCAGTGCTTTTAGCATCAAAGGACTCGATAAATTCTGCCTATGCCCAGATCTCAAACTTTGCAATTAAATTTGAGCGTAAGTGAAAGATATTTTGAAAATTAATTATATTTTAAAAGACATTAATTTAAGGAAGTCTACGGCAGTAGATCAACTCTTAAATTATTCGAATGTGGGGAAGAATAACACTGAGTTTGGCAGGATCATTTATTTCCTATTACATGCCCCAAGCTAGATGTTCTAACCACTAGCTTTGGTAGTAAGCATTTAATTTAAATGTTCTTTATCTGCAGCAAAATATCTGAAGAAAAGAAACATACTTAAATTGTAGAAAAGGAGAGACAGGTTAAGCACATTAAAGATGCTCATAACTAATAATGAGGGAATATGGCTTACTTGGTCAAAAAATAGCCTTTTGATTTTTGAATAATTTTAGATTTATAGAAAATTTACTACAACAATACAAAATTGTCATATACATGAAACCTTTCCCCACAAATGCTAATATGGTAGATAACCAAGTTTGTATTTGTCAAAATTAAGAAATTACCATTGGTATGTTGCTGTCATGTAGACTTTATTCTGATTTTATCTGGCTACCTTTTCTTTCACTAGTGCTTTTTTTCTGGCACAGGATCTTATTCCAGATATTATATTGTTGTTGGGAATATAGCTAAGTGGTAGAATGCTTGCCCAGTATGCTTAAGGTTGTAGGTTCAAACTTCTGCCCTGACAAAATACCAACCAACAAAATAAAAAAGATGATACTGTATCACACTCAGTTGTTATATTCCATTTTTGTTTTCTTTTCATATGATTTATTTATTTTATATATGTGAGTACACTCACTATATTCAGACACACCAGAAGAATGCATCAGATCCCATTATAAATGATTGTGAGCCACCATGTGGTTGCTGGGAATTGAACTCAGGACCTCTGGAAGTAGTCAGTGCTCTTAACCACTGAGCCATCTCTCCAGTCCCCTTTTTTGTTTTCTGATCAGTAATAGTTTCTTATCTCCCAACCTTCTTTTTTTGTGCCAGTTTTGAAGTATACTATTCTGTTTTTTTTTTTTTTTTTTGTATGATACTTCTCAATTTGAGTTTATCTTGGTGTTTTGTGTTCTTGTGATTATACTGGAGTTATGAGTTTTGGAGAAAAGTATCACAAAAGTGAAATGTTTTTCTGGTCATGCCACGTGTAATATATGGTACCATTATCATATCATCATAGTTTCAGTGTATCTTATTATCTGCAATGTTGACCTCCTGCTAGGTTTCTAGAATCACAGTTTGGATCAGTGAAGGAGTGCAGCTATCGATTAGTGATGTCTGCTATGAGCATAGGTTTAGGTAATAGTGACTCAGCAGGTGTTTGATGTCCTTGCTTCTTACCTAAAATCACCACATTTTGTAGGTAAAGAAACAGGTTCAGTTTGCAGAGCCTTATGGCACTGTATTTGTGGTCTACCCATTACCTTTAAAACTTTAAATCAAAGAATTTGATCAGGACATAGAATACACACAAGGATGCCTTTGTTTTTCTCACCTAATGAACTAGAAATGTATTGGTCCTTAGGTAATATTTAAGAAATTTCAATCAGTAGATATCTCAACAGGTAAAGTGCTTACTGCCAAGCTTGATGACTTGAATTCAGTCCCTGAGTCCCCCACACAGTGGAAGGGAGAACTGATTCTAGCAATTGGGCCTTTGACCTCAACATGTGTTTTATAGCATGCTCATTCATTCACATGTGCACACACACACACACACACAAAATTACCAAACAAATACATAAAATGCAAAGACTGAAAAAATTAACACTTAGCCACAGATACAGAAGAATCAACGAGGAAAAGCAAAATCATCAGATGCCCAGATAGTCACCATTATTACCTCAAGCTCAGGGGCCTGAGATTGAAGACCCATCTCTGCGTCCTTAATATCCTAAAACCCTGCTTGTGTCTGCTGCCATTCTTATTAAGTCACAAAAGCTGAAGTACCTACAAGTTTCCTACAGGAGACTACCAAACAAGCCCCTTTTAATGAAGAACCTCATGATAGAACATTTTCTATTCCACCAAAACATGTTTGGTTATCATGGATTTTTTTTCTTTTCACAAATTTTAGCCTTTCAAAATTTTACCCATGTGAGAACTGGAGGGGGGGGGGGGATGATTCTGATACTTTGATTTAATCAGGAAGCTGTGTTTACTAACACAGACGGTCCTTGCCCTCAATTGGTTTTTGATCTATCAATAAAGGTGCTAATAGCCAATGGCTGAGCGCAGAAGTTGCATGGGTAGGATGCAATGAGAATCAGAGATGGGGAAGAAGGGGACAGAGTAGTGGCAGGAGAAAAGCCAACCAGCCATGTGGCTTCCTCCCCAACTGGGCCTGGGGTAGCAAGGTAGCAAGGGAAGGTTTAGGAATGCATTCATTCCTAAACAGTCATTGAGTTAGCCAAGACATTTTAAGAATAATTGGTGTGTGTGTGTGTGTGTGTGTGTGTGTGTGTGTGTGTGTGTGTGTGTATTTTCTATTCATGAATCCTCGTTAGCTCCTGGACAGGTACATGCATGCAACCAGCCAGGAACACAAAGTGGTATAGAGAAAACTACATGCTACAGAGAACAATGTAGAAAGTAACAGCCATTTGTTAGTCATTGAATTGTATTTTGGCTTCGCATCAGCAAATGAAGCATCTGTGATTCCAGACCAAGTGCAGCTTATAACCTGGTGCAAGGAGACAATGTAAAATAAATCAACATAATTGTACCAATCATGATGAGTACACTGGAGAATGTGGACACTCTCCAGAGTGCTGTTTACAAAAGGAGGAGAACAAGGCAAAGAAGAAGCCTAGGGAAGACTTGGCTGAGAAAGAGTTGTCATACTGAGAAGGTTACTTGTGAAATGTCCAATCAGAAGGGACTATTTGCATGTAGATCCTAAGAGGAAAGAACTGAAAAAACACATAGGTTGGATTTTACTAGCCAATGGAGCAGTGTGCTGAATCCTACCTGTATCCATGAGATGTTCTTTCAGCATCTCTGAGTCCGGGATGGCTTTTTCTGGCACACTAGATCATCAGACTTGGCATGTGTGGTCCTTTGACTATGCCTGGTCCAGGGAAAGACACTATTAGGAGGTGTGGCCCTGTAGAAGTATGTGTGTCACAGTGGGGGAGGCTTGGAGACCCTTATCCTGGCTGTCTCACAGTCAGTCTTACTCTCACTGGCTTTGAATCAAGGTGTAGAACTCTCAGCTCCTCCAGCACCATGTCTGCTTGCACACTGTCGTGCTTCCTGTCATGATGAAAAAGAACTGAACCTCTGAAAATGTAAGCCAGCCCCAATTAAATGTTGTCCCTTATAAGAATTGTCTTAGTCATGGTGTCTCTTTACAGCGATGGAAACCCTAATTAAGATAACATGGCAAGGTTGTGTATCCTTCAGTGGGATAACTCATGGCAGGTTGAGTATTTTTTGAGATATCCCAAGGAGTCCTCATGGGACTGAACTTTGATTGCCCATTGTGGCCAGCTGTTAATAACACACTCTATCCTGGCTTCCTTCCCATTTCGCCTCCTCATTCCCTGATCAGTTTCTTCTTGCTCAAATGTCTTGAACTCAAATCCTGGTCTCCAGGTCTTATTGGGATGAACTGAGTCTGTAACAGATGGGAAAGGATGAAGGAAGCTGTATTGGAAAAACTAGAACCCTGGGTGGGTGGGGCTTTGGCAGGCTTGGAGCTTGGTTTCATTCTAAGGCCCAGACACAAGTACAGGCTCCTAGAAAGGAATGACCTTAGTCTTCAAAGGTATGCTCTAAAAACGTGCTACAGGGATACAGAAGGCACCCCAGTGACAAGATGGTTGAACTTTTTAAACAAACAAGATCCACAGAAGTAGTCATCTGCTCATGGCCACATAATAGATCTGGCTCTACTGCTCACTGTCTCGTGACCATGCTCTCCTAATATCCAGGACTCAGTAGAGACTGCCCCTCCCCCCCCCATACACTTATGTGGCTTTGATAACAGCATAGAGCAATTTCAGCCAAGACAGAATTGGCTAAAGGATGCAAAGTGAATTTTGAATTCAACCTTGCGCTGTAGAGGAATACACCAGATAATTACCATAACATGTTAGACAGCTGAAATTGTAGGAGAGAGAAACAGTTAAGACAGTGGCCTAGTTATTAAGTGTTAAAGACACCGAGGGGGTTTTGCTTCCTTGTTAAGTACCAGGATAGGGCATGCTAACCATTTGCAAATATTTGTAAAGGTGCAGAAAGAGAGTAGAGAAATTACTTAGCTTTAGAACTGTGAGGGAAGCTTGAAGTAATGAGGTGGAACAAAAAGGGAAATATTATTAGCGGGAGAGTGGGAAGCAGGGTCTCTGGGACGAGAACCAGTCAATTGTATTTACACACAAACCCAATTGTCTGAGGGAACCTTATGCAATGTTTGAGAGAAAAAAAAAAACCCATGGTGTTAGAAAGCTTGATGCCAGTGCTAGTCTCCTGCATGTCTTGAAGCTATTTTCTCGTACCCTCCCACTTTCCCAACACATTTACTATGTATGTGAAACACAATTATTTTACAGCAGTAGGATGTGTCGTGCAGTTTGATGTTTTCTGACTAAGCCAAATTTCTCTCTCATGAAGCAGAGTGGCTAAATAATTGGACTACAGACCAACTGTTCTCTAATTACACCCCCTCCCTCGCTGGGTATCTGGGTATGTAGCATCAAACGAAAATGCATTACCATTGTTAATGATTTTTACAGTTTTTAACATTTGGAAAAATTTGTATCTCTCTCTCTCTCTCTCTCTCTCTCTCTCTCTCTCTCTCTGTATGTGTGTGTGTGTGTGTGTGTGTGTACTGAGGGTTGATCCCAGAACCTTGCACATGCTAAGTAAGCACTCCATCACCGAATCACTCCCTATTAGCCCCTTTAATATTTGCCTAATTTTGAACTTCAAAGCAGCCACACAATTGAGTAGTAACTGGAAAACACATTTTTATGCTGTGACTTTGGACAGTTGTACTTACAAAGAAACAGCAACACAAATGAATGAAAGCAGACCCCGGCCCCTGCTTTGTATCCGATGTTACCAGTTGATCCTGAAGTAGCTATTGCTGAATATGATTTTCTGCTAATCAAGGTCATTTATTTATTTTTTTAAAATTTTATTTGGATCAGTCAGGTCCAGCAGGAACCATTTCATAACCTGCAAGTCACCCACCCAAGGAAAGGTACTGGCAGTCCTCATAGTGTGTGTGTCCTCTGAGGATAGGATACCACAGATCTGGCTACCAAAGTTCCCCCCTTCTCTGTGTTGTTTGAAGTGTCATCGTTGAAAATAACTTCTTAGCGCACCGTTTGTTTTGTCTTCCATTAGGAGCCAGCCAAATAGCAGCTATAATTATGTCTCCTCGAGATGATGTTGGTTTGATGGAGGGCTGGGCTGAAAATATCGCCTGCATTATCATCTGAAAAAGGCACAGAAGGAGCCCTGTCTTCAAACCACAGCATGAACCCCAGACCCAAGCGATTCTAAATGAACCAACAAAGTGAAAAAAAAAAAAAAAGAAAAAAAAAAGACAAGCATGTTTATTTGACCACAGACCCATCGAAATATCACTTTGATGAATGCATGAATGCAAACACATTTGTCATCGGCACCAGGAATTACTTTTCAGTGCTTCTTGGTTAAAGCTGTTGTAGTTGTAAGGGGCAGAGGTCCATACAAGCTAGCGTGAATAAGAAAGGGAATTTATTGCAATAGTACAAGTGTATGTTTGGAATCCATGGAGGCTGAAACAGGAAAAAATTCACCAACCCAGGTACCTGGCTTCTCTGCCTTTCTCTTCACTTCCTCACTCCCTGGAGGGAAGTTATGTCTCCTTCCTTCTCTTCTTAGTGTTGACCTCACTGCCTCCATTTTGAACCACCTCATGTAGCCACAATAGCACTCGGCAGTTACAAGTCAGCTAAATTCTGGGGCTGATGGGACTAGTCTGATGAGCTCAGTTGTCATGGACAGAGAACTATTTAATTTAAATATGGTTGTCAGGCATCAAACCTATGAGAATGTGTAGATTCCAAAGGGTTTGTTACACTTACTGTCAGGTGATAGCTCATAGATTTATCCATTTATTCATTCAAAAAGTATTTATTCGAGTGACATGTGTCAGCCATTGTGGGCACGAGACAAAAGAGAGATTTACTGAAGAACAAAGCAGACATGATCTTTGTCCTCATGAAACAATCTAGAGTCAAGATATAAAAAGTAATTGAGCAGGGATATTAGAAGGTGAGAGGAGGTGGAGAGGGGTAGGCAGATGGCTCAGAGGTTAAAAACACTGGCTGCTCTTCCAGAGGTCCTGTGTTCAATTCCTAGCAACTACTTGGTAGCTCATAACAATCTGTACTGGAATCTGATGCCGTCTTCTGGTGTGCACACATACATGAAGGTAGAACAGTGTCTACATAATAAATAAATAAATCTAAAAAAAAAAAAAAGGTGAGAAGGACTCCTAGGAGGAGTCTGGGGAGGGAGGGAAAGTGACAAGGACTCAGGAAGGTATAATAGTAAACCTTAGGAATGGTGTGTCTAAACTGACACTTGAGCCCAGAAATACAACTGAAGGAATGGCAGGGGCTCTGGATGCTTAATTATGAGTTGACTTTTTTTTATGGATCCCCAAAAACCTTTATGATGGCAACTAAAATTTTATTTTATTTTGTTTATCTTTTTACTTTTGAGGTTTGTCACTGAAGTCACTCTCTACAGAGGTAGAGCCTGGTACTTTTTTTTTTTTTTTTACACTCAGCAGATGCGATCAGCCATCCTGGCCCCAAACCACGTTCTTTGGTATTTTCAGAATCAAATAATGAACAGTGCCAGCAAAGACTGGAAAAATCAAAACAACAACAACATCAACAAAAAAAACAAAAAGCAAAACAAAACAAAACAAAACAACAACAACAACAACAACAACAAAAAGCAAGCCAACCAACCGGCAAACTCTGGCTGTTACTCTTGCAAAGGAATTAGTGATGTCATACCAGTCTAGCCCAACTGAGCTTCAAGGTCAGTAGAGACAGAGCACAGTGCTATCAAGAAAGCAGCCAGTGTCTGGGTGTGGTAGGGTCTTTGCCATGTAGAACTGCAGGTCAAAGGGCTCTGAGCATCAGTCTTTCAATACATTTCAATACATTCAGTTGTCTTGTTATGATTTAATAGGCTATGAGTTCATGTGAGGTAAAAAAAAAATGCTTAAATCGTAGTGGCCATATCTCTGTTAGTGATAATGTGGTTATCATTTTCTTTATCTTAAATGCTGATCATTGCAAACCTATGCTCACAGCATCCTTACTCAGCAATGTTTTTATAGGGGTGGAAGCAACTCAAATGTCTATCAACGGATGACTAGATAAACAATGTGTCGTATGGGCGTAGGGGACTATTAGTCAACCTCAAATACAAGGAGGTCCTCTTACATGTAATAACATGGATGAGACTTGATGACATTACACCAGCCATACAAAGACAAACATTAAATTTCAGGTGTATGAGGTATCTGACTAACAAGGAAGTGCAGTGCTGACTAACAGGGTCTCGAGGTGAGAGGTGAAGGAGGAAGAAGTCAGTAGCCATTGCTTAATGGATATAGATGTTCAGTTCTGCAGGATAAAAAGTCCTGGGGTGTACTCTCCCCCCCCATGAGCAGGACTGAGAGAACTTGGTTGCCACAGCAAGGTCAAGTGACGGGATCTAGGTGGAGTTACTCACCTTGGCTGCCCAGAACACAGCACAACTGCCCCTGGGCTTGCCTTGAGACATCTCCGGCTGTGACCTGGAACGAACTATGGATTATCCCACCCATCTGAAACCAGGAGGGGTTGTGGGTTGGGTCTTCCCCTTTAAATTGAGAGCTGAACATTAAAGCTTGGGGCCTTGATCAGAGAACTTTGTCTTGGCCTCATCTCTTCTCGCCCTCCTTCCCCTTTCATTCCCAGCCCCCCTTTCAGGTGAATCCAGTTGACTTGTGGCCGCGGGCGGCTACACAGGGGATTTGCTGATGGCAGTCTGAATGGAGTAATGAGCTGGACACTTAACAGTTGTTAAGATGATAAACTTCTATTGTGTGTGTGTGTGTGTGTGTGTGTGTGTGTGTGTGTTTACCGTGATTAAAGAAGGAAAATGGAATTCTGGGCTGGACACAAGAGCTGAACAGTCTCCTGGAGATCTGTGTCAGTCTTGCAGAAGAATTCCTGTGATGGCAAAGGAGTAAAGCTTCACTCAGATGAAGAGCAAGCAAATGCCAAGCTAGGAAACCCATAAAAGCTACCGACGCCCAGCTGTCCATCCAGGTCATTCACTAACTGGATTTCAATTGGTCCTTGTTCCTCCTTCCATCCTTTGTAGACCCAGACAGTTTGACCTCTTCGTGGTCTACATGGCCCCTTGGTGGAGTCCAGGGCCCAGGCACACCTGTGTTGTCTCCAGTTTTGTATTGTTCAAGCTTGGGAGCCTTTCCCATTCAGAAGGTCCACATTTTTAAATGGTGCTTGATATTAGAATAGGAACATAATTATTTTGTCCCTAATTACACTGAAAGTCAGGAAGCAGACAATTTAGAAGTTATCATATGTTTCACACTGCCACCGAATGCCAGTCACGTGGTGATGGATGCTTAGGACGTCAAAGAGAACACAAAATGAACAAAGCGGCAGATAAACACGCCCCCCCCCCCCACCAAGCTGAAAACACAGTGGGAGCTTCTCGTCAAATGGAGATGCACAAACTTGCTTACTAATTTGAACTCATTGGCCTCACTCCTTTATTTTCAAGCTTGGATGGCACCAGGTTGGTATGAATCAAGTGGAGATGCCTAGGATCACCTTAAGGATGAGATCACATGGGTCAGCTGCTTGTTCATTCTACATCATTAGCTGACATAAATGTCAGCCACTTCACCAAATTTGTCTTCAGGTACCCAGCTTTCCTGCAGCACACTCAACAGTATCTAGATTCCACGAAGACACTGCTCATCCATGCACACTATTCCGATTTACTTCTCTGAGAAGGAGATGGAATTCTCCCCTTAAAATGCTTGTGTCCTTTTCCCCCTCACCACCGGTCTCTATATCACACGTAGTAAATGTATGTCTAGACACTGGCAGCCTTCTTTGTGACAGCCACAGTGGGATCTGCTGTGATTGGACTCCCTGCACTGGATCTTGTGGAGAACTTCTCCTCTGATGTACATACACCTGTGTTATTGTAAGCCAGCTGCTTTCATGAAATGAACCCCTCTCTGTATTGGACCAGCCCATTTACAGCTTCAGTACCATTTTTTGGAGGGGAGGGAAGTACAGTAGATGTTGCTTCTGTAACGTAAAGTGGTGTATTCCATGAAAATTGCACGTCACAGACACAGAAAGAGTCTCCATCATCTTTAAAAAAAAAACAACAAATAAACAAAAAAACAAAAATAATAAATTGGGGCTTAAAAAATCAAAACAAAAGCAAGCAAGAAAGCAAGCAAGCAAACAAACAAAAAAGTATAGTAATCCTGTCAGGCCTGAACTTTATATGTAGATTAGGCTGGCTTTGAACTCACAGAATCCACCTAGCTCTGCCTCTGAAGTGCTGGGATTAGAGGTATGTACCACCTCACCCTGTTATGTTGCCTTTGAGACATCATCAGTATCCGGTCGAGTAACTGAATATCCCCAGCCATTTCATACTGCCCATAAATTGCAGAGAAATCTAGCCTCGGTACTCAAAATTACTCAAACGTAGATTGAATCAACTGCCTTTGACTAATTAATTGGTAATAATTAATCTATATTTTATTTGTGCTGCTTGTATTTCTGCAAACTGCTGACACCAATGTAAGTCTCCTGTAGTATATAGCTCTGGCATGCATAGGCACCCCCCCCACCTTCTGCTGCTGTTGCTTTATGGTTATTTTTCAATAGCTGCTGACATCAGTCACCAAGAGAGTAACTGATGTGATGGCAAAGAGTTCGTTTATCTAGTTCCTGTGATTTCTTGCACCTAGAATTCTGCACATCTGGCCCCTGCCAAATATTTATGGAATGAATGAATGAATGAATGAATGTAGCCTGACTTACATGTTTGGAGAAATGTTGACTATGTGAAAGTGCTCCCCACAGAAAGTAGTTACCACTGCCCTTTCCTGGTAACATGTGCCACAGTAGAGTAACTAGCCACACATTCGACTGATTCACGGTTCAGCCCTGCTCTCTATTGTCTTTGTTTCCTTAAGGATGTTTTTCTGTCTGATTACATCCTCATCTCCCCTGCATTATTCCTCAGACACTGGACTCCTTGTAAACTATTGTTTCAACCTCAAGTTCAGTAGGGAAAACCAATTGAGTCTTGTAGAGACCCAGATAGCCTAAGTGTGTACTTAGCGCTCCTCACATGCCTCATCCCTACTGTGGGCTGTGGAGCAGGAGAAATGAAGTCGTTAGAGTTCAGGGTTGATCTCAAGCCCTATTTGCATTCCGAAACAAAGAACAGGTCTGTGCTCCATTGTGATTGTATAATAGGAAGTAAAGGACTGTAGCTTATGTTACTTGGAGTTGATTTAAATTTTTATGAACCCAACACCTCTGAAAGGCAATAATCAAAAATGAAGGCACGGTAATTATTTTCATTTGAAAACATCAGAATGAGACCTCATTACATTCTGGTGAGTGACTCAAGAGCGGGGTGGGCAGGCAGAACATCGCGGCTCCATTTTGAAAATAAATTTCTTCAACTATTCAGCAAAGTCCTGGAAAGAAGTACTAAGCCAGAGGTGACCATTTTCAATCACTTCCTCCCATCCTTTTAATTAAGGACGTCTTAAGGATGGCGGAGTGTGCTGGGACATACATATGTATCTATCATAAACAAGATGTATTTTTCAGAAATGGATTTAGGTTTTGGCACCAACTTGATAGGAGATCAAAGCACTAGTTAGCATCAGAAGGATTTAGATACATTTGTCATAGGCAGCTGTTATGCTAATCCCATTTATGCAGTTGTCAGCTGATAGGCTCTGATGAGCCAGCTGAGTGGGAAAATCATTATTCTATCCCTATTGTGGTAAGTGTTATTTATTACTGTCAACTGGTATTAATGTTTGATTCAGAGATGGAGAACGGGCACCATCTACATGAAGTCCATCCATTCATGGTCATCTGCAACAAAGGGAATCGCTGAATTCCAGCCAAACGAACTTCATTTCTGGGTGAAAAAAGAATAATGGATTTAATTTGCATATGTTTTAAAAGGGTAATGAAGTAATATGATGTTTATCTTGGTTGAAGAGTGGTAATTTTCCTTGGCGGGACTCCAGCCTTGTTGGAGCCATTGTGAGGCGTTTATGTTGGGTTGGTATGGAAGGACTTTTCAAAGCAGCAGGTGCATTGGGGGTGGGGTGCAGGGGCAAGATGATTTATTCATTAGGCCAAAAAATGAGCAATCTGGACATCTATTTTTTTTTCTTCATCTTCCTCAGAAATATACTTGTGACGAAATCCCCTCTTTCCCCCATGATGGTGATAGCCCCTGATTTTCACATTCTTTTTGTGGCCTTTGACAGTTTAATTATGTGAAATTTCTAACCTGTCACTCTCCACGTTTCTGCTCCCCCTTTTGTTATGATTGGATTTACTCTTCCGTCTCCATCTGCATGGCTATCTGATGTTTTGGAATGGGGGTATTGCTTTCTAGTTATGGTAAAGTGAGGAGATGGTTCAGGGTGGTAACCAGCGGCGGCGGCGGCGGGCTTATTCTTAAGCATTTTGTTCAATTAACTGCTCAGCTGAGCTCCTGTTCTTACAAATGATTCCCCTCTGTTTGGAGACTTGCAGAGAGCCGTTCCCCTTCCCTACAGCTGCATTGGTGAGTGCTGCTTTGGGTTATTTTTCTTGTGTTAAAAATACAGATAACCTAATTATAGCGCTTCCCTGTTCCCAAACGCCTCGCCTAATGACTCATTAGTGCAGTGAGAACACTTTCCATCGCTTCCTAAATAATATCTCATTTCTAAGGACTTCATCTTCTTTTTTTCATTTTTTTTTTTTTGCTCTGAAAAAAAAAATAGCTTGACTCAACATATTTAGGAGACTTTGGATTTTTGCTGATTGTCTCTATTTCTGTAAGGAGCCGGACACTTTTCAGGATCTAGCCTCGGATTCCTTTTAGAATTGATAAAAATGGGACCAGATGCATTGGTTAAGTGGGAGCAAGATACGGGTCAAAGTTTTGAGAAAATCCTTTGTGTTGGTTATCGATGTGATAAAGACCATGACCAAACACAACTTGAGAGAGGAAAGGGCTTATTTCAGCTTGTTTGTCCAGATCGCAGTCTACCCTGAAGGGAAGTCAGGGCAGATTCTAAAGTAGGAACCTGGAGGCAGGAATTGAACCAGAGGTTATGGCAGAATGCTTCTTACTAACTTGCTCTCCGTGGGCTTGCTCAGCCTCCTTTCTTATACCACACAGGCCCACCTGCCCAGGGCTGGCTGTGCACAGTGGGCTGGGTCCCCTCACTTCAATCATTAATCAAGAAAATACTCCCCAGACTTATGTTCAGGCCAATGTGATGAAAGGCATTGTCTCTGTTGAGGCTCCCTCTTCCCAGATGACACTTGCTTGTGTTGAGGTAACAAAAAAATACTAATGAAGACTCCATGAACCTGAAGCTGCCTTCCTCCTCCTCCTGCACTGAGGTACCTTTACAGGCATCGAGAAACTTACCTTTCGTTTTGTGATTCAATCTACCATCTGTCCTGAGGACAGCATAATGCTTCATTTATTCATTTATAGACGTAGACTCAAGAAGCATGAATCTAGTCACACAGTGTTGACAAACTTACTCTCTAGCGGGCTGGGTAGTGTCCAAGGCTTTGTGGGCCAGTTGACCTCCGGTGGAATTATTCAAGTTCTGATGTTAAATGTAAGCCCAGTCGAACCTATACATGAATAAATCTTTATTCAAGGATGCTGAACTTTGAACTTTATATGAGCTTCACATGTCATGGAATATTATTTTTTCTTTTCATTTCCCCCCACCCAATTAAAAACATAAAACATCCTCACTTCCCAGACCATACATACACGGTGGCTGGATTTGGCCCGAGATCTGCCAGGATATCACCTCTCTGGCTTCACTCCCTGTTCTTGTTCCTGTTCAGTGTTCTGCAGCCTCCAGCATCTCTTCTGCTCAGTGCACATGCTGGCCCTGTTCCTGCCTTGGGCCCTGTATCTTGCTGTTTCTTCTTCCCAGATCACTTTTTATTACCCCCAGATGTTCCCACGGTTGATTTTCTTCTCTTAAATTTGTTTGGGAACAAAGTAAAATGCTGTCTGTTCATGGGATCTTCACACTGCCCTCCAAACCAGTGGGCAGTAAAATAACCATGTCCTTATATTTGTTTGTTTATAAATAAATATTTGTCTTCCGGGATGTTAAATTCTGGGAGACCAAAGTAATTTACCCTCTTCCCGAGTCTGGCTTTCATTGCTTAGCATAGTTTCTGATACATAGAAAAGGTCAGGCACGGCTTATCAACTAAAGAGGGTTGTGGTAACATGGAGTGGGATGCAGAAGAGTGTCAAACAGAAGGTATGCCCTGGCATTCTGGAAGCCATTTTGTTATTACCCTTCTAAATCAGAACCATGAAGTAAAAGAGCAAAGGTATTCAAACACAAACAACCATGCCACAGACACTACTTTCTGGGAGCTACAAGGGGCTTGAGGCTATGAGAACACATGTAGGCATCTTCACATAATGTAAACTTTGCACTGAGTGCTGGATCTGCAGAGAGGATAGAGGAGAATTGGCCACAGTACAGGGCTCTGAATGCTGAAGCAATATGCAAGGGCCAATAACATCTGAGGATCCATATGATGGCTTCATTTAAGAGTGGATCTCTTCCTGTTGCAAGAGATGTGAGCCTCTGAATGCTTAGGTCTGTAGGAAGTAGCTGACGGATGGGCTTCTTAAATGTAAAGAAGCCCATATTCTCTCCCCTTCTTTTCTGAGAGGGTGCCCCCCCCCCATCCTCTTACCTTTACACATTAAGTCTCTGCAAGGCTAGACACAGCATCCTCTCCCACTGAGGACAGACAAGGCAACTGAGTTAGAGAAACAGATTCCACAGACAGGCAACAGCTTTAAGGACAGCTCCCGCTGCAGTTGTTGGGGGACTCTGCAGACAAAACTACACATCTGCCACATATGTAAGGGGGCAGTCTGTGTATGCTCTTTGGTTAATGATTCAGTCTCTGAGACAAGGGTCCATGTTAGTTGATTCTGTTGGTCTTCTTGTGGAGTTCCTATCCCTTTCAGGGCCCTCAGAGACTAAAAGGTTTTTAACTATGTTATATTTTCTTCATTATCCTTTGGCTAGATAGAAATATCTATCTAGATAGATAGGATAGAAAGAGAGGCTAATGGGTGAAATGGCCACTTTGGTATCTGAGGCATTACTCAGTTTCCCTCCCAAGGAGAAGAGGAGCCTCTGGGTTGGCAAACTCACAGTGGGATTTTGTTATTGTTGTTTTGTTTGTGTTATGTTTCTCTCTGTCTCTCTCTGTCTCTGTCTCTCTCTGTCTCTGTCTCTGTCTCTCTCTCTCTTTTTTTTTTTTTTTTTTTTTTTAGAAATGGGAAACCAGAATTTGTAAACATTAGCACCAATTTTGCGTTTTGAAAACGTGTATGACCTGGAGTGGAGGACCAGATCTGACCTGTACTCTGCTGCTTTCGCTTCCTTGGTCTAACCTGCTCCTCTTCTATTAGAATTCGCTCAAAGGACACTTCTTTCTTTGCACATTCCCTATATCTTGCAAATCATGTGACTATCCACCTGTGAGCTGTAATTCTGACTGGACTCCTCAGAGACCCCAACCAGATAATTAACTCCTGGAGGATAAGGATTAGAATCAGACTGCTTAGCCCATGCTGTTTAGATTCTGGGCTCAGCAGAAGTACATGGAACTCATCGCTCTGGTAGATGCGAGCATGGCGTTGTCAAGGAAACGCTACAGCATTCCTTTCCATGGAACTTGACTTTTGTTTTCAGAAAACCTTGGCTTCTTCTGGACAACCTATGCGTGCATGTACATGTGTGTCTGTGCACACGGGCACATGCATGGTTTTTGCACTGCATCTTAGGGTGATCTTTGTTTCCTTTCCAGTGGGTGGACCTCTTTTAGCTGATGCTCACCTATTTGCTTTCTTTCCTCTCTGAGGTTGATTCTGTTTTTATTTCATTCTTTAACAAGTGTTTTTAAAAGAAACCTCGATTCTTTTCCTTTTCCTTCTCCTCTTCCTTCTTCCTCCTTCTCCTCCTCCCTCTCCTTCTCCTCCTCCTCTTTTGACAAGCTATAAATGAATAAACACCAACCACGTTTAACTTGATATTTTTTCTAGGGTGGCTTCTAGGGAGTTAGTTATGGGAAGGAGAAGGGGTGAGCATGTAGCCTTCTATCTTGTTGGTTCATGCTATGCCATCACACTCTCTAGGGGTAATTAGACAGTGACTATTCAAAGGATGGATAGACAATGAGATACTTGGCCACATCAATAGACTTAGAAAAATGAACCATTAAAAGAGTCAAGTAAGTTGATGATATAAGCTATAGGGTTTTCTTTTGAGATTGAAGACTGGGATTTGAGATTTTAGCTGCCTTCCTCTGCTTGTAAGTTTACTACTAGAGTTACATCCTAGAGCATTGAATGGGAGTAAGCTGAAGGAGGCTGGAATTGCATCCCATTATAACTGACACTTCTAGGATTCATTTTACAACTTGCGATTTTAATTCTGGCAAAAAAATGTATTTAAAATTATCTCTTGTCACCATCTCTTATTAAACATAATGAAAGTTGATGATATTCTAATAACATTAAACTGTTTTGGTAGTCACTGAGGTTCGTATGAAAAGACTATTCAAGCTAAGAAAATAGTGTATCATTTCTGAAAGAAGTATTTGGGGAGCTTTGAGAAGCTGAGTGTTTCATTCATCGCACACACTACATTATTCCTCGAACCAGTGGGTAATTTAGAAGATAGTCTCTGTGTTAGATATGTTAATATGCAATTAATGGGAGAAAATCAAGGGCATTTTAGCAAAAGGAATGAGAAGGATAGATCACTTCACTGTTTTTGTTGTCTATGTTTCTGGGTGATGCAATGCAGGTTCAAAATATCCTGTGCATCCAGATTTTAGTAGACTAAGTAACTGATGTAACTAGGTCATTGCCTTTACAGAGACAGAGAGGGGCAAAGAGTCAGACTGGGAGTGTGAGAGACAGGGAGCCCTGGAGGGTAGTTATGAAGCCTCCAGCTCTCCTAATGTGTTCATCCTTAGTTGACACCGCAATGATCTCAGCTGGACAGCTTTTGTGGCCCTGATAATCAGTGGAGACGGTGTTGTACAAGGGGAATACCTCGGTCCACTCACGAAGAACACAATACTAAATTTTCAGAAAAACAAAAACAAAAGCAAACCACCAGTGATAAAAAGATCTGGGCTAAAGATGTAGTTCAGTAATAGAATGTTTGTGTACAAGCCTTGGGTTGGGTCTTAGCACCACTATAAACAAACAAACAAACAAACAAACAAAAAACAAAATAAAAAAACCCCCGAACCTCTAACATAATACATCTCAAGCCCAGCATGCCAGCCCACACCTGTAGTCTTAGAGGGAGGAATCTGAGGTAAGAGATTAAAAGGCCAGTCTGGGCTACTTATTAACTCTGAAGCCCTGTCACAAAAAAACCAAAACCAAAACAAAAACAGTTTGGCCAGGTTGTAATTGTATCCTTGGAGTTAGAACCTTTTACTGCCAACCTTACTCTGAAGGAGCAGCACCTCTTGGAATTCCAGCAAGGGACATATTCCAAGCCCAGATTACATTAAATACAAGGTTGTCTTGGGTTAGATGCACCCTGTCCTAAGGAGGAAGAAATTTTTGTAGCTTCCTGAGGTGACTTTTACTCATCAGAAGCCCCCTCTACCCATGGGCATTTGCAATCCTTTGCTTATCTATCACCTACCTGCTCATAAGAGTTGTCTGTTTTAAATTTAAGTTCTTTCTATGATTTTTAAGCTTGGGAATGTTTGTTAAATGTATGTCTCTTACACCCACACATCTTTTCCATTAGTCCCTCTGACATACAGCTTTTGGTCTCGCTTGGTTTTAGTGCTGATGGCAGAACTCAGGGCCTGGGTATGCTAGCTAGGCAAGCACTCTGTCTCTGAGCAACATGGCTACCGTTGGGGATTTTGAGAGAATCTCACTTCGTCTTCCAGGATGGCTTTGAACTTACTGTATTTTGGGGCTGGCCTCAAACTCATGACTTCACTTCCTCTGGTCTCTTCAGTGCTATGATGATAAGTGTGTGTAACCACACCACTCTCTTTATGATGTTCTTCAACAATATTTATTCTTGAAATTGAAAAAAAAAAAACCCATCATCTACAAAAGTTCTCTTACAGTTATTCTTGGCCCTGATTTTCTCGTTAAATTTCCTTTTGTGTCCCCATTTTGTCCCCTGGATAGTTTTCTTCCTTTCATCCCTACAGTTAAAGCATTCATCTCAGAGTTATTAACTTGATTTTTTTTTTTAAATTTAAGATCAGTGCATTTCTCTTACCCTCATATTTTTTTTATCATGAATAATTTTAAACAAATATAAAAGTATTGTAATCCCTTTGTATCTGTTATCAAGTTTGACATCTGTTATCAAGTTTGACAAGGATCAACCTCACGGTCATTTTTATTTCTCCCAGATGTATCTGGCTCTGCCTTCTCTTTGTACCCCCCAGTTCCCTCAACACTGTCTTCTGTCCTTGCATGCTGGCCGTGCTTGCGGGTCTCCACCAGTTCATTAATACTTAACATCTTTCACTTCCGACTTTAGCTTTTATCATTTCCCTGTGAGTAACTTTGTCATCAGAGAAGTGTGCTTGCCCGTCCCTTAAAATCTCCTTCTGTGTGTTCCATCATCCTGAAATGTTTCTATTTGAACAATGCTATTTGCTAAACTTATGAGCATTTTCATAAATGAATTGACTTTGAGATGCCCCCCCCCCCCCCCCCCCCCCCCCCCCCCGTCTCTACTCTCTACATTAGGATTCTAATCAGTGTGCTAATGAGCGGGTGCAGAAAGGAGCGTGTTTGCAGATTGCCAGCTTAGACTTGTCCTTGTTTAACTAAAAGCTTTACCTAAAAGCAGGGCTTTAAAGCCCCCTTCCATCCTTGAACATTTCTTGTTTCTTAAGCGCTTAGGGAAGCGTCTCCTCTTTGTTGACAGGTTAGGTTTAAAACAATGGCACACGGCTTATATCGTCATACAAAACAGTCTTGCTTTTGGTATAGTGTTTTAAACTCACCTCCTCAGGTTTTTAAAACTGTTCCGACTTAGAATGAAAACTGTGAGACATGATTCCTCTGTCGCCTGAGCTTTGGCTTTGGTCCTGTCTCCTTAATTGGGCTCAGTTGATTTCAGAGTTTCCTGTGATGTTTCTATCCTACAGCTGTCAACCCAAAGAAAGAATTAATATCAATAATCCAGTGATCGGATTTAATCTGTAAGATTAGTCATCAACTAAGCTTCAGAGATGCTGGCTGAAAAGAAAACCCTTGTCGATTTTCTGTTCTCACGCGATAGCGTAGGGTGTCTGTTCATGCAGATGTGTAAAATCGCACATTCACCTGTATTTTATTGCACGCTTTGTGTTTTAGCAAACAATGTAAACCATTGTGCTAAAAAGAGGCTCCCTTCTCCCCAATGGCGTCTTGTCGACTCTTATTTCATTTCTCACATATCCAGAGCTGCCTTAGCTGCTACTGATTTTGGTCCTTAGAGGCTTCCATTTTTGTACGTTTGTTTTAACAAGCATTGATTGATATGCTGTTCTCTCAATTACTAAGGCACTGCTTTCTTTACTGGAGAGATGGAGAGATAAAGACAAACGGTGATAGAGCAGGAAACTGAAGTCCCTGTGCCTGCTCTTTTACAGCGTTTCTCTTTCTGCTGATTCAGACCCTATATTTGCTGTGTTCATGGTTTAGCAGATGGGGAGGAAGAAGCAGAGAGCATCTTTATTCTCATGCTGGTTCATGGCCTTTGTGACAAGTGATGTTTAGTACCTAGCTTTAAGGTAGGGGACACAATTTGGCAAAATGTGAGGTAGAGCAAGCTTTTTGAGCTTAAATATCTTTAGGATATTTGTTGAGATATGTATGCTATGGACAAAAGAATCTGTTTTTTTTCCCCCCAAGAAGTTACACAAAGTTAGTTCTTCATGGTCATAATACAATTCAGCATTTTAGGGGTAATGAGCAATACTATAATTTTTAAAAAAAATGAACTCAGTATGACTTTGTTTAACTCAACAGATCACACTTTCTTGCACATAACAAATGCATTGGGAGCAGGGAACAAGAGACATTTTGCTTTAAGTGAATATCCACTCTCAACGGCTTTGATTAACAAAATGTACTTCATCATCTTAAGTGATTCAGGATACAGAATAATGCTCAGATATAATCTCTTACCTCTCATAGCTCAAAGCCCAAGAAAGCCAATTTAAAGAAGGCAGAAATCCATTTATTAACCCATTCATTGATTCTTCCTTTCAATAGCCATTTATTACATCCCAACTTTGGCCCAGGCCAGGTAGAGACACTGGTGAAATAATGATAGAAAATAAAGTCAAAAAGCCTTAGGATAAATTCCCAAAGAAGCAATAGGTGGTCTAGATCCAAAAGAGTGTGCCGTGTGCAGACTTTTCAGCAGAAGGGATGGAGCTGGTTGTAGAAGGGGGTTCTAACAAAAGCAACTGCTTATGCAGAATGGTAGAAGAGGAAGAAGATAACCAACTCAGAGGATGACAGGTGAACTCATCCTCCATTTGTCGCCATGGATTGTGTTTCTGTTGTGAGTATGTAATGTTGCCATTGTGCTCCGTCTTTAGCAAAGAGCTCTCATCATAGGAATCCCATCAACTCTACTCGGATTTCGAGAAGATGATGGAGCTTTGAGACCAGGAATGGGTAGGAGGGTGTTGGAGAGGATGTGAGGAGCTGGCTGAGGGCTGGAGAGGAGAGTATTATGGAGGAGAGGTGAATTCTAGTGATGACATACAGTACAGAAAGGCAGTAGTGGGAAAGAAGGGAACGCCTTTGAAGACACCTATATCTCTGATTCGAAAAGTAGAAAAGACCTTCATTACTGAATTTTTCAAACATAGATAAAGCAGAGAGACTAGTATAACATGTCCTCAGGAAGTCCTCGTGAAGTTATTCCTCAGTTATCATATGTATACAACACACACAGGCACACACACAGGCACACACACACACACACACACATACACACAATTTGATTTCATCAGTCCTTGGGTCCACCCTGGAATGCTTCAATGCAAGTAGCAGGTATCCCATTATTTGTTCAAAGATCCTGAAGTATTTGTAAGAGAAAATGATTTTTTTAAATGCGGAGTGGCATCATCCTTAATACACCTAAAAGTCAACTTTGATTCCTTAGCACCGCCAAATGGTAATTCAATGTTTTGTAGTCTCAAGGCGGCTTTCAGAGCTTGATTTGTTCAGATTAGGCTAGAAGCAAATTTCATGCACTGCACCGGTTGCTAAGATCGTAGCTTCAGTGATCATACCCCAGTGGTATCATTTATATCTGCTAGCAAATTGGCAGGTAAGATCCTGTTGTAACCATCTCCCTAAAAGAGGACATCTCTAATGAGTTAGAGCTTACCGGAGAACATGAGACAACCAGTTCAGGAGTTGACAATAAATGACACAGGTGTGTATTAAGGCTTGTGAAGTGCTGTTAATTTTGTGCAAAATGGTTCTTTGGGGTGTGTTTGGATCCCCTGCGGTACACTGCTGTTACTATCTTTAGGTAAATACTTCCGGGAAAAACAGAACGAAGAACATCCAAGTACTTTTGGAAAGCCACCTGGGTCTATATCTTTACTGGATTTGTGAAAGACTTGGGCCTTTCAATAGGAGTACTTACTTGTTATATGTAGGGCTATGAAGGAAATCTGTGTCTTAGGGATACCACAGGTTGAGCATACCCTTGCAAATCAGGTGTTGGGAACATAATCCCCAGTACAATAAGAGACAATTAGCTCACATGGCTTGTTCCTTATGATTGAATTGAAGTGATCACTGGAATAGGTTTGTTAGGATACCGATCTTTCAGAGGCTATTTAATTGGCATCAACACACAGTGTATGTCTGTTCCTGGGACTGTCCGCATCCAGTTCCCATATTCTTTGGTTTCATCTTCATGGTCTCTCCAGGGAGAAAATTGAGTAGCTTGGCTATTGTATACATACACTACTTCTATCATGAAACCTAAGGAAGTCCTCGATTCATCTGAAAGAATCTTACTTTTAGTTGACAACACTTGCGTAAAAATTGCTTTGTCCAGACCCTTTCCTAAATGTTATCCACAATGGCTCATTTTAACCTCACGTTAGAGC
Source organism: Arvicanthis niloticus (assembly GCF_011762505.2). Lineage (NCBI taxonomy): Eukaryota > Metazoa > Chordata > Mammalia > Rodentia > Muridae > Arvicanthis > Arvicanthis niloticus. The sequence goes on along the minus strand of NC_047675.1, from coordinate 17,963,438 downwards.
AGTTTCCACACTCATTTCCATTTTACAAATAAAGAAACTGAGGACCATAGAGGTTGTGTAACTTGCCTGAGGAAGGTCGAAAACTCGAAGAGTATCTAAGCCCGTCTGCCTGAGGAATGTTCTGGAAGATGCCATCATCACTGGGAGAATTACAGTGAGTCTTTGAGTCCTCCATGTAAATAGGTGAGATCCTTTGGAATATGACTGTGGTCGAGTCCTGGCTTTTCAACTTAGTTATGTTCGAATAAGAACATATTATTGACTTCCCAAAGTCCCAGTTTCATTCCGTGTAAACTGGGGATTACAACACCAGTCTTAGAAAGTTGATCAGAGGATACAGTGGAATCACTACCAAAAGCACCTGGCAGAGTTCCTAGGGTGCAGTAAATCCTTTAGAGCAATGGTTGCTATAACCGTAGCATCATTCTACAGAAAGCCAGTGACATGGCGCATGGCAGACAGTGCCAGGCACCTGCCTCATTTCTTGGCTCAACTGGATGAGTGCAGTTGGCTTGTCAGCAGAATGATTTACAGTACTGATCTTCACTATTCTTTTATTTGTTTCAACACAGTAGGGACTCAGACAGAAAAGGGTCTGGTTTATAGTGTGAACTCATATGTGCGAAGTTAAAGAAATGCTTTCACATACAGTGTCTGCCCAATGGGGATAAGTCAATGATAATCCCTGGAAGAACCAATCATATACTAACTGGCCTTACTTCGATGGTAGAAGTATTTACACTATTGAAACCAACAAAGGCTATATACCAGGACCTTCTCTTTACTTTCCCAGATAGCTGTCATTCACTACTGAGTAGCACAACATTGTCAGTGCTTACTGGGCAGGCAATATGATTGCTAGGGTTAATTGTCGATATGACAGAATCCAGGATCACCCTGGGAGGTGGCCCTTTAGACATAGTTGTGGGGGGTTATTTTGCTTGCCATTAATTGAGGTGGGAAGACCTGCCCACTGTGGGGGGCGACATTCTCTAGGCAGAGTGATTCTGCACTGTATACGATGGAGAAAGGGAGCTGACCACTGGCACACACTATCTTTTACTCCCTGCTTCTTCCCTGTGGATGCGATGTGACTAGTACCTCAAGCTCCTGACACTGTGATTCTGAAATGTGGACTGTAACCTTAAACTATGGTCTGAAATAAATCCTTTCTTGTCCTAGTTTTGTTTCTGTTGCTGTGATAAAATACTGTGACAAAAAGCAATGCAAGGGACAAGGGACTATTTTAATCCACAATTCCTGGTTGTAGCCCATCACTGCAAGGAAGTCACAAGAGTAGGACTACAGGAACTTGAGACAGTTCCTAACATCACACCCACAGTCAAGTGCAGTAGGACAGTACATGCATGTCTACTTGCTTGTGAGTGTGAAGCTCCCTTTATTTATGTTTTTACTATTTTTATGTGTCTGAGTGTCTTACCTGCATGTACATGTGTACACTATGGGTATATGTACATGCAGTACATATACTGAGGGGGCCAAAAGATGGAATAGGATCTCCTAGAACTGGAGTTACAGACAGTTGTGAGCTCCTGTGTGAGTACTGGGAATGGAACTTAGGTCCTCTGTAAGAGTAACAAGTGCTTTAGACACCTCCCATTTTTCTACCCTTATACAGTTCAGGACTCCCTGTCTAGGGAATGGTGCCACCCACAGTGGGGGGTTTGTTCGTTTGTTTTTCATATTAATTAACTTAAGACAGTTCCCACAGACATGCCCACAGGTCAGCCCAACATAGACAACCCCCTTATTGAAACCCTCTTCTCAGATGATTCTGGGTTTTCAAGTTGTCAATTGAAACTAACCATCACAGCATACCTTAGGGTGCTTTTGTCAGAGTGTTCTATTGCAGAAACAGGAAAGAAAGTGAGACGGGTTGCCTGTTATATCTTGACCCCATGAGGTGGCTTCTATTAGTATCTCTGGTTTTTCAACAGGAAATGGACATATAAAGGAACAAGGTCCATTGCTGCAAATGGAAGAGCCAGATTGAAACCCAGGATCTCGGTCTCTGGACCTGAACTTTTCATAGCTATAAGTTCTGGCCAGTCCAACCTTTGTGCTATTACATAGCTCAGTATTTGGAGACACAAGAGTCTGAATCTTCCAGGAAGAAGGAAATTGACAGATACATTACTTCATATAGGCATGCCGTCAAAAAACCTCTTTGAATGCTTACTATATAATACACTGTCAGGAGGAGATTAAAATGACAGAATGAGCTGGTGATATGTGAAGCTTTCACGCATACACACCCACTCCCCATGCCCTACCTGCCCATCCCACAACTAGTCTGTGAACTGCTTAGAAACACAGGCAATGCCTGGTTAGTAGCATGCAAACTGGCACATAATAGTTGTCAAATAAATGAATGAACCGAAGGCTGCCTGGTGGGGAGCACGCTGTTTTGCATGTGGTGGTCTGCCTTCAGCAAGAGAGAGGCTTCTATGCCTTGTAGTCACAGTGGGCTCCACTGTTCTGCAGGCCCAGTCTTTCTCTGAAGGGCGATTTCTTGAAGAGTTCGGCACCTGAGCAGCTCACGGCTCCAGATTATGTATAAGAATCAGAGACAAGATCAACCTATGAGTGAATATTTGGGTCAGTTCTCTCTTTCATGGAAACAGAGGCCAAGCTGCAGCATAAGATAGAATGGTAGGAGTCCGAGAGAGGGAAGGTACTAGGCTCAAGAGTCAATAGGTGACGGTAAAGGTTATTGTTGAGTTTTGTGACATGTGCAAACTCAAAGGAGGTGTTATGATAATTAGGCAGTGAAGTAAACCTGGATGCTTGCAGGCAATTTGTAAGGAATGGTCGTCCCATTTTAGGGTCAAGTGGGGAATGACTTAAAATTAAAGATAGCGCCTCTTTGCTCTAGGCTCTAGGTATACACTCTAGGCTCTCTCTAGAGAGATCTGAGATGTGGAAGTTTTAATACTAGCTCTGTCTTCTTCCCACTGGAGCTTCTCAGTCTTTATCTAAGGGATTGAAGTAAATGAGAGGTCTCCTCACTGCATCCCCTCCCACCCCCCATTTCCCCCAGCAGGATGTTTCTTTCATATAATCCTCTCACAAGGACATTTTGGAAGATCTCCAAGCACTCTGGCTGCTTTGGCTCTGGCGAGCATCAGGATGAACGTTTGTTCAGCTCTCGTGTCCTTATGATTCCTTGTTCTTATTTTTATCCTCAGGGTGAATCAGATATTCATAGATGACTCAACACAGGCGTTGTGGGACAGATTCACAATCGCCTTCTCCTTTACCATCAGGACACTAAAGTCCAAAGGCGCAGTGTCCAGGGCATCCAGGCTCCCATAGCCAGCCACGCCTGCAGGAATCCTAAAGCAGGAAATTAAAAAAAAAAAAAATCAACGAAAATAAAATACCCAAAATTTGCTGTGCATGATAATTGTGGAAAATGTAGCAAAACCAAGCAAAGGATCTATTATATATCTATAGCTTGTATAATAATTCAGGTACATGATGCATTTACACACACACACACACACACATGCATAAAACTGTGTATGCTTCTTCCTTCTAGTTCAAGCACACCTTTGAATCTGTCAACAAACTCCTTCATCTTCTATTTGCTGCTTGTTCTAGCCCCTCTGCCACCCTTCTACTCTGGTACTAAAGCTGTAGGACATGATTCCTAAGTTGACATAAATGGTACAGTGTTTACCATTGAAGCAGTGTGCAGTCGGAAAAGAGATTCGTTTTCGAGGTGAGCAGAAGGAATATGGGACACAGATATTAAGTAAGGCCCAGATTTCTGACTGGCTACCAAGGAGCCAGAGGTGGTATTTACATCTAAACAGCCAGCAGGCGAGAATGGAAACCTGCAACCGATAGGTCATAGAAGCACAAGAGCCGAGCAACAGGAAGCCTTTGGAGAGATCTACTGTCATAGACAGTATCTTGGAAGGCCAGTGCCCTCAGGCCTGTTATGCAGCTGTTATGCAGCTGTTCATAAGCTTACACACCATGCTGCCTTCCGATGCCCCACACCTCCACTTTTAAATGTTTACAAAAATGTCTTAGAGTTGTATCAATCACACCTCAACAGAACCCTGAATTTGTTTAGAAGCAAAATGTGGAACATATTAAACGCAAGAGTCCAGAAGTTCCAGAAAATGCCCAGTGTCTCTAAAACACAATTAATGTGCCAAGTACAAAGTCCCATTCAAGAAGTGTCATGCAGGAATGCCAAAAAGGCAGCCATGTCCAGAGCCCATTGTTTTCTAAAGATTTTAAAGTTCCTTTTCAAAAAATAATTCCTTAATGGAAAAATCACCTTCTTTTGTAGCAGAAGCACGCCCTGGCCCTTGGAATGGAGGAGAGCTGTGTTTTCTTATGCAAATAGCCAGCACCTCCACCAGCCAATCACGGGCATCTCATTTGCATAATGACTGGCCTCCTTAAAGCTGGACAGTTAAACCAAATAGTTTTTGAATTTCTTTTGTGGAATGGCTGCCTCTGAACTTAATGCTGAAAACCGAGGGGACGTGAGGGAAGGTAGTGACTAAGCAGTCTCTTTAAATACTGCCTCTGTAATTATCTGTGAAATTAAGCTGTAGAAGCGCATTGACTCATTAGAAACGGAATTATGAGAATTTTTATTAACGGCAGCTCCAGACGCAACACATAGTACTCACGAGAGTCATTGTTGTTAGGAAAGGGCACTATATATATATATATATATATATATATATATATATTTTTTTTTTTTTTTTTTCTTAAAGAAAATAAATATGTATTCACTGTGTGCTTTGGACATATGGGGGGAGACAAAGCAAGACAAAAGATCAGCTTTTATTTTTAAGGAGGAAAAACAAAATTTAGAAATGTAATTCTCCTCTGACTTCTGAGGGAATTCCTATGCCAGGCATTTTGTATGTAAAGGAATTATATGTCACCTATGTGAAATGAAGCACGAAACAAACCAAAGAGCTATGAATGTCCTAAGTGCAGAAAATAATATATAATTTATGATACTTTAAATCTCATTAAAAACACTAGCTTTTGTAGCTTCCTAGCAACCAAGCCTCAGGAGTCTCTCTGTAAAGAGGTTGGCTCTCCCCAAGCTCCAGGTCCAAAGCTGTAATAAATGAAGGCCATATGGTGAGAACATGCCGGCTCCCCGTGTGAAAACCATTTGCTCGGGTGTTCTCGATAGCCTCACATGATAGCTTATAATTTGCTAATCCAATATAATAAACATGAAAGCACTTTGTTAAACTAATGTTCAGGGTCTATATTAAGCCAGTCAAGGCCAGAGAGTTAGAGAAAACATTCAGAGATCCCTAATTGCTGCCTTGACTCTGGAGGAAGCAATGGGAGCTCCAGAAAATGGGTACTGGGGCAGATAGTGCATCTGCCTGTCACTTCACATTCATAACAATTGTGAGGAGTCAGCAGAGAGACTGTTTTTCTGTGCCCATTTGTCAGATGAACATACTGAGGTTCAGGAAGAGAAGTTGGTGCTGTGGAACTCAGTCTGGGTTTGGTGGGCTGTCCTGAAGAACTTCCTTTGTGTCTTGTGCTAATCTCTAATAAGGTTTCTAACATCACTCAAGCAGATGGTCAACCTGTCAACCCAGCCAATTAAGCAGGGAAGGGCATTCATAGCAGAGTATTTGTCAGTGTATGTAAGGCTCTGGATTTCATCCTTATTGCAACAACAACAAAAATTACAGAAAAGGCCAAGTCAGTGAGTTTTTCCAGTAAGCAAAAAAAAAAAAAAAAAAAAAAAACATTTAAAGCAAAGATAATTTAAGAGTATCTTCTTTATAGTTTTTTTAAATACTAAAATGACCTTTGTCGCTATGAAGCAGACTGTAGCCGCTCTACCGTATGCTTTTACTGTAAGTAAACATTAATATTCTAGGTTAAATTTAGAAAACTTAGTGGTCCATGAAAGACTCAGGGTCTTCCCACCTTTATCTTTTAACAAGCAGGAAAAAAACATCGAGGTTCATTCATCCGGCATAGAACAGAAAGAAGCAGTCACAGCCAGTTCAGAGCACAGGCCTGTAGGACTTCAAGGTCGGTAGGTAGGGGGAAGAGAACCTAGGCAGCATCAGGTTATATTTTAGAGGAATAAATACAATCTTAAACAGGCTTTCTTGTCAGTTTCTGAAGGAACTTACAAGGTGGTGAGATTATAGGCCAGAGCTGCAAAACGAAATAGACACTCCATCAGGAAGGAAGCAAACACCTGAACAAAAACAAACAGTAGTTACTGGTCCTTATGAGTTGCCGGCATTTTAGAAGAAGCCAAGGGTAGTTCTCTTCAGCCAGAATGCCCAGTGGTCAAGGAACAGGATGCTGGGGTTAGATCTGGATAACTGGCAAGAATCAAAATGCCAAAATCGTAGATTATAGCTCCTTAGTGCCCTGTGCCTAAAGACAGGATTGTGACTGGGCGAGGTCGCAGTGGCCTTTTAAAGTGGCCCCTGCTGCAGGGGAAGGTACTATGGAGGCCAGAACTAGGTAAGACCATGGTAGTAGACACCTGTTATTTTGCTACCATTGACACCTATTCTACATTTGTTGATGGCTTTGATTTTCTTGGGAAGTAGCCATCTCTCCCATCTTGGTTCATGGAGTGAGAATAAACCCATATCTTGCTCCAGAAGAGCTGGATAAATAGCTAAATAAGCTATCAGCCTACCACCAATCACAATGAGTTTTGATGAGCATACGACTCACATTGAACCAGTAGTACCAGAGCAGTGTGCTTCTGTGGAACCGTGGACATAAGAGAACCTCTGTCAGATTCAGAGCGCTGGGGATCAGAAGATGGATCTGCTGCAGTTTTCATATGCATTAGTTTCTGTTGCTGAGAACACGAAACACAGCCTGAGTAAGTTAAAAAGAGAAATGTTGAGTTAACTCCTGGCTTTCTGGCTGACAGAGTTTGAATGGGGCTCAGGGCATCTCAGGCAAGTTTGTGTGTGCACGTGTGTGCATGCATGCATGTGTGTGTCTTTTCTCTTTTTTATAAAGACATCAGAGTTCAGTCAATGGATTCACTCATTCCACCCTAATGACATTATCCTAATCACTTTCCAAAGGCGTTTCACCTATAAATACTGTACTCAGATAAAATCCCCACCCTCTTAACATTCACAGGGGGATTAACTTTTGACACATGAAGCCCTGGGGGACATAAAGCCATATCCCAGCACAGTGCAGTGCGGAGAAAGCTAGGCTGGAGGAGAGCAGACCTGAAGAGGGAGGAGCAGCTGCTGGAGTCTGGGGCTGGTGTACAGAGGCACCTGATGAAGCTGGACCTCCATACTTGAGCTGCCTTCTCTAGTCTTCTCTCTTGCTGCACCAATGCTCATGCCTTGGTTCTCGTTCTGCCTTTACTTGGCTTCAGTGTGAAGAATAGGTTCTCCTGTTTCTCCAGAGCAATGAGTTTGGTACCCATCCTTGTATGGAAACTGATGGTGTTGGTTCATGGTCCATTGGGAGATCACCCAGAAAGTGGTTGTCTTTAGTGTCTGTGATTAAGGTGGGGCATGCAGCAAGAGAAAGAACAGCTCCTGGGCTTAGGTGTGCCCTGTCTTTTAGCCTAGGAACCTGTGTCTCATCTTAACTGAATATTTATCTCAACATTCCATTTGAGGTTCTTTACCTGCAGTGCTGGGTTGTTGTGTGATCTCTTCCCTGGTGATATAGACAAACATCTATTTACCCAGATAGGGCGCCAACAACCGACTAAAGATATGACCCCACCCAAATCAGCTTTGACCAGCTTCTCCCTGTCCCTGACAGAACCTAATAGATGTGGTCTCTTGCAGGTGACTAGAACTGCTGGGTTCAAGAAGACAGCATTGCAAAATAATGGTGCAGTAAATGATTGTTTTTTAAAAGTTTAATTAACAGGTTATTTGCTGAATTGATAAAATGAATCTGATTTTAGCATCCCATGGAGCCAAACTCAAGACAAAAATAAATACCTTGTTTAAATTAGTGTCAGGCATCTAACGTGCTGTCTGTGGAGTACTTCATGAGAATGTCCCACGGAGACAGGACATTGATCTCCAGCAGGCAGGATCGAGTCTTGGCCTAACAGACATCAGGAAGCTAGGAATTGAGACAATTTACTGCTGTGCTAGGACAGAATCTCAGCTGGATCGGGCTTAAGTGAAGAAGAAATTTAACATAAAAGATACTTGAGTGTCTCTCAAAACTCACAGGCAGATCCTGTCTGCACCTGAGAAGCCCAAGGACAGAGCTCCACCATGGCGCATGCGTGGATTCATTCCTTCTATTCTCAGCAGGGACATCTCCTTATAGAAGCCATTTTTGACTTTTCCATTTTCGTGTGTTGGCCTTATTTTGAACTTGAGATGGAAAGTGCCGGAGAAGGGCTCTGGTTGACTGGCATGTTTAGATCTTCCAAACTAATCAGCTGTATCTGGGGCAAGACACATCCAAAAAAATGGCTTCCTCCAGGATGCCTGCAGGATGGAATTAACCTGGATGGTGAAGGGGAGATGGTGAGATAATCAGAAAGGTAGGCAGATGAAACAGGTCCATTGCCAAAAAAAGCTTGCTTCCTTGCACACGAATCTCAGGACCTTCCTTGTTTCTAGTGTAATAAGGTAGCCCCATTTAAGAGGCTTGAAGCAAACTCCATTATTATCCGTCTTGTAGCTCTGCATGGTATGGTGTGGCTTGCTTCTCAGTTCAGAGTGCCACAGCCCAAATTGAAGTCCCCAGGTATGCGCTCAGCTTGAACTGTAGATTTACTTGAACTAGAGTTTGGTCATAGGGTAGGATAGAATTCAGTTCTTGAGGATGTAGGATGGAAAGCCCCGTTTCCCAGAAGGCGCTCAGTAACCACTGCATTATTAGCTATGTGGCCCTTGCGCCACCTTCAAAGCCAGCAACAGAGAATGGGGGATGTCTCCCCAGTTGACTCCTTCTGTTGTTTTCAAGTCTTTCCATAGAAAAAGCCCCACCTACCCTGCACAATTTTAATGGGTCACCTGATTAGGTCAGGCCTACAGGGGGTCATCTGCACAAGTTAAGGGCAAAGTCCTTCATATGATCTCAATCTGGGTGCTGATGAGGTCTGAGGCCACCCATCCTACTGACTGACTTGCTTAAATTCAGGACTTCTTCTAACACTCTATTCAATAATTCACTCAAATGACTCATAGAACTCAGTATTATACGTATGATGATAGCTTTATTATAAAAGATACGCAGAGTGTGAAGTCCAGTAAGAAATATCCAGCCTCCACATCCTCTCTCTGCTGAAGTCAAGGGCACATCTATGCAGTCAGCTTCTAGGAAGCTCCACCTAGATGTCATATCCGGAGTTGTTGCTGAGGGAGTTACTGAGTATCCATTGAGTTATCATTGCCCACGTGATTGAGGTCTGTCTCCAGCTTTTTCCTAGTCTCTGGAGATCTAACTTTGAGTCATATACTTGATCGGTCTGGTGACCTGTCCCATCCCGAAGTTATCTTGAGGTCCATAACGAGGCTTTAGAAGCCTCAGCAAGGAACCCAAGATGAAGCCAGGCCAGTCCTTCCTAATATCCCAGGGCTATCTTAGGATCCCTCCTGCTCACCTCCTGAAGGTGAAACAGTCTTTCAAAGCCCAGGAGCCATCTACCCCAGCCTCGCCCCTTCCTCTCCTGGATCTGCTGCGCCTCACCTTCAAGCTGTCGAAAAGCTTTGTGTGGCAACTTCCTTCATTATACAAATTCCCATCCTTGCTACAAGTTTTCCTTCTGTGAATGTGTTTTAAATTACATGAAAATACCAACCTCATTGATTTAAATAGAGTAAGCACTTTAAGTATGCTCACGTAATGAAGTTAAATGTAATTCTATGAGAAGGAAGTTAGGACACATTCTGCATGAAATTGAAGCCGACAGACATAGTGAATAACCTGGGACTCAACTTGATTTGGGGTAAGCACTACCCTCTTTTTAAATACTGTACTCTGCAGCCTAGATCCTCCTCCTATACATCCTATGCACACTGTTCCTCTCTGAATAATGCACCTAGCAACCTGTTAGCAACCTGGGACATGCCCCATCATCTACAACAGCTGCACACATGCTCCTCTATGGACGATGGAATGCGTTTTTTTCCTCCCTTAATGCCAATCAAATCTAGACATTTTCTATGAAGAAATATTCCCAATGTATCTGGGCATGAAGAATAGAGAGACTGATCTGGCCTGAATCAATTTGGAGTGCATAAGCAGTAAGGAAAACTATGTCCTTCAGGTGGACTTTTGGGGGAGAATCCACTATTTTCCATACTATGTCTATGCATAATTGAGAGTGCAAGCGATTAAAATCAAATGCGTCATGGGAGAGGGCATACACAGAAGGACCAAATCTATCAATCAAAATAGAGAACCACTACAACTTTACTCCTTAGTAACCAGCTCCTCCTTCCTTCAGAGTCCATGGAAACAGACCAGGCTGGAGCCTGGGCCCTTTGAATACTGTCAGTCTTGGTCTGTTGCTCCTCTGTGCTGTAGTCTCATCTCCACTATTACTTTGCTTTAAATAAAGTTTTCTCACCACTTCGCAATCTTCATGGGTTTTTAGGTCAATTCCTTGAATTAGAGGCCAAGAATCTGGAAAGGCCTGACCCTGACCCTGACCCAGACCACTGGCAACAAAACCATTTTGGCAACAAAATGTTGGGGAAGGGCAGGGCAAAGTGACAGGGTGCTACATATTTTTCCAAATTTGACTTCATGCCAGGCCATATAATATATGCTATGAAAATCTTAGAGACAGCCTAAGAACCTGGGGCACTCTGTGAGCCCCTTTATTAGTTTTATGGGGACAGCAGGAATTTTCAGAATTCTAAGACTTTGAAAACTGGGTGTTAATCAGAGGAAGATGCCAGAATGGTTAACACTTGTGTAGACATTCACACCAGACTGTGTAGACACTCACATCAGACTGATTATTAGGAGGACAGAAAGTATCTCCACATCTTGTGCTTGCAGACTCTGGGAAAGTCTGGCAGGTTCCTACGAATGGCTGTGATCTCATCAAGGTGGGTAAATAAAATCTATTCCTAAAAGCATTAGAAGAGAGTTTATGGACTGTTTTCACTTAGTGAGGTGTTTGGTGACTTCTTTCCTCTCCTCCTTCTTCCTTTCATCTCCTTCTCTTCATCTCTACTCCTCTTCTTCATATCCTCCCTTTATATCTGTCATTTTTTTTACTGGTCACCCTATGTAGCCCAGGCTGGTCTTGAACTTAAAATACTTCTGCCTCAGTCTATGGTGCCATGATTACAGGTATGCTCTGTCCTGGAACCAGAGAGCAGAGCTTCCTCTGTAAGATGGTTGGTTGCCTGTGGTCACTGCCTGTAGCTTCTCTTTGAGTCTTGCATTACCCTCTCGCAGACTCTGTGCTCTCTACCTACTTAATTTCTATCTTCGGAAGTGATTTAATTTACTCTAAGTTAACCGTGTTCTAGTCAAATAAAAGATCAAATCAAACAGACATCTCCTGCTCCGGCAGCTGGAAACAAGCTCACAGTTTCAGATTTGCCTCTTGGGGACCTTGGCAATGCCACTAGCTCTTGTTGAAGCCACCAGTGTGTCGCCTGTGTTTGCAGCGTGATGGAAAATGTTGGTGTTTTTCCAACAGAATGATCTGGTGACTCGAGTGTGTTGAAGCTGCAGCCATCTACTGAAGGTCATGGCTTCTCAAGCCCTTTCTCTTCTCCGTGTGTACTTCTGGTAGGTAGGTTCTGGAAAGTTCCTCTCCGTCCCTCCCCCTTTGTTTCTCTCTAAGTCTGTTTAATCTTTTTACTCAGAGGTATTTGCTCTATGTACCGTTATGGGGTCCAGAGTGTCTAATTGACAAATTATGTTGTGCTTTTGGTGGCTTTAAGTAATCATTTAAAATAAATAAGATCATAATTATCAGTTTTCATTTACCCATTTATTAAGTAACAATGTTCACACTGAGCGGTTTGATTTTGTGTTCTAATAAGGCGCTCTCTACACGATGACAGATGGCGTTTCATTTTGCCGGCACTGTGCTCAAGTGCTCCGGGTTGTGATGTGTTTGATTTTATTAGAGATCAGATTTAACACATGCATGCTACATAACTGCAATCGCATTCCCATTTCTCATCTGTAGGAGAAAATGAAACTGCGATGAAATGTAATATACTTACCCTCAGGCTGAGCCAGTGGGACCAGGACTTGCAACATAATAAATCTAATGGATATTACACTACAGGACCCTGGAAATTTACTGTTATTATGTTCAGGGAAGGAACTCGCTTCTGTAAAACTCACTTTTATTTCACTGGCATCGGCGCAGTTTCACATTATTTAACTGTTGTGTCCCAATAGCAGAGATGGTATTTGTGGTGTTGAAAAGAAAACTTGCTTTTCGAAGAACACAGGGGTGCAGGAACCCAGAGGAGAGAGTTAGGGGGGAAAGCCAACAGCAGAAACAGAAAAAAATTGGATCTATCAAATGCAAATTATAACCATGGCATGTCATTAACAATGGATTGTTGGGACTGTCAAATTAAGCCTCGTTTAGTCCCACTGTCGGTGTGGCACCCACTGGAGGAAGACACATCCCTAAAAGCTTCCACTATGAGATTGAGAGTTTATATTCTCACCCTTCCCCACTGCCATCCCCTGGGGGGCAGGAAACAAAGTTAATTACACATCTAGTTATTGATGTGGCTGTCAATAGAGCTTTTCTCTAATGAGGGCCGTTGTCAAGTGGAATTCCAAAGGTGGAGGGAGCCTCTGGTGGAGCCTGTTACTCTGTGTGGCTTTGGATGAGGAAGAAGAATTGAATCGGCTCAGCCTCTCTCCAGTAAAAGACTCCAAGATGCCTCCCTGCCTCCAGACTCCAGCCTCCACCCTCCATGCAACACCAGGAATGCTCACCTCCACATCCACCTATACTCCCCAAGAGACTGCTCTTCTTGTCTGGTCCATGCCCAAAGCCTCAGTGACTCCCATTCCCTGGCATCCACATACCTTCTCATTCAATGCAGACCCCACAGACCCTTAAACCAGTGGTTCTTCCCAATGCTGCCACCCTTTAGTGCAGTTCTTCATGGTGTGGTGACCCTCATCCATACAATTATTTCAGGTGCTACTTCATAATTGTAATTTTGCTACTGGTTATAAGTTGTAATGTAAATATCTGTGTTTTCAGATGGTCTTAGCCCCCCACCCCCACCCCCCGTGAAAGAGTCATTTGACCTCTGAAGGGGAGCAACCCATCGATTGAGAACCTTAGACTATCTGTCCCTTCCATGGAGTGGGCCCTCTTCATTGCTAACTTTCTTCTTCTTTCTGCTGTACAGTTCTTTCACCCATGGGTAATAGAAACTTAGCTGTTTAGGCAGGTGCACAAGCTTGGCACAGATAAAAGTAGAAACTGGCTTATGTGATGGTCATCCTCTGACCTGCTCTCTCCTTAAACGTGAAGCTTCACACCTTTATTGTTTTTGGTTTCTTTTTAGTGCATGCTAATTGTGCCAAAACCCGATGGTTGTCATCATCACACATTCATACATGTGTTCATTGCCCTTGGGTTGTGTTTACTCCCAACATCCTTTCCTGTCCCTCTCTGTTGCTCCCCCACCCAGATAGTTCCCCTTCTATCCACATGGTTTGTTAAAAAAAATCTATACTCTGCATATTTGTCTTCTGAGCTAATTTTGTTTACCATAATGATTTTCAACTCCATCAAATTTCTTGGAAATGACATAATTTCATTCTTTTTTTACGGATAAACCATATTCATAACACACACACATATATAGTGCTTTCTTTATCTGTTCATCAGTTGATGGGTATCTAGGCTGAATCTGCAGCTTGGCTATTGATATTACTGGATTATGAGGTGGGGTTATGAGAGGAGAGAAAGTGAATTTGTCAGTCTCTGTGGACTCAGGTTCAGAATTTCCAAGAAAGAGTTCTGAGTCCCCAGAACTTGGTTCCTTTCAAATACAATGGGAAGAGCCAGTAAGTTGGGCTCTGTCATTACCATGCTTAGTTTGAGGTAAGCTCCCATGATAATTCTGACCAGGAAAATGGAGTCTGTAATATGACCAGAACAGGAGCAAGGAGCAGAACCTGGAAACAGAGGGTAACTTGGGTCACCACAATAATACTCAACTGTGGCAGGTGCCTCCTTTCCTCCTTCCCTCACATCCCCATCTGACCGACATGTCTTACAGAATCAAATGTTAGCAGTGGGGAGAAAAGCTAATATTTTAGTGCCCAGAAACATGGATGTTATCAGCTGGGAATTTAGCTTAGCAGTAGGTGTGTGCCCAGTATGGGCAAAGTCCAGGGTTCAATCTCTAACAACCACAACAAATAAAAAGAAAGTAATTTGGAGCAATCCTCACGATTAAGGAGTTGAACTAGGCCTTCTGCTGGACTTTGTTCATAGTCCAAGCATGCAGGAATTCTTTTGAACTGCTCTATAAAAGAAGAGTTTGAAAGTATCTGGATACCTTGTTTACATGATCCCAAACCCATGCTTTTCATTTAGGCTTGTTGGGTGGGGCCATCCTCTGAGCCACACTGCCACCATCTTCAGGAATTCAGCTGCGTTTCATTGACTATTGACATTCCCATCTTGGACAGAGGGGTTGATGAAGGTCACAGACCTTACCTGAGTACACCACCACCTCTTACAATGAGTTGTATTCAATTCTGCTTTAACTGCAGATGGGCTCAGGAGAAATGATATAGGTGTGGAAGGTTAAGGAGCTCCATACACACAGCTATGGGGGAGCCATCCTTCATGTTGGGTGCAGACCTTCCAGCATGGCTGCCTTGAAGTTATCTGGGCTCCTACCTACAGGCCTCCACTTATTGCTCTGTAAGCAAGCCCTGCAGGTTCACAGGCTTCCCAGAGTAAACTCTCAGGGAACAGAACCTCGATTTGTATTATGGACGGCAGTAGGAGAAGGAGAGGCATCCCCACAGGAAGGGATTTTAGTAACAGGACTACTTGGGAGTAGGTAAGAGCACACAGGGTCCCAGTGGACCCCTTGGTACAAGCCTAGGTGAAGCATTTCCTTTTTCTTCAATCAATAAGCATTCAATTAGCTGATTAACTCCATGCAAGATTTTCGTTTCTGCATTAGAGTTTATATTTTTTGTACCAACGCATGTTTTTGTATGTGGCCTCCGTTTCACGTGGGCCCAGGTTCGTGAGCAGTTCTCCAGCCTCACTTCTGCATGACAGCAGTGCCCTTGCTTCTGGGACCTCCCCTTCCCTTCTCTCATTGTAAACCTCCCTGCTAACCTACGTGTCTTCCCATCTCAGCCATGTTCTCATTCTTCCAGATGTTAGAGAAGCAATCCTGTCTAGTTTAGTCTCTCAGACCAACCTTAAATCACATATATACATGTATACATATATGTGTGTATACACATGTATATATGCATATATGTACGTGTGTGTATGGTATGGATGTACATACATGTATATAGCTAGACCAGTGTTATGTTTTCATAGTTCCTATGTGACCACAGTGCACATGACACACATTCAATACGTGCCATTTGTCAAGCTATAAGGAACTCTAAATTGATATGAAATTATTTAGAAAAATGCAAGGGATAGCCATAGATGACACACAGGCCACATAATGTAGAATTAAGACACAGCTTTAGACTTGGGTAGGATTTGAACTCTGGCCCATATCATCCAATACGTACACAGTCCCAGCACAAACTCAGTTTCCTGATTTGTGAGGTGGTGATAATCCTTTCCACTTTCACTTTCACATATATTTTTCTTCCTCTTCAGTGGTGTTGGGTATCATGGCTGGCTCAAGGTAGGCAAGCAGCCACCATGAGCTGTGGGCCCAGGCCCCTCCCACTCTCTTCTTGGTCCCTTTGTTGAGGCAGGGTCCTACTCAGGCTGGCTTTGAACCCACTTGTGGGCTCACAGGATCTTTGAACTTGTGATCCTGTGCCTGTCTCTAGAATAGCTGAGCCACTGGGGTGACTGAGCTGCACCACCAGGTTCAGCTTCACAGAGATGCCTGCTAGGATAATTCCCATGACCTGCAGCTGTGGTAGTTTCTTTGGCACCTGCTTCATCTTCACTGTGGGCAGTCTGCACCCTTGCACAGTCGGCTGGAGGTTGGTGTATGGAAGGAACACCAAATGTTTGAGTGGTCAGTGATCAGGGAAGAGAATATCTAAGCTCCAGGCCAAATTTGCCAGACAGGCAGGCATCATGCGTCACCATATTCTAACATCAATTCACTTCCCTTCTGGAACTCTCTATAGAGACAGCCAAGGGCTGTTTAGCAAGCTTCTCTGGAGACTGTGTTTGCCTCTTTATCTAAGTGACAGAGAAACAGTCATGTAGAAATCTGGAGGAAAAACATTCCAGTCAGAGGGATCTGCAAACGAAAAGGGGAAGAGGCAGGGACCTGTTGGAGGTACAGGAAAGAGGCCACAGAAGCTGGAACTTAATGTCAGCAGGTCATAAGCGGAAGTGAGATCATTCGGGGCTTGGAAAACCTTAGTAATGTGTTGAGATTTTATTCCCACTTCAGTGAGAAGCCAATGGGACTTTTAGGTAAAGCTACCATTGGATACCCAGTGTCCTCAGTGGCCTCCAAGTGAAACTGGCTTCTTTTTGAGCCACACCCTTCATATAGAATAAAGCCAGAAATACGATGCTATCAATAAACTGGCAGTGCGACTCTAGGGTTGCAAAAGATGTTGGGGCTTGTGACTTACTGCCTCTAAGGTATCCAGCTGCCACACATGAGGACTTGCAAGTAGCACTAGGACAGTCAAGTTCGGCCAAAACTAGGGCCTTCTACCAGCATGCTGCCTGAGCTGCATTGAAAGTGAAGCCTTCAGGGACTGCTGCTCAGTGGGCCTCTTGACTTCACCATCTGGAGGAAAGGTGTCAGAACCTCCCACCTCAGCTGCTTTCAAGTTCTGAGTCCTCAAAAGCTGCAAGAGATACTGTGCTTATCTATCTATCTATCTATCTATCTATCTATCTATCTATCTATCTATTTATCTAATCTATCATCTATCTACCTACCCACCTACCTGTCTACCTATTTCTTTCTTTCTTTCTTTTAACCTTAAAACCTTAAGCTGCTAGTTTTGACCTTAACCCTAAGCTGCAGATTCACACATCGTGTATAAGGAATTCCAGTGATGTCATCTGATTTTGTTTTTCCTCACTGGGCTTCTAGATAGAGAAGGAACTGTGGAGAAGCAAACTGTGGAAGCCAGGAAAGCACTGGCCACCCTTGGTGGGTTCCTGGGAACAATGGCTTGAACCCAGAGGCAGGAATCAGAAGCCAATGGGGTCTACTGATGGCTTCACAGTTGGGAAATGGAGGCTCTTCTGTTTGCTGTCTGGGTAGTGGGAGGAAAGAGGGGTAGTGTCACCGACTAAGGGGAGAAGTCCGCTTGGAGGCTCCAGACTCCACTGGGCACAGAGTCAAGATTGCATTGAGCCAGAGTGAGTGAGCCGGTGTGACCAGAAGCAGCCTTTCTGTCACCTGCAGAGTGCAAATAAGATCTGTCTACGTTCAATGAAAACACCTTCAGACAGTGTCTTGAAACTGGCTTCCTCCTTCTCAATTAAGTCCGAGACAATTAAATTAGAGTCCAGCTTCGAGGGGTTCATTATGCCTCATCGAAAATGAAAATGAAAATGATGAATGGCTCTCAGTGACCTCCTCACCTCACTGACACAGCCGCACCTCATTTTTCAAAGAGCTAATGAAACTGATAGATTTCTCTCTCGTCAGTAGCAGGGCCAAGGCGAGAAGTACACTTAGAGTGGTGCACTTGGGAGTGGAGATGGGGCTGGGAAAGGACGCCTACCTTTTACATTTTGACAAGTGGCCAGAGTGACTTTGAAGTGCACACTTGGGAAAGGGAGAAATTTATATACACACACATTTATATATGTAAATGATATGTAATTGTATAGTATATAAAATACATAAATATATATAATATATTAATATATTATATAAATATAATGTATAATGTATAAAATATATAAATATAATATATAAATTTATATATAAGACAGGCATATATATGTAAATATATAAAATATAAATAAATATATAGTATAAAATATTTTTAATAAAATATAAAATTATAAAAATATATAATATATAATATATATATATATATATATATATATATATATATATGCTTATTTCCTATCTGTCCCATAGCTATAGAGCCAGTCTTTGGATGACAGTTGGAACTCTTTGACGACAACAGAGACACCATCAGTACTTAGCTTCTCCAAAGTCACTCTGAGTGGAATTAGGAGTTAAATTCTTTTCCCTTGCCTGTTGAGAGATGGGGTGAAGCTGGCTTCAGAATTGCATGGGGGAACAGTATGAAGATTTTGAGACCAGGAGCCTGGGGTTTTGCCTTGCATTCTGGTTTCCAGCTGTGTGCCCTTCTGGCATTAAGGTCTCTGAGGTTCAGACTTTTCATTTGTACAATGAGAATGATATTACTGCAAAAACCAGGTATGAAGATGAGGGAGAGTTTATTCAGTGGAAGCAGTGGTTCTCAACCTGTGGGTTGCGACCTCTCACATATCAATATTTATATTATGTCATAACAGTAGTAAAATTACGGTTATGAAGTAGCTGCAAAATAATTTTAGAGTTGGGGTCACCACAACATGACGAACTGTATTAAAAGGTTACAGCATTCGGAAGGTCGAGAACCACTAGTAAAGCATTGTTACTATCAAGTGTCACAGGGAGAGTCAGAGGGATCACTATTGGGGCTGTTTACTCTGTGCCCTATGTCAGCCTCCTTCCATGGCATCCTGTTACCCACTGAATTATTTAAGAGACTTGTTTAAAGACACACGCTTGAGGACAACATTTTACAAACCTGTTCTGTAAAGGGCTAGTGTTAAATATGTTAGTCTTCACAAGCCAGTTGACTCTGGACTATTCTCCTCTGGCTCTGTAGCACGAAGCCAGCTGTAGACAGCAGGTTAACACACACACGTGACTGTGTTTCAGTGAAACTTTACTTACAAAGGCTGACGCCAGCTGCATTTGGCTTTCCAGGCTCAGGTTGAGGAAACAGGGTTGGAAACGTGAACTTGCAGGTGTCCTGAGTACATCAATACATTCCCTTGCTGTCTTCTGTTCATACCATCTGGAGTCACCTGCACACCTCATGGTATGCCTTTCATACTACGCAGGTATCGTTCCATAGGTGCCTAGACGGAAACTCTTTCAGGTATGTGGCTGGTGTGTACAGAACTTGCAGATGTCTTGAGAGGCAGCACAAGTGGAGATGTGTGCAGGCTCAGTGCCCAGATGGTCCAGAGCTGTACACTAGTTTTGTGACCTTGAGCAAGTCATCTAACCACTGGGTGACAACATTTTCTCCTTTGAAAATGCATTTATACTTGTACAATTCTCAGTAGGCAGGCCTGATGACTCAGTGGGCATAGGCACTTAATGACAAGCTGACCATCTATCTGACTTTGATCCCCAGAATTCACATACTGAAAAGAGAACACTATGCACTCACAAAATGGACAACAAATAGGCATTAAAAGCTAAGATCTCTGAGAAAAATCTAAATGTGTTCATTGTCTTGCGGCTGGTGAGACGGCTCAGGCCAAGCTGACAGCTTAGACTCACGTGATAGAAGGAGATAATTATCTCAAGTTCTTCTCTGATGTTCACAGGTGTACCATGGTACACACATGTCTCCTTCTCACTACAAAAATCAATAGATGACATACAGACATACAGACAGACAGACAGATAAAATCTATTCAAAAAAACTAGAAACAATCTGGAATACAAATATTAGCTAGATTAATCCTCACATCTGCTTGATAGAGTGTTACTTTTCTCTCCATCTTACAGATAGAGAAACTGAGGCACAGGACAGAGCAGCACATTCCTGAGGTTGCCAAGGGCTGCTCAGAAGGGTGGAAAGATGGCTGTATTAGTCAGGGTCTCTATTGCTGTGATAGGACACCAGGACCAAGGCAACTTATTTAATAGCTTATACAAATATTCTGCATGTTAAAGGAAACTTGAGGACTCCAAGGAAGGCAACTCCAGTGAAATTTCATAATACGGAACAGAGGTCAGGTTCACCTTCAAAACAAAAGGAAAGTTTACAGCCAACTGTAGGTTGTGGGATGAGTGTTGGGCAAAAGATTATAAGGGGAAATCCATCTGTGTGGATTAATAGACTGACCAGGGTGATCACAAGCTCCTAGGAGTTGACTGAGGAATTTCAGCAGATATGGAAGGTGCTCCAGTACTAGGGCAGTGGGTTGTGTCTCAATTGACTTAGAGAAACTTGCTAAAGTCTGACAGTGTAGAGGTCAAGATTTGATCAAGAAGGAAGTCTTTGTCACGTTGAAAATAATGTTTAAGGAAGAAGCTGATGTGTGCTGAAGACAAACTGTCTCTGTGGATACAGTAGGAGCCTTGGCACAGGGGGATCATGCCACGAGGCTGAAGATCTAGAAGACATGGGAGAACTGGGGCTTGAGTTCTTTGACAAATGAGAGTTCTTCTCCTCTTCTTCCTCCCCTTCCCTCCTCCTTTTTTCTCCCCCTCCTTCTCTCTCTCCTCTTCTTCCTCTTCCTCCTCCTTCTAAAAATGTATTGTTTGAGAATTTCGTAGACGAATATAGTGTATCTTGATCAAATCCACCCACCCTACCTTCTCTTCAGCTTTTCATCTCAACTTTCCTCTCTCAACTTCATGTGCTAGTTTGTAAAACTCACCGACAGGGTTCATTTAATGCTAGGAGTATATGCATGGGAATAGGGTCTGTATCCAGAGAACTGACTCCCCTTCCAATAGGAGTGAGCCCTCTGACAGTCATGCTGTTCCTGGAGGTTCCTGGTTCATCTTTAAGAAACTCTTTTGAGTGGGGACTTCTCAATTCCACTGGTGATGAGGAGAGAGAGAGAGAGAGAGAGAGAGAGAGAGAGAGAGAGAGAGAGAGAGAGAGAGAGAGAGCGCTTAACTGTTCTGAGTCCCATTCCTTACTGAAAATCCCTGGTGTGGGTTTCTTTGTAGCTGGATTCTAGAAAGAGTTGGTGTCAGCTTCTAAACTATAAGCAATCTGTTTTCTGTCTAAATGTCAAAATCATAACCTCTGACAGTGAGATTAAAAAAGAAAGAAAAAGAAACATTTTTTTTTCTTTAGCCTGGAAAAGCACACTGCTTACAAAAAGTGTATAGACCATGTGTTGTTCACATTTTCCTATACATCCATATAAAATTTTATCTTGCAGGTGTCATGTGATATCCTAAAAAGATGCCAATACCTGATTGTTTTATGTGTACCTAAGCAACTTTAGTCTGAACTTGAGTGTAATAAACTTCTCTTGTAATGGGAAGATAGATTTACATACCTGTATTATGCCATATCAACGTGTAATTTTACTGATGGGGTTTTGTGTGTAGGGAAGGGGGTGGAGGGGTATACTGTGTAAAACCCACATTGACCGGGAAAGGAAGAGTACCTTAGGTTGTTCTAAGATCAAACATGTACTAGATGTGCATCTGGAGGAGAGCTGCTTTGGGAAAGATTATTTTGGGAAAAGAGGCAGCATGAATCATCTGGTCTGGAATTTCTGCATCCAGGAGAGGGAGAGGGAAGGAGGGAAGGAAGGAGGGAGGGAGGGAAAGAGAGAGAGGGGGGAGAGAGGGGAGAGAAAAAGAGAGATGCAACCCTAGGCATGGGCATGGGACTATTTCTGCAAGATGGCAGCAGCCCCAGCAGAGGGAAGTCCACACACCGGGAACAGACGGAAGCTGTGTTTGATGCTGGATCCCGCCGGCGCTGCTGGGCCAGGTGGTATTATTCATTTAGCACTGTTCTGCACTTCGCAGGAAAAGCACAGCAGGCTTATAACACTTGAGTTTTTAAACATTCAGAAGGCTGTGATGCTATAAATGAGCTTCCCATGTCAGAGATTAAATCAACTAAGATGCCTGCCATGCCAACTTTATTTCTGAAACAACGTGTTTGCAACAGAAATCAAAATACATGCTAATCCTTTCCTTCTGACAGGCTAACATGAGCCTTGAGAACCACACTGCTTAGATACTGAGGGGACGTGAAGCAGGAGAAGCCCTCAGTGTGGCTTGTTTGCTGGAGAGGCTGCGGATGTCCCTGGCTTTATCTGGAAGGCTTTCACCGGGATTTGAGGCACCATGTCTTTCTGAAATATGAGCGAGCCTGCCTGTCCATATCGGATCTCCGTTCTTGTGCTTTGGAATGTATGTCTTTAAGACGAGTGGTCACAAGTTAGCAAACAGTCCTGGAGTCTAATATCCATTCCTCCTCTTTTCAGTAAGAGCATCCAAGCTTTTCACCTAGCTCTAGTGTGCCAGTCTTCATAGCTCTATGTAACTGGGTCCCCGGCATGGGAGGCGAGAGCAGGTCCAGCCAACCAGAGTCAGTTTCTTTCCTTCACTATGATACTTGGTTTCAGATGAGCCGGGCCAGCATAAATAATGACTTTATTTTGGACATTGCTGCATCTATTGGGAAAGAGGAGTTCTTATTTATTTTTGCTTTAAGCTGCTGAGCGTCATGGTTGGCCACCGGACTGTTTGAGATTGAGGCCAATCACAATAAAGCAGAAACGAGATACAGAGACATTGTGGGAGCACCTGGTAGACCATTCCTGGGCTTGTTTCCATGAACACGTTTCCGTCTTCCTCATCTAGAGCAAGTTCTCAGTCTGTCATTTAAAATTGAAGCTGTCCTGCCTCTCTCACATCATCCAGATGCTTCACTCAGGCAAACTGCACAGTTTGGTGACAAAATGTGTTGATGAGTTTATCAACTGGTGCTTAGGCTAGACTTGCTCTAACTTACTGAGACTGACCAGTAAGGCAGCCCAGAACTGAGTAAGGTTTGAGACAGACCATACCCCTGAAAAGTTTGGTGTGAATGCCACGAGTAAGCACCAGGAGCTTCAGGCAGCTGGGACCCATGCTGTCTTTGTGGAAGAAGATTTAGAACTCTGTCTCTCAGAAGACATAATCTCCAACCGAGTGCCCTTACCCTTGGAGAGGTGCCAGCAAGGACGTGGGAAGACTGTATTCCTTTCTCCTAGAGAGAATCTACATGATCTTTCACACAAAGTTGTCCATGTTGGTCTGAGAGGGCCACAGAATCACAGACGCTCAGCCACAACCCCCTGGATGTTCCAAATCAAACACTAAAGGTTTCAACAGGTGATTTCTCATTTATATTTCAGAAGACTCCTTGTGAATGATATATATTTGCTGGTTAACATTTCTAAGGACTTAGCACTGAATAGATATTACACTGGATTTTTGCAATAACCCTCTGGGGTAGATGCTATTAGTATCTTAACTGCAAATAAATAGTTCAAAATATTGAAAAGTTATCTAGCTTGGTCAAAGTCATATGGTATTTACACTTCAGCTTAAGAGACAGAAGAGGTCATCTTGTGAACCAATCTTGTCACTCTGTATAAGTGACTCCATTAATGGGTCACCACAGTCAGCAGCCCACGCTTGGCATCCTCATATTCTGATCACTACACTGTGACTCACTCTAATCTGGTTTCTTCCTGGAGAGAATATGAGATTAGATTGGACTCAATTCCAAATTCAGTGAATTCTTTAGTATCCCATATTCTTGTTCTCTGTACGTGGAGCATGGTTAATATATTCAGTTTTCCGTTTTCCTTCCCTTCCCCCCCCAACATTGTAGAAAATTTAAAAATGAAAAAATAATGTCTGCAAAAATTTAATGTACCAACAGAATGTGGTGAGTGGATAAAGCTTAGAAACTCCCCCAGTGGGGGCTGGAGAGATGGCTCAGTGGTTAAGATCACTGATTGCTCTTCCAGAGGTCCTGAGTTCAATTCCCAGCATCCACATCTCACAACCATCTCTAATGGGATCTGATGCCCTCTTCTGGTGTGTCTGAAGACGGTGACTGTGCACTTATATAAAAAACCCAAATAAATAAATAATAAAATAAATCCTCCCCCCCCCCAATGACTCCCACTGCAGTCTAAAAGGAATTAGTTTTTAAGTAGGCAGACATCCTTTCCTATAGATTAACAGTCATTACAGAGCAAATATACTTTTTACTTTTTCTCCGGTTTTATTGAAGTGCAATTGACAAATAAAAATTGGGTATACTGAAGGCGTACATTATGAAACAATTACTAGTCAAACTAATTGATGTATTTAGCATCTCAGTTTCCTTCCTTCCTTCCTTCCGTCCTTCCTTCCTTCCTTCCTTCCTTCCCCTTCTCTCCCTCTTTTCTTTAGGATTTTAGCTATTTAGTAAAACTGAACCATACAACACAGTGTAACTAGAATCACAATAATCACAATGCTTTTGTAGCTTTTAAAAGAATTGTATGTTTGTTTGTTGGAGACAGGGTCTCACTGTATGACCCTGTCTAGCCTGGAACTCAAAGAGACACACCTGTCTCTGTCTCCTGAGTGCAGTGCTGGGGTGGGGTTGTTTGAATAAGAATGTCCCCCATAGGCTCCTTAGCCTCCATAGGGTATATATTTATATAATATATAATATATAATAATATATGATATATGATATATGTATATATACATACATATATATGTATATATATATATATATATATATATATATATATATATATATATATATAATTTGAGTGGTTAGTCATCAGGGGGCAAAACTGTTTGAAAGGATTGGAAAGACTAGGAAGTGTGGCCTTGTGGGAAGAAGTATATCACTGGAAATGGGCTTTAAGGTTCCAAAAGTGGATGCCAAGCCCAGCCCCACCCCCACTGCCTACCGATGGAGACATAGCCCTCAGCTGTTTCTCTAGCACCTTCCTGCACTGTGCCATGCTCCCCAACATGACGATAATGAACTAAACCCCCGAAACAGTAAGCAAGCCCCTATTTAAATGATTTCTTTTTTAAAAAATTGCCTTGGTCATGATGTTGCTTCATACCAATAGAACAGTGACAAAGACAGCTGGCATATGCTATTTAAAAGTAAACAGACAAACCCAGAATCATGTATGTTGGTATCAATGCCTGTAGTAACTAATGCAAACTACTGTGGTGTTTTTGATAGCTACATTCACTCCACAGATCTGGGTGGTGTATTTCTTTGTCATTTCCTCAATTGGTATTCCATGGTTTCTACATTTTAAAATTATTTAAAATCCTCTTGCAAAGAATAAACACACACACACACACACACACACACACACACACACACACACACACACAGACTTGCTTATGCAACTGGATATTTGGAAACAGAATTGTAAAGCTAGGTTTGCATCTCAAGACGAAGGTAAATGCATAGGAGATGTTTGTTGGATGGATTCCGGTGAATTGTGCTCAAGCCTGCTGTGCTCGGCTCCCCCCGCCCCCCCCCGCCCCCCCGAGTGTGCGGGGACACTTGTGCCTTCTTGGTTGCTCTGGTTGTCACACTCCCACTGGAATCTTTTTTACACTCAGGAGCTCATCTGAGTCCATCTTCCCTTGAGTACCAGGCTATGGTGGCAGATTTGGAGCCAGCTGTATGGGCTGTGTGCCTTTCTCCTCTGAGCACATGCTGTGCACCTGCAGTGTGACATCAGTTGGGGCCGGGGAGCTGCTGCCCAAGCAGGCAGTGACTGGTACACTCTCAGTGGTGCCTGAGGCCAAAGGCAGAAATCATTGTCTTGTAAGACTTCCAGGGAACCCATCATAATGGCGGCCTGAGATGAGGCAGAAGGCTTAAAGCCTGTCCTGAAACCTTCTTAATGGGTTCATTCTTTTAATAGCTATTTTCAGAGCAGCTGCATTGAGTCAAGCTCTGTGACTGGGGTTAGAGGTCCAGCCAATACACCCCTGTTCATGACTGACACGGTGATGCTTAGTAGACATGCCCACATTGCTTTTGGTTTTACATCTTGGGAATACTTTAATGAAAGCTATGTTGTACGTGTATGTGGCAGAGGTGGGGGTTGGGGGTGGGGACGTGGGGGTGTGATGGAGATTCAGGGACCAAAACAATCATCCCAGGTTGGGCAAGACTACCTTCCTCTAAAGAAGCAAATAACATTCCACACAGCCATGGTGACACCAACAGTATTATCATGGTAAAAATGGCAATCAAATAATGCTAATTATTTTTTCTTTTGGGTTTTCCTGTAGAGCTGTAGTTTCCGCCTCCCCTGATGAATAAACCAAGAAGCCCTGTTTCTCCAGGCACAGGCGATTGGCTCCTGGTCTGCCTATTAGACTCAATCTTGTGGAGCTGGCAGTGTAGTTCAGAACTCCAGTGAGGCTCTTTAAGGCAGCTTAACTGAGGAAGACTTAGGATGGTGGGTGTGTGTTCAGCCCTATATGAATAATTAGATGGGGCAGGCAAGTTTAGATTACAGACAGAATGAAGGCGGCAGATATGAGGAGGGAAGAGAACCCTGAATCTCCCAAGGGCAACAGAACTGGACAGCTCCCTTCATGTGGAGATTCCAAGATGATGAGCTGCCTGTGAGCATGGCGTCCCTGAACCTTTCTGAGACCACTCCCACAAAGCCCAGCTTCCTTTTCTTTCACCCCCACTTTCTCTTTATCTCCCACCCCGTCACCCTTCTCTTCATCTTTCCAATAACCCTCCCTATCTCTCTGGCTAAGGCACTATTTCTCCACCACCCCCTCCCCACTTTGTACTGTTGAGAAAAAAAAAAAAAAAGAGAGAGAGACACTTCTTGTCATCCTGTCCCCAAAGGCTAAACACAATCCATTCTTGGGAGACATATTCTGTTTGACTCTCTGTCACTTCTCAGATGGCCCGATTGTTTTGGAAATGGGCTGTGCTCTGGCCTGGAGACCCTCTGGGGAAGGCTCAGCTTGGAGGATTCCAGGATCTATTTGTTCAGCAATTAGATTAGGGGACTTTAGAAGCAGACACTGGGTAGTCACTCCTGAGTGCTCTCTGCTGGGTGAAGACAGAACCCTCAGCAGGCACCCTGTAGAATCTTCCCTGGAAACATGACCTCACCATGTGGAGGCTCTATATTTCTCCCAATGCATGTGTGTGTGTGGGGTCATGCCCTTTAAATCCAGAATTGTAATTTGTATCCCTTTTTTTGTAGTTCAAAGTCAGTGAGGGAATTTGCAAAGGTTTCACATTCCAGAAAAGCACTGCCTGCTGCTGTTGACTAAGAAAATCCAGAGAAACCAAAAGAAAGTTATCCATCTCGAATCACGTGATCAAACATTTAAAACTTGATTGTGCATTCACTGTTTCGTGGCCCATAATAGCTCCCGTTGAAGCTTCCAAGGCTGGGCACCTCAACAGTACAGTTCAGCATCCACTTGCTTCGCCACAAAAAGCCTCCTTTTCCAGAAACTTGGCAAGGGCAATGTTAGGAAATATAGTCAAAGGACGGGGAGGCTTCAGTCATCTCCCAAGCCCAGTTGCTTGGTTCTCAGCCACGTATCCATCCCTATCCATGCCGAATGAAAAACCCTCCCCACCCACTTAAAGGTCCAGCTTGGATACCCACACCCCTGAATTCCTGGGCCTCTAAGCCCTTCACAGCCTTTCTGGAGCGCCCTGGCATTTTTGCACAGGGTGCTGAGCAGCAGGGGGAACTCAGGCTGGCGTTAGGCGAAAATCTGTTTTTTCTTTGTCTTGCTCTTCCCCTCCCCCACTCCTTGCTTTAGCTAGGCGCATTCAGCTGCGTATAAATTAAGCACGTTCTGGCGCTTTTGCCGGTCGCATCTGGGATATTCTGGACATCTCTGGTATCTGCTCTGAATTTATGAAACCAGTAATTTGCTGCTCCCAGCTTATGACGCCCGACATTGTCACTGTTTGCTTAGCGGTTTTGGTATCTGATGTTCTTAATGTTAAGGTCAATTTTATTGATACTGAACTTTCTGCCCTCGTTCCTTTCTCCATTGCTGCTTTTTTTTTCTTTTCTTTTTCTTTTCTTTTTTTTTTTTTTTTTTGAGGCACACACAGAGAGGGTAACTAATCTTAATATCTTGTGTTCACAATTCTATTTAGCATGAAATCAGTAACTGACATATTAATTATAATAATCTGTTAAATATACTTTACCTACATGTTAATTATGGGAGAGCATTCTCATTTATTTCTCTGGGCAGCCTATTAATTCAACCCAGATGGTACAGCTTTGTGAGATGGTAACACTGAGCGTTTGCAGAATAAATCATGTTGCCAAGATACAGCAGCAAAAATGTTATAACATCTGAATAAGCTTTAGCACGATACAAGCACCAAAGCAACGCACCTATTACTCACACACTGGGGCACAGTTACCAAACAGGGTCCGAACACCAAATGTAAAAAAAAAAATAAATTTTTTGAACACATCATGGTTTCCTCCAAAAGAATGGATTCTTTATTCAAGCCCAGGGCCCCATAAATAATTCCAGGAGGGGAAAATGGAATCCTGAGGCAGCATGCTCATAACATAGGGGGAGGGGAAGAGAGGCAGCTGTGTAGTTCTTGAACATTCTGATATCAAGGCTAGGTAGCATCATGGGGAGACATGCTGAAGTATTCCCTTTTGCCTCCCTGACTTCTTCCTGGAGATAGCAAGTAGAACTTTTGGCTCCATCTTCTGGGGCTCTTATTATGGGGTGTTTTCTGGTGGAGAGGCATGTTTACCTCAAAGTGGAGAGGATCTCACGGCAAAGCCTGAGATACAGTAGCATCTTCCTGGGAGAAGTAGACCTCTGCCCACACATTTTAGCTCAGCAACGACAAGGTCACTGTCACTTACTCAACACTTTTCAGAAGTGCCCCTGGTAGTTCTTGGGAACCAGTTGGAGACAAGATCCATACGGGCTCTGCTTTCCCAAAACCTAGGATAAGAGGATGCAATGAAATAGGTATAGGATGGTGAGAGCCATGATCCAGGGACTCTAATAGTTAGGGCACACAGTAAAGGCTCCCAACCCAGACCAAGAGACTCAGAGCAGCTTCCCAGAGAATTAAGTTTATATCCTGCCCCTGAAGCTGGTGGTAGTCAAGCAGGAGACTGAAGAATCAAAGGAACATGTCTTCAAACAGTCTATTACATATTCATGGGAATGAAAAAAGTTGGCACAAATGGAGCACATGGTTAGTGAGGAAAGGCGGTTGCTGGAGACTTGAATACCATGGTTAGGTCATTGTGCATGGCTGGCTTCTGAGACTGATCAGCCAGCCACTTTTAACATATGGGTAGGGACTCCTTTGGGGGTCAAAGGATTCTATCACAGAAGTCGTCCAAAGATCGATGGAAGACCCAGATATTTACATTATGATTCATAGCAGTAGTAAAATTACAGTTATGAAGAAACATAATTCTATGGTGGGGGGGTGTGTGTCACCAAACCATGAGGAACCACATTAAAGGGTTGCGGCATTAGGAAAGTTGAGAACCACTGCCTTGAGTCCTATGGCACTCACGCTTTGTCCTCATGGTCGTGGGCATTGGGAGGATATTATTAGAGTGGGCACATCTGATGAGCTTAGGAGATAAGGGGATGATGCTTAAGCTTACATTTTAGAAATTCCATTCTGGATTCACAAAGGACCACAGGCACTCAGCTGAAGCTATTGTTAAGGTAGAGATGGTGGTGTCCTCATCTGGAAGAGAAATGACCTGGTTCCTGGCAGCTCTGGGTGACATCTTTCTCTGTCTTAAAAGCTTCTCCCGGTCTCAGCAGACTTTATAAGCACTCTCTTTTTGGAACTTCAACAGCATCGGGTCTAGAAATGATTCCATACTGAAAGAATGCAAGCAATCAGGAATGCAAATGGCCCACTAATCCACTCTGTGTGTGTGTGTGTGTGTGTGTGTGTGTGTGTGTGTGTGTGCTGTGATGGGTAAGGTTACCTCCTGACTTCACAGCATCCCTGTCTCTCCTCCACCGACAGGTGGGTTCCATTACAGCACTCATGGTACCCATGACTACCTGTGTTCCATCTCTATTAGAGATTTTATTTCGTGTTGCTTTTGGATTCCTCAATCTAAAGAGGCCTTCGTACAGCCACTCTCATAGCCCATGATATCTCCCTTCACAGCAATGACCACAATGTGTAATTAGAGGACAATTTGATTTTTTTGGTCATGCTTACTTTAAGTTTTATGATGACAAGTCATATTGGTTTCCCTCTTCATACTTTGAGCATGTGCCCTGTATGGCTTGCCTTGCAAGCAGTGGTTGTGCCAACACACACACACACGCGCGCACATACACACACACACACACACACACACACACACACACACCCATCTTGATTGAATAACTGTATTATTTCTTATTGAATATATTAAGTGTGGGCTCTTTTTAAACATAGAGGAAGAGATGAAAACCAGGGTTGCAGAAAGGGCAAGGAATCACAGGACAGAAATGGGGGCATTGCAGAAGGGCTTTTGCAGCAATGGTTAGAGTTTAGGTAAATGATATCCAAGTCCTCTGTAGAGAGACTTACCCGAAGGCTTCGGGATGTAAGTAGCAGAGGTGTTTTCAGCATTCAAATTAAAAAAAAAAATCGATTATGCATGTGAATTTCAAAGGGGATGACCATGGTTTTCAATGTTAGATTTAGTCTTCATTTGATTTTGAAGAAATAAGCAACTTTCTTTACTTCTATTCTTTCTTCTAAGACACCTTCTTTGCCCAGTCTCTTTAGTTAGAAGGTTCCTGATCATAGATCTTAGCATCCGGGGTGCTAAGTCTTGTTGAAAATGACTTGGAAAAGTAAGTGTGTGACCTCAAGCCACTAACCATCCTGCCCTTTGTCTGAAAGGGCCATGAGAGGAGTGTGACTGGAGATTGCCAGCTAAAAGACTGCTGCCTCTCTTGAAAATATATTGGGAAAATATTGGGCTCTGACACATCTGCAGAGGACTCTGAAGTCACAGCTGACCCCTCCCCCACTCCGCCCCCTTTGCTGAGCTGAACACCACCAGCATTCCACAGCCACGACATGGTTAAGAGGAACTTCTAGCTGGGGAATATAAAATTTTAAATGGCACAGATAACGTCAGCCTGAGTTACTGTTTTCAGAATGACACAGATGTTAGGATAAGGGAGCATAAATGGAAATTAAAGAGAAACAAATTCAGAGCAGATGTCAGGAAGCATTTTTTTTTTTTTTTCATGCGGAGAATCACAAATGTGTAGAATGGCCTACCAGGCTTGATTGTTAAGGCGAAGACACAGGGGACATTCGAGAGCTGATCAGATGGTGTGGTGGGGGGAATTAGGCAGTAAAAGAGGAAATGAACTTGCATATGGCATCGGGGCTTTCGGCATCGAGCCCTCTGCAGTGTCCGGGATCTTGTGGAGTCGCTGCTAACCCGCTTACCTTGGATAAACACACAGAATCTCTCTGCTTTCTGTTTTCACACATTGCAACAATCTCAAAATGGTTATTTTCACATCATAATGATGACATTTACAGAGTGAAAGAGATTGGGGGAAGGAGAAGGGGAGGGAGAGTGTGAACACATACACAAATACAGAGAGAAGGGCGGAGGGGGGAGAGGAGGAAGAACAGAACCCTTCTCGGGGACACCCCCCCCAACACTCCCCAACCGTTATCCCTTTCTGCATCTCCTGGTAAGTACACCATGGTGTTCAAGACTAAAGGGAAAAAAAGTACCAAATACCACATATGTGAAAGAAGGAAATTAAGCCGTCAACTTTCCGGAACTCCTTGCTAAATGGAATTTGAACTGAGGATGCAGACGGGTGTTGGGAGATCTAGGCTCTGGAGTTGCTTCTCTTTTTTCTCCTTGTTCCCTCAGAGCAGTCCTGGGGAGACTGTAACCAGGTGTCCTTTAACCGGGTATCACCTGGGGGACATAGCTTATGATAATAGGGACAGAGACAGAGGGAAGCAGCGACCCTGTGCCTCAGGGGAAGATGGCTGAAGATAAAAAGTCGACTAAAACCTCATTAATCTGGACCGTGCTAATTTAGAGTATATGAATAATTCAGACCCTCTGGTTGGGCTGTAGTTTACCTTCGTACTAGATATGGTAAAAAGGTTTGCTAACCAAATTAATAGTGTAAACAGCACGGAGGGCAGGGAATATATAGCCTATTTAAGAGAACAAACTGTTTTCACATATTTAGCAGAGCCATCTGCATAGGGACAATGAATAGGTCAATTATAAGTAATCTTGGCTTCCTCATTAATCCCAGTCTGCTGTGTGTCCCTACTTGACTGAGTTTTACCAGTGTTCGTGGAAGAAAATGAGGAAGCGTGGACCTTCTTGACAGTTCGGATTAAGGCACAGGGTTGATTTTGTTACCTAGCTTTTCATAATTTGCTTCCGACTCCTATGACTTCAAAATTTTCTAGACAACCTTTCTTAGACCCTACTTGTGCTGTCTATCTGTTGTAGTTGAGGAGCCAGAAAGAGCAACATGGAGAAGACCGTCGTGGGTAATGGAAGGCAAACATGAACTGCTTCTGTGTGTAGGTCCATGGCTACTTAGCAAGAACAGGTGCCACACATTAGCAAGTCTAAATTTAGAGACTCTGCAAATAATTACCCTTGGACTTGGGCAGGCTGCATCTTCTCTCTGGGCACCACTTTCCACAGTTATAAAAAGGGAATCAGATCAATAGCACCGAAAGCCTTCCAGTTCAACTGTTCTGTTGTTGCCGTTTATTTTCTCTGAGACAACGCCTCATCAGTGAGAATGCATCTAGTGATGCTTGTGTTGTCTCGACAGTCAGACAGAGCGGATGAAGTGCAGAGCATGCCATAGCAACAAGAGAGGAAGGTCAGAGGAGAGGCACGGAGGGAGGGAGGGGAAGAGAAGGGAGGGAGAGAGGAAAGGGGGAGGGGTTTGAGAGAAGGAAGAGATGTCTGTTGTCACAGGCTGAGAAGTATCTTCTTCCCATTTCCCTTGGGACACACTCACTTGTCCCGCCCCCACCCAAACCCACCATCCTCACCCACAGACTTTGTGCCCTTCCCCCACTGTACAGACTCGGAACTCTCACCACCTTTCCCTTGCCACCAGCTTCCCTTCACTGCTCTCTGTTTCTTCTTGAAGCAGAAGCAGGGTCAGGATGCTGCCTGAAATTAAAGGAGCCGCAGGTTTCGGGGACACTAACTTCACCATCTTCACCACCCTGAAGACTTGTGCCCACATCACGGCCACGGTGCTTGCAAGTGGGCACGGAGCAGCCTCCCATGTGTTTGGCTTCAGACTTGAGTTCCTATCAGTCTCTCATTCTGCTGGTTGTTGACTCAAGCTAATCAATTGAATATCGATTTCATGTACCATTTCCACTTAAGCGGTTCTCAAATAATACTTGGTCAATGTACATTTAAAACCTTTGCCACTGAAAGAAATAAGCACCTAGGCCCTTCCAGAGGCAGACCCTGCCCACTGCCATGCCTCATGGCTTCGTCTGCAGTTGAAGGAATACACTTACCTTCTTAAATGTGTATTTGATTTACACTGCCAGTTTTCTGTCCTGCAACTGGGAAACTCAGTAGCGCGATCTCTTTAGAGATCTGCAAAAACTACGTAAGTCTCACTGGTGTAGGTACAGTTGTCTCCTTAATTTTTTTCTGTGTTTCTTTATCTTCCTGTGGCTTATGAGATTGCCAGTGTTCTGAAAATATTATAGAAAATTCCAGAAATAAACACATTCGTTTAAATAGCTTTTATTGCATTATGTCATTATAATTGATTTGCTTTATTATTAGTTGTTATTGTTAAATCTCCCCTCTTCTTTAAGAGACAGAATGTTGGTGTGATAGCCCAGGCTGCAAGCCCTCTCTTTCCACAACCTCTTGAGTGCTGAGTCTATGGCTTTTCATCATAGTGCATACACACAGGCGAAACAATCTGGGGATGGGTACAGCACAGGACTGCCTGGTTTCGGGCACCCGGCACTTGGTCTTGTAGCTTGCCTTTTGTAGACTGGCCCTACCTTCTCAGGTGTAGATTTGAGATCTTATGGGAAATGAAAGGGGGTTGGGAGAATGTTGTGTCACACAAATGGGTAAAGGGAATTTTAACCAGAGCTTCCAGGCTTGCTACACTTTCCAGGATGGCCTTGTCTCACAGGGATTGTTCAAGTGGCTTCTATTCAACTCACCGGGCTCGGAAGGTCAGCTTCTCCAGAATCTTTGGTTAAAGTCTTTCTGAGTTCAGTTGACAACCCTAAGAGTAACTGCTGCTGTGTAGCTGTGCCAGCGACACTGAGCTCCCAGCCTCTGGGAAACTCTTTATCCTCGACAGAAAAGTTCCAGCATTTGTCTACTACCTGGAGTAACTAGCCTTGGTGAGGGCCAGGCAGAGACCGAGGGTTGAAAGTGACAAATATGGCCTGTAGATGTATATTGTTCAGTGTGCATAGTGTCTTACCCCCAAATAAGTATACAAAATTGGTATAAAAAATTTAAAACATCAGACAACTTTGGACAATACATCCATCCTACATCCATTCACAGCAATATTCACTAACCCTGAGTGATGGTTAATTCTTCATATATCATCTTGTTTCCTCAGTCCCATAAGTTCTTATTGCCTTACTCCAGTCTTGAGATTATATATATATATATATATATATATATATATATATATATATGTGTGTGTGTGTGTGTATATATATATGTATACATACATGTATATATACATATACATATGTACATATACATATGTTACTTAAGAATGAAACACAAATTCATGATCCAATGGATGAATTGATAAGGCTAAATAATTTTGAGAGTTTATTTACTTGGAAATCTCTGTGAATCGTGACAGGCTTGGAAGCTGAAGTGTGAAATGATTAATAATTAAGAACTGATATTGGCCAGGGAGACCCTGGAGTCTCTGAAACAACACAGGGTATTACCATTTTTCTTGGTTACCCTTCATAATTGGATGGCAGGGCTCTATAGAAGAAGACACTACTCACTTTGGACATATAACAGAAAACTGACCAGGAAACTGTCTCCCTGCTTGATGGCTTACGTAATACTGGTGGGTGCTCTGAGGGATGCTGTGAGAGAAGACACATCAATGGTCTTACTCAGTACTGAGCCTTGCATGCTTCAACACTGACCTGCTGGCAAGGTATCCCCACTGCCAAAATAGCCGCACGATGTTCATGGGGGCAACCTGTCCCTTTTTGATCAGTTATGACCGCTGTTCCACAGGAGGAATTTCAAGCCTGGTATTCAAAACCCAGTCAAAACCTATGACTGGGGAGCTCATAGGTTCTGGGGAGAAGATGGGTATGGGAGACCTACTGTCGTTTTGCTAAATGGTC
The DNA here is from genome assembly GCF_011762505.2 of Arvicanthis niloticus. Classification (NCBI taxonomy): domain Eukaryota; kingdom Metazoa; phylum Chordata; class Mammalia; order Rodentia; family Muridae; genus Arvicanthis; species Arvicanthis niloticus. Next base: position 17,928,074 of record NC_047675.1, on the reverse strand, counting down.
ACATTGTCACACTATACCCTAAACATTTATGTTTATACCCATGGGTTTGTGTTGCTCCCAGGTTTGGTTAGAGAAGCTTCTTTTTTGCAGAGGGGCTGATGAATGCAGAGACTCAGTATTGACCAAAGTGCCCAGTGTAAATAACTCTGAGTGCTCAGCAAGGATAGATCACCTGTATCAACACCCAAGGCTCAGGGAACTTCACTGAAGGGGGAGGTGGAGAGAATTTAAGAGCCCTGGATGGAAAGGAGAGCTATGAAGTGCTGACTTCTGGTCTTGGCATGGCTGTCCAGATGCATCAATCCACAGCTGTAGTGGTTATCTTCACATGCTCCATACATGATCTCTGTACATGATCAAGCCAGTAAGAATTTTAGCATGAAGAGAGGACAGGCCCCGAGCTTCCCCAACTCCCATAATTGGAGGAGCTATTGGCAGTTGATTACTGTTGACGGAAGGACAGTGACTCTCCTTTCCACATCTCGTCAGTGGCAGGTTGCTCCTGCCCCAGTGGATGAGCCCATGTGCCTATGGCTAGCACTAATTAGACTCACAGGGTTATTAATAATAAATAAATAAATAAATAAATAAATAAATAAATAAATAAATATAAAAAGAAGACATGAGGCAGGGAAGAAGATGGAGTTAGGGGAATTGGGGGAGTTGGAGGGAAGGATATGATTAATTGTTGGGCCCCATTTTGGCCCTGGTTTGGGCCTGGAGGACAACCCTGAGCCTGGCTCCAGTTTCTGCGGCCTTGTGGGAGAGCCTAAGCCTGCTTGTCTCAAGTTTTGAGACCTGTTTCAGTCACTTCCATATTGGGATGACTCAGCAAAACCTGTTTGGCCCCTCCTCTGTCCCACCTTGCTGATGTAAAGCTTTGCCATTGGCCCTGTGAGTCACCCCACACCCTCCTCACCCTTTCCTGCCTCCTACATTATTTCACCCCACCAAAAATCCCCTTCCCTATGCTCCAAATTTATATAAGCCAGCGGCTGAGGCAATAAAGTTGAGTTCCCCCTTCTACAAGACTCCTGGCTCAGTGTGTTTTTTTTGGGCCATCAACACTTGCCATTCTACTTGAAAGATATAGAAAACTTATGAAAAATATAGAACGTTTTTATGACCCCTAGACCTGAGCAAAAGAATGCAGGTTCACTAGTCCCAAGGAAGTGGAACTGAATGTAAGATTTCAGGCCTTCACTGCCCCGGGATACATTTCAGGAGGAGTATATTATCCCTGAGTCAGAGGACACTTGCTGGATTAACATTCCTCAGACCTCAGGGAAGAAAACCCACCTGTGGGTGGGGAAGGCACAAAGCAGGAAGACACATTCCTGACCACAAAGAAAGATGCAAGTCATCTGGGTGGTCCCAGGAACTGGCTGACTGCAAGATGAATAGTTGGGTGAATGAATGTAAGGAATGGGTTATCCTTACAAAAGATAAGTGTACAAGAGGTTATCCGCATGACCCTGACTAAATTTGGGTTGGGACCTTTTAAGACTTTCTACTGTTTTTATGTTATATTTCCTTGGTAGCCCCCTCAACCCCCTTGGTTTGTGGTTCTGCCCTAATAAGCCCTTCACTCCCAGCTGACTGGGTCGACACTCCTCTGCCCCTGCGTGGGTCACGAGTCTCGGCCTCAGTCGACTGACCCTGAAATATACCTCATGCTGTTGCATCAAGAATGGGGTCTTCTGAGTCATTCGGGTGGCCACAAATTTCTGAGGCTTGAGGGAGGTCCTCCCTTCATGGGGGGGGGGGTCTTACATACTCAGCCCTGGAGAAGAGGCCTGGTGGGACTGAGACCTCTCTCCTCTCACCTGGACCTGCCAGCAAGGAGCCGACAATTAATATAGACTGTATATATATATGGTATTTTCAAATAATAAAAAATAGTATTAAAACATAAGGAAACCTGAAACCCAAAAGACAGGAATTGAAATTTTCAAATAATTTAAAACAGAAGGGAAAAGAATCAATGCTGTCCCTCTAATGATGCTATTTATTGTGGCTGGCCTTCCTATGGGCTTCCCTAAGAGAGGGTGTGACATCACAGCTATGGATAACTCGGTGGTACTGCCTGTGGGATATGTGCCATCATATGAATGATTTGGACTACTCAGTGTAGAAGGTAAGGCTTTGCAGTTACCAGGTACCTGTGTGGCCTGGAAGATGATCCATTGAGGCACCATTGTGGGGACATGTGCCTGCACTGTCATCCTTTCTTGGATGTGTTCATGGGTGTGTATCCATGGGCACATGTATGTAGAGGACAGAGGTAAAACCATGGGTGTTTAACCCATGCACTTTTTTTTTTTCATGAGGCATGATCTCTCCCTGGGACCTGGGGGTCACCAGCTGGGCTCAGCATCCTGTCTAGTGAGCCCTAGAGATCTGCCTGTGTGTGCTTTCCTACTGCTGGGACAGCAAACTAATGTCACACGTGTTGTTCACTGATGGTTGACATGATCCAAAGATCAAGCTATGGGTGAGAAGTTAGTCACACAGATATGCCTAGAGGGGAGCTAAGAAATGAACACTTCAGTTCGTAGTGAAGCTTCCCTCTTCTTCTCTTTTGAACACAGCACAGCATCTATTCTGACACAACTCATGTAATTTTCAGGGTGGATATGCAGCATATGATGAAACATTACCAGTCATCCATGGAGACTTTGTTCATTGACCAGCCAACCCATGTGTTCTTTCTGCTGGTTTGTGCAGATGGTGGGGTGCCAGCCCAGAGTGCAACAGGTTGTCCTGTGACCACAGGAGACCATATTTAACAGATGGCTAGAGAGATGGGTCGGCTGCACTGCCTTGCTTCCAGCTACATCTGAAGCCAGTGTCATTCTGTCCTCTTAGATGACTGAACCACGTTGCCATGCTGGGAGTAGGCTTTAGTGTGTGTGTGTGTGTGTGTGTGTGTGTGTGTGTGTTTGTGTGTATGTGTTGGGTTGCTTCTGACATTGCCTCTTAGCTTCAGGCTCTGTACCTACAAGGTCCTTGCACATACAAGAAAGTATGCCATCTCTCCTTACTGTGCTGTGGTTGTATAGAGGAAAGACTTGTGTAAATGCTACACTAACACTGAGCCTCTGCCAGAGTGTGTTATGCTACCCAAGTATCTCCTAGCAGCTGACAAGGCTGCATCTTGTGTTGTTGTTTTCTAGAACACACAGAAGGAGGTCACAGCAGCAGGGAGAAAGCCACCTGGAGCCACGTGTAGTGGAAGGTCTTCTGCCATCCCAGCTGTCTGATCTCAGGTGACTGTGGAACATCTCTTGATCTGTGCTGCAGGAGCATTGACTGATACTCCATAGAGTTCTTGTGACAATTGACAGATTCCGTGAGACAATGTGTGTAAAGCACTAGACAAGAGGCAAAGCTCAGGAAGGAGCAGCTGGGGATGATTCCATTTTGGATGAGCTGTTGAGAGGCGGGATAACATTGTGGGTAATGGCACAGCTTCTGTAGTTGGACCATCTGGGTTCTCAGCTCATCTCTTTTCCATGGCATCTTTAAGCATCAGTGTCTTTTTCATCTGCAAAACCAGGATGATAGCAAAAAGAAGCTTCTAGCCTCAGAGTTATCCTGTGAGTGAGGTTATGTATGCCATTAGTACATTGTATGTGTGTTTGTGCAAGAGAGGAGAAGAGAAGAGGAGAGAGGGGGGGAAGGGAAAGAAAGAGAGTTAGAGAGAGAAGGTATGTGTACTGTGGTTCACTGTTGAAAGACAGAGGAAAATCTTCAAGAGTTGGAGAGGAAGAGAGTTAGAAAAAAAAAAAGAAAGAGAAGGTATGTGTATTGTGCTGCACTGTCGAAGGACGGAGGACAGTCTTCAAGGGTTGGTTCTATTCTTCCACTGTGTAGATCTGCAAATCAAACAAACTCACTTTATCAGGTTCAGTGGCAAGTTTTTATCCACTGAGCCTTCCTGCTGGTCCTTTTAAAAAATTTTTTATTGTATCTAATGGATGTGATATTTATTGTATTTATGGATGTGATGATTAATACATGCAAGAAGCCCACAGTGCCATAGTCATAGCAAGCAGCTACATACACTTATTATAAGTATAGATTTGGTAGTTAGTGGTATATTTAGAGTCCTTAAAACACGAAACAGGTCTTTAAAAATATTCCCACTTTCTTAGTACAATAAAGCTATTGCCAACAATACACTAGTAATTAAAAGCAACCGTTATTTGTCCTTTAGCTTTAAAGCAAAGCATAAAAAAAAATTAAAAAGAATAAATGGCAACTTAAAAGGTACATTAAATTTCACACTTTAACTGAACTTTTTTTCACTGACTGAACATAAAATTATACCCAACCATTTGTACTGTTTCATTATTTTCAACACACAAACAAACTCCAAGGGTTCACAAAAGACAGAATTGAAGTAACCCAAATTTCTCATCTATGTATTTGCCCTGTTCACTTTAAATCTACTAAATCAACACAGAAACATATCACATGGCCGGAGGTAGAGACATAGATTGTGACAGAAGTATGCGCCAGCGATTCTGAACCTTTGCAAAATCATCCCATTCATGCTCGGTTTGTAGCTGAGTCCTGTGGAACAGGCTCCCTCACCAGCTGGGACTTTCCTGAGTTGCCTAGCAGGAGATGCAATATTTATTAAATCACAGCAGTTAAAAAGAAAGGTGATAATCTGAGGCTCATGTTTCTTTTGTCAAACTCAACAGATAATGAATCTGTTATTTTGAAGTTAAACTAAGAGATGATCGTTTGCACAGAGGAGGACTCATCACCAGCCCTGCTGAGAACTGCAGGGTTGTGGAACAAAACTGCAAACAACTTTCGGTCAACTTTCTGGTCCATTAATCAGTTCACTGAACATGAAACCCTGCTTCAAGACACCCCTCCCTCCATTTTCTCCTAGTTTGAAATTTTCTTGGGCTGGGTAAGGAATACCTGGATATTTCTGGAAGCAAATGACCAATGCTCCCTGTTCTGATGAGAATTTCACTGGGGTTTGGGAACAGCTTTTGCCTCTTAGGATCAGATCTTTGAAGAATGTGTAAGTAGTGCCAGATTATAGAGATATCAAAAGACTTTCGGACACAAAGATTTGGAGAGTCTTCCTCCTCCTCCTCCTCCTCCTCCTCCTCCTCCTCCTCCTCCTCCTCCTTCTTCTTCTTCTTCTTCTTCTTTCTCCTCCTCATCCTCCTCTTCTTCCTCCTCCTCTTCCTCCTCTTCCTCCTCCTCCTCTTCCTCCTCCTCCTCTTCCTCCTCATCTTCTTCCTCCTCCTCTTCTTCCTCCTCCTCCTCCTCTTCCTCCTCCTCTTCCTCCTCCTCCTCTTCCTCCTCCTCTTCTTCCTCCTCCTCTTCCTCCTCTTCCTCTTCCTCCTCTTCCTCTTCCTCTCCCTCTTCTCCTTCTTCACTGGTTTTGTTTTTAAGACAAGGTCTTAGTGTGTGCTGGACCATTATCCCTGGCTAAAATTATGACTTTAAAGTAATGCTCTCATTGTCTGCTGGGCAGTTTTACCATTCTATTTCCTTATTTACAAATCTTTATGTAAGCGAAAAGAACATTCTACCCCTGACTTTCATCATTTCTTCATGTGCTGAAATGAGACACACAAACAATTGGTTCAGAGTAGGTTCTGGGGCTATGTATGATGGTAAAAGAAGACTTAGAAAAACACAGGAATTATTAATGTAATTATAATTCATCTTTATTCATTGATCAGCTGCTGATTCTGTATAGTGGTTTTAAAACTTTGTGAAATTAATTTGGCAGTTCGAGTTAACAAATGTTCCTCTTTTCTTTGGGTGCCTGTCATTTGAACATTCCCATTTATTTCTATTAAAATATTTAAAAGGATTCTTTAATTGCTTTTGTCAGTAGTTATTATAGTAAAGATTTCTATTAGTTTTAAAAATGTCTCATTTTATTTCCTTCATTTTTCTCATTAAAGAAACAGGTCCAGAAAAATGAGTTCAATTTAGTAGCCGACAACTGCCCATCCACTGTTGAGTCTACTAATAAATTATGCTTGGCTCTTGCAATACTAGAGGTCCTGATGTTAATCTTGAAAAACCAATGCTGATTGAAAACCATGTTTAAAACGTGACTTTGGAAAAAAGTCTGAAGACCTTGAGGAAAACCCAGGACAAACATTGGTCTGATACAGTTAAAGCAAAACTTTATGTTAATTTCAGAGATTTTATTTTGTATTGAGGCCTTGTTTTAGCTGACACTCATTTGAAGTCATTGAATGTGGTTAAGAAATCAAACAGAATAGGAAATAAATTGGAGCCTTTGGAACTACAGATATAATGGTAGATAAGAACCGGGTAATTTAATGTGAATAATTATGCTAGCACAGCTGGCTAGCAAAACTGGGCTGGATTCGGGAGTCCATTTTTTTCTATCTAACAACTGTCCTCACTGGGCACTTCTGCTATGAGAGTGCCCTGTTGCCTGTCTAGGAATGGAAAATGAAGGCATACATGCTCTGGTAGCACATAGAAATAATAGTTTTGACAAATAAAGAAGCCAATGATAATGTGAGACAAGTCTCTACCCTCATGACACTCTCAACTAGAGGCCGAGTAGAACTAACTTAGCCCTAGCTCAGACAAACCTGAACTCATATCCGATCAGATAGTCATCTTTCAACCAACCTCTGATACTGGCAAGTGTGCCTTAATTTTAACTACAGTCTCTTAAAATATTTTTATATGAGTATCTTACTTCTGATGTACGTTTGACACATGGGGAGTAGTTCGGTGAAAACCACAGTCAAGAATAAAAAGAGTTTATAGAAACAGACAAATAGATGATCCAAGCAAGTACTTTAAAAAGGTGATAATAGATGCGTCAAGGCAAAACTGGAGAGACAGAAGAAAATGGATGGAAAGAGAAAATGTCCACCGGGACACAGATGAAAGAAGACCATGGAATTGTTAGAATGAAATAATTGGGGAGGAGCAGAACAAGAATGGTCTAGTTTAAATGTAATTGAAAGCCCGAAAGAAGGGATAAAGACAATGCAACAGAAATGGTGATAAGGATGTCATTGCTGACCTGGAATTGTCTGAACTTAACCCACAGAAGCCCTGCAATTGCCCACAAGAAAGTTGCGGTAAGGAAACCAACACCTCGGCATATTGTAGTCAATCCCCTGAAACCAAAGAAAGATCAAAAGAGAAATCTAGCCAGTAAGCAGAGTGAAAAGCCTGATTCCTTGGAAGGGCAACATGAAGAATTGCTGCAGTTCTCAACAGAGGCCGTGGAAGCTAAAAAGAAATAGAATTATCTTTACCAAGAGAAAAAAAGAGTATCAAGCAATTTAGCATTAGACACCTAGCAATATCTTTCAAAGGTGAGTGACAAATTTCTCTCCAGAGACTGACAGAATGAATAAAGAAGCATAAGCCACAGACAGAAAGCAAACAGTACATCTATCAACAGCCTTGGATACAGATTATACAAAGAACTCTTAGAATTCAATAGTAAGAAGACAATCCTTTAAAATGGCCAAAAATATTTTGACCCACACTCTCCTCAAAACAAACGATCAAACAAATCCAATACACAGAAATGGCTGTTTCAATTTGTTACTTCGTAGGGAATAAATGTAAACCAGGATGACTGCTTACTCACCCAAATGGCTCAAGTTAAATAGACAAACACTACCAACAGTTAGTACAATTGAAACTCTTGTCAGGGCTGGTGGGAACATAGAACTGTACAGCTCTGGTAAATATTTGGTGTTTTTTTTTAATGTACTAACCACATAATTACTTACACAGCCTAGCAAACCTTGGCTCAGCAATTTGCCCAAGGGACAAACCAAGAGTATCTCAAGAAAGATCCCAGATAACTCATAGCTGCTTTTTCATGATAACTACATCCTAGACATAATGCAGGTGTTCACCAGCCAGGGAAGGAAAAACCACCTTCCACCTTGTTAGGCTGCAGGAAAACATCTCCAGTTCCAAGAACAGGGGACTCTAGAAGAGGGGTGTGTTTGCGGTTCTTGTTTCTTTCCTGTTGCTGTGATAGATCATCCTTTCCAAAAGCAACCGCGGAGGGAAGGGAATATTTGGCTCATACTTCTAAAGCACAATTCATTATCAAGGAAGTCAGGGGAGGAACTTGGAGGTAAGAACTGTGGATGAATGTTGCTTGTTACCTCCCCTACTGACTCATACTTAGCTAGTTTTCTATTCAGCTCAAGAATTGTCTTGCCCATGTTGGTTGGGCTCTCCAACATTAGCTAATAATGGTTGGTTATATTTATACCCACAGAGGAAGCTGATCTAGGCAATTACTGAAGTGAGGCCTTTCTTCTTACAATTGTGTCAAACTGACAGCGTATATCAAATTGACAGTACAGCATGATCCTATTGTTCCAGCACAGGAAAAAATTACTGACTGCTTAAAGCAACAATAATAACTTTATGTTAATGTCATCTATGACATAGGAAGCACCAATCCACAATAACATATAGGGTGGAGTTGGAAAGTCAATGCTAAGTTCATAATTTTAAGATCAAAAGGTGACATTGTATATACTAACGATAAAAACAGAGATTGAAATATTAGTATTTCCAAAATATTTATTTTTGTTCATAAAAATCCGTTCTGGGCACTAGAGAGATGGCTCCTTAGTTAAGAGCATTTCTGCTGTTCCAGAGGCTCCACGTTTGATTCCTAGCACCCAGATCAGATAGTTCATAACTACTTTCAGCTGCAGTTCAAGGGGATCCAATGTCCTCAGACTTCTGCAGCTACCTGTAGCCATGTGGTGAACATAAACACATGTAGGTAACACATACACATAAGGACAAAATAAAATAAAAAATATGCAACCTGACTAGTTAGGAAAGGTAAACTTTCATCTGAAGGTTAAATTAAGTTTTCATTTGTGATTCATCGTGTTGACTGAGTGCAGTGGAAAACCCATTTACAAAGTTCCCTGTGATGGATGAAGTGATGGGAATAATGGAGTTTAGTGCTTTGTTGCTTTGGGTCGTGCAGAATGTGAGTCTAGAGCCTTGAGCATCAGTGAGCTGCATTCGTAGCACAAACTAGCTCTTCTCAAAGCATCCCACAATATAAGGTATGGTGAAGTGAAGGCTCTTCTGTGGTGCACGTGGATTTAATACGCAGGCCAACAGCATTAGCTGTTATCTGATTGGTCAGAAGTCTGGCTCTCCTCATTCTTCCTCTCACATGTATACTTGAAATGACACCCAGCAATAAATCTGAAAGCAACTGATATATAATCTCAGCTTTATCAGTATTTACTATAAAAAAAGAACATTCTAAATATATACATCGAAACAGACTAACAGATGGATTTAAAATAAATCCTGCATATATATATATATATATATATCAACATAAAACAAAATAGCTCAAGTGTTGACTGGTAGAGAAGTTTGGCCACAGCAAAAACCTTCAGAATGCATACTTTTCCCAAAACAATAAAATTACTCCAAAGCTTTTGGAAAATAATTAGGCTAGTTGCTTATAAGAATCTAAGATGCAAAGCCAAAACATTAGCGTTGGCTAACATGATCTGACTGTTCTTTCTCAGCACTCTGTAGCTAGTGTATGTTCACAAAGTGACTATTTTGGCTCCGATTAGGATCTTTTATCTCTTTTATTTGCCGTGAGACTCCCAAGCTCAAGTACATTTAATCACATCAGTTCTGCAACGGGTACAACACAGCTCTTAAAACAGAGCTTCAAAAACATTGAGTTTTGAATAGAGAGCTAGCTTCTTTCTTCCCAGGGACCTGGGCATCATTGAGACAAGACCAGTAATCTAGAGAAAAAGAAATTATAACTTGAAACCAGAGGGGGGGGGGACCCTGAAGTCCAGAGAAACTGTAGTCCGTTAGCTCACAGTAGAACACACTTTCTTATTTATTTATTTTACTATTTAATCTCAGAAAATATGACCCATGAAAACTTAATAGACTTGTATATCCTTTCTCTTTTGATGGTGAAAAAAAAATCTTAAATTCCACTTCCACTTTCTCTTCCAAAATATTCAAACTAGTAGAAAAATCACATCGCCTGGATAAAGTCAATGAATATTCCATGTCTTACCTAAGACTAGAAATAACCTTTGAATACATTTCAAGGGGGTTTTCATAATCTTAACATACAAACTTGGTAAAAACATCTCACAATAATAGATTTGGAGTCAGTTTAGATTGGAGAGTCTTTAATCTTAATATTATTGTATTTATCAAATTTAACACCTCAAGTTTAAATCAGGACACAAGAAAACATCAGTGAAGCTACCAACTACATCTGATCCTTCTGGCCTTATGTGGATTGATAAGAAAGAGATTAGTAAAAGTTGATATTGCCAAGGCATTTTTATTTCATTGTTCCAAAACAAAGAAACACAACAGCAACAAAAACAACAGCAGCAGCAGCAGCAGTAGCAACAACAACAACAACAACAAAATAAGGTACTTTGAAGTAGTTAAATTGCTTAGTGTTTTCCTGTTTGGGGTTTTATTATTATTATTATTGCTACTGCAGTAAATTATAAGCAAGTTTGTGATGAGAGTCTTGATTTATTTTTAAGGAAGATATTAGCTTTATTATTTATTAATCCTAACAGATTTCTTCCATAAACACTCCATAAATATTAACACATCTGATGGATGGCTGAGACTCTGTGAAAGGAGGAACCGTGCTGCCTGACTGACCGGGCCGCTTTGACAAGCCCCTTTTTATGTTGTTTGTTTTCTTATTATTTTTGATAGCAAATGTGCAATCAATTAGCCATTCATGTCAGTGAAAGAAAAACATTCAGTATTAATGGATCGAGCTCTGTATTCTTTCACAAGAAGGATATTCATCATTATTTTGATAACTTTATGATTATATTTTTGAAGTTTTCCTAAATTCTAACTTACTGAAACATTTTCTTTACTTCGCTCATGGAAATTATTTTTTAATAGAGTCAAAAATTGTGCTATAAAATTCAAGAGAACAGTGGCACAGAGTCAGTCCTATTGGAAAATAGAATAGATCTACGTGCTGTCTCTCTCTGTCTCTCTGTCTCTCTGTCTCTCTGTCTCTCTGTCTCTCTGTCTGTCCCTGTCTCTCTCCATATCCCTTCCCCTTTTGTGGTAGTGGAGATGGTGGTGGTGGTGGTGTGTGCGTGCGTGCGTGTGTGCGTGTTTGTACATGACTTTTTTCAATATAAATTCTGAAGCAGTGCTAGGCATATGTTATTCATCCTACCTTTTGGAAGTCCCAGGCAAAAGGTTTCTGAAAATGAGGCCACTCTGGGCTGTATAGTGAGTTCAAGGTTGGCCTGGGCTATGTGTTAAGACCTTGTATACCCCACCCCTAAAACAAACAATCAAACAAAAATCCTGAAATGAAATGTAAATATTTATAAAATGAGTATCATTTTACTGTGGTGATGTCCCCCAACACATTGAGTGTCATGTTTCTCTTCCCTGCCTCAGAAGGAGCCCGGCACTCAGCAGCATGTCCTGGAGAGCTCTTGGACTTCTGGACACACCTCTAGTACTTCTGGCTCAGAAGAGCATTAGATCTGAGGTTGTACCCAAGAATGTACCTTTTCTTTTTTGTGGAGGTTGCCATCTTTTAGATAGTATATGAGTATGAATGTTCATTTGTGGTGGTAAGCAGGGCCACATCTCTCTCTTCAAGGAGACTGGATTGGAGGCAGGAACTCACATGACAGCAAACATTAGTTTACAAGTCTTTGAATAACTAAACTTATTTGTGTATTTAGTCCAGAAATTGTAAAAATAAAAAGCCTACTAATAAGTTATAATCATGGCTGTTGGGATAATCTTTATTGTGCACTGTGTGAAGGTTGTCTTTGTATTATCTTAATGTTGATTTCTGTACAGGCAGAGAGCCCAGTACTGTCTAGACTTTGGTATTATTATTCTTATGGATCATCACCAGCCCCAGTATTTTGTAAACATGTACTTTCATCACCTCTAATTGGTTTATTAAAGATCTATGGGCCAATAGCTAAGTAGGAGAGGAAAGGCAGGACTTCCAGGCAGAGATAAGGACTCTGGGTGAAGAATTAGATGAAAGCGGATTCACCTACTTGATGCTGGAAGGAACAGGTACCAGGCCTGAGTGAAGGGTAACAGGTCACATGACAGACATGGACTAGAATAAATGGGTTTATTCATTTGTACGAGCTAGCTAAGAGGTAGCCCTTCTATAATGTCTAAGCTTTTATAAATAATAAAATCTCTGCGTCTTTCTTCTGCTGCTGGCGGGTCCAAGAAAGTCTGGTGATACTTGGCCCTTGTTGAACTAATTATTTAAAACAGCCACTAGTCAAGCCCACTATCTAAGCTGCAGTGGCTCTACCTAGCTCAGCCACCATGTTCTGGGGCCAGAGGTCACGTGCATGCCACAGCTAGAAATGGCCAGCCAGAAACAGCAGCTTTGCCACCCACGAGACACAAGACTCCAGCATGGGAGATGGCTCTGCCAATCTTCCATGCTGTCTCCGCAAGGCTGGGCACTGCCCAGACCATCCCACTATCCATGCGGGTCCAGTAGAAAAATGAGACTCTTATGCTTAAATATTAATCAAAGGCTTTATATGTTTGGTAATGCTCAGTAACAATATGCCCATATAATTAGTTGTTTCCCAATTAGTTAACCTAAATAAAAGTTGTTACCAGCAACTGCTCTCCATACCTGCATGGCTCTTCATCCTCCTACATCTCCGCCTTCTCTAGCTCCTCCTCTTCCGTTTCCTCTTCCTCTCCTTACTCCTCCCACTTTAGCTCCTCCTACAGGTCCTCTGTAACTTCTTCAGAAGAAATGGTCAGTAGAAGCAAGAGAATGTGAGTTTTGAGCCCAGTAAAGAGGATTTAAGTAGTAGAATTAGTGAAACTAAATTGAACTTGGAGTAAATTCTGCCCCACACCTTTCTCACTCAGCACAGGTTCAGAGCCCCCTGGAAATAAGGACCTTCCAGCTAAATCACATTAATACTGTATTGCTTTTATTCTGCTTTTACATGTTTATTTCTATGTATGACCAGTGGTAAAGTAAAATCATAACAATTACATTATAGGGATATGCTAGGTTACTTCTGGAAACAAAGGAAGAGACTTAGAAACTAATAATAATGTTCGGGGGCAGTGGGAACTAAGCAGAGGGGAATGTGAAGGATGGCGGGGCATGTTCTGCTGCTCTATGGTATGGACAAACTTCCTGCACACATTAACATCCATGTGCAATGGAAGCACATGTTTTCTGGAGACTCTAAACTGACCAACCCAGCACAAGGTTTTACAGTGCTTGACATCATCAATGGCCTAAAAATTGGATGACTTGGAATATTTGTCTGTTTGTTTAGGTTTTTCTAAGACATAGTTTTTCTGTGTAGCCCTGGCTGTCCTGGAACTCACTATGTAGAGCAGCCTGGTCTCACACAGAGATCTGCCTGCCTCTGTCTCTGCCTCCTGAGTGCTGGGATTAAAGGCCTGTGCCACTACCTCCCAGCTTGTCTCTGAATATCTAAACCAGACAATCAAATAGTGTGAGTGCTATGAACTCCTGTGATTTTTATTTTAGAAAGAGAAGCAAAGGACAAACATTTATTAAAATATAGACAGTTGAGTCCAGCAGGATAGTTCTGAATTTGAAGGCTTGCCTCTTATGTAGTGCCCGACGGATGTCTACCCCAGGGACTTCTCCCCTGTAGTTCTTCTTGTCTAGAAGCCATACTAAAAGTCCATTCTCCTAATTTTTGAAAGCATATGTGTCATATGTGACAGGCTAGAGTCTGATTATATGTGGCTTCACCCCGTCACTCTTCATTGTCTGTGCCCATGAAATTAAGAGATAGGAGTCAATCTTTCGTTACTGACCCCACACCCACTGTACAGTGCTCCTCATAGGTCTGAGCTACTGTATGGATCATGTTCCTTCAGTGTAAAGAATTTCCGTTATTATTTTTTCTCCCACAGTGCCCATTTGTTCCCAGCACACTCTCAGTCACTTATATGACAGCATATTTATTTTGTGCCAGTGTTTGAAGGATACACTTTGCAAGATACAAAGCTCTGGATGGCCGTGGTTTTATTCAGCATTCTGAGGATACTGTCCTGTTGTCTTTTGACCACCGCTTTTTATATTAATCTGGCCAAGAAATATCATTATGAAGTATATCATTTTATTCTAATTATGTCAGAACTGTTTATGTTTTAAATGTCCAGGAGTTTGAATATGAATTGTCTCATTGTGGCTTCTTTGTGTCCTGAGTAGGTTAGCTGAATTTCTTATGTCTTTCTATTATTATTATTATTATTATTATTAATTAGTAGTAGTAGTAATATTTGTTTGTTTGTTTACATCTCTACCCCCATTCTTAATCTCGACCGTTTTTTTCTCTCTGGTACCCAGACACACTGGTTTATTAACTCACCCAGGCTGAGTTTTGTTGCTGTTTTTGTGCTTTGATAATTTCATACATCTTTAAAATACATTTTGTCATTTCCATCCCTCATTGCCCTCACCCATTCTCTCCTCTCCCACTGAAACTTTCCCTGTGCCCAGTGTGACTTTTTTTTTTTTTTTTTTTGATTCACTAAGTTCAATTAAGGTTGCTTGTATAAGCCCATATATGTGCAGAGAGGAGGTATTATTGACTAAAGCATAGGACACTTATGAGAATCTACAACACTAAAGAAAAGGATACTCCCCAAAGGCCACCCCTTTCCCTGCCACCAACCATTAACTGCCCATAGTGCCTTAGGAAAGGTTGGGACCTCATGAGCCCCTCCCCCACATATGATGGAATGTTGACTGATTCGACCTTATATGGGTTTTGTGCTAGGATCCACATTGCACACAGAGATGAGTGGAATGGCCACATCCTGTCCAGAAGGCAGCATTTCACTGTGATCTTCCCTACTATCTGCCTTTACACTCTTTCTGCCTCTTCTTCGGAAACGTTCTCTGATCCTTGAAGGGGGTGATCTAGAGGATGCGTTTAGAGCTGAGTACTCAACAGTCACTTATCCTCATACACCGAGCAGTGCTCCCCACCGGCAAAGGAAGCTTCCTTGCCTAGGGCTGAGAGCCGCACTGACCTATGGGTAGAAACATAAGCATTTAGAAGACAGTCTGACAACGTGGCCTCTTAGCAGAGCGATGATAATATGTTTCTTCTCTAGGACCTTTGACCTGCCCAGCCACTGGCTCTTGACCAGGTTTACAGTTCCAGGCATAAGTCACCTCCTATGCCGTAGGATGTTAAAAATTTAAAACATC
This sequence comes from Arvicanthis niloticus, assembly GCF_011762505.2. NCBI lineage: Eukaryota > Metazoa > Chordata > Mammalia > Rodentia > Muridae > Arvicanthis > Arvicanthis niloticus. The sequence continues at coordinate 17,912,773 of NC_047675.1, read as the reverse complement.
TCATCTCATTGAATCATCGCATTTGCTCCAGCTCAAAAGTCAGATGCCATGGCTTCTACTCTCTACTATTCATTCTGACTCACGGATTTCACGTTTAAAACTTTACTGCAAGTGGTGATAGAACTTCCATCCAGTTCGTCTTTAATTTTTCCATACAGTATTAGAAGCCCTACCTTGTGTTTGGTAGGCATTTGTTCTACCACTGAGCCAGGCTCCTAAGACTCTGCATAGTTTCTCTTTCTTCTGCAAGATTCATCATCTATTTATTAAGACAATATTTTCCTTTGTGTATTTGAATATATTCATAACAACCTACTCTTTTCCTGTTATTCCAACATCTGAATCATCTCAGGGCCATTATAGTCATGAATTTCTCTTGGTTATGGGTCACTTCCCTCTTACTTTTTCATGCTTAGTGATCATATGGCTTGGAGCATTTGGGTTGTATTGCTTCATTTCTAAGACTGCTGGGTTTTGTCTTGGTGATCAACTTACTGATTCTCAGAATGGCTCTCTGCTCTACACTGTGGAAGCTCTACTTCTATTTGGTGTTCAAGTATGCTAACCTTGAACCAAGGGCACTGTACTTCCTAGAAATGTATGGAACCTATCTCTTAGTGAAAGGGCTTCCCCTCTAGAACCCTGACATGAAAGTCCCAGCAGCTCCTCCAGCCTCAAACACTCTGGACTTTGAATCTTCAGGATTGTCATGTTTTGCTTGGGTCTCACCTTCCTGAAACAAACCCACACGCACTCACTCAATGTGCATATGTCCATGCCTTCTTCTCTTTCTGCATTCTACAATGAAGGCTATATTGTATCTGATTGAAAATAGCTATCTTCAGTATTGTTTTCATTTTCATAGCAGCTAGGACAAGTCCACACCAGTTACTCCATCCTTAATAAAGATAAGAAACCCCTCCCCCGCCCCCGCACCACCACTTTGCCCCTGGCATTTCTCTCTTCTCCACTATATCTCCTTCTGTTTAAAAGGGGTGGTATTCCCTAAAGCTTCTTATCTATCATCTTTTCTGCTTTCCCCAAGGAGTATCCCATTTGCAGCATCAGGTCTATCTGTTGGCATCCCCATTATCCCACCTCAATAATAATCAATTAAGAAAAAACATAGTAATTTCTTACCCAAGCCAGGCATAGTGCAAACATCAAGATAAAACACAGGACCTGCCTTCAAACTTTTAAGAGTGATTGGTCTTCAAGCATAGCTTATGGAAATAGAAAGGGCTATGTAGTTGCTATCACAAAGTAGATAAACGATGTTATGGGAGAAACTAAGTGTGGTAGTGGTAGAAAGGGGCTTCTTTAAGGACAAATGAGCTTTGGAGAACAGTCTTGGAGTGGCAAGGTGAATGAGGAAGAGGGAGAAGGCATTCCATCCCCGGTAGGGAATAGCATATGCAAATGTGTGGGGACAGAACCAAAGCATGCTGGGATGGAGCAGCTACAGATGATCACTAGATCTTATGCATGTGGGGAGCTGGTAGATCAGCAAAATGGAAAACAGGTTTAGGTTTTTTAAAATTTATTTTTCTAGTTTTGTTGAGATGTAAAGAACGAATAAAACCAAAACATTGTGCACAATGTGATGATTTGTTGTATCTAGATTTGTGAACCATTGGCCATAATCAAGCTAATTGCATCCATCACTTCCCACAGATGAATGTTTTTGTGCATTTTGTTTGATTCAGAGTCTTGTTTTGTAACTGCAGTTGGTCTGGTATTTGCTACTGGTCCAGGCTGTTCTTGACTGTCATGAAGTCCTCTTGTCTTAGACTCCTGAGTGCTGGAGGTCCAGGCATTTGCCTCCACAAGTGGTCATGTGTGTTGAGAGAGAAAGTAGGATCTATTATCTAAGAAAATTTCAAGTGTACAAGACAGGGCTATTAATGGTAGTTCGTAACTGTATGTAGGCTAGGTTTCAGACCACACTCATCTTTTAACTTGTCATAACTCACCTCTCTCTATTTTCCCCACACTTTATCTCCTGACAACCACCATGGTACCATCTGGTCCTATGAGTTACATGTGTTGAGATTCAACATCTATATGATATGTGCTATGTGTTTTCTTGCATGTAGCTTATCATACTTAGCATGATGCCCTCCATATTCATCCATGTTGTCAGAAATGGCAGAACTTCCTTTGCAAAAAATCAATTGAATAATATTTCATTGAGTGTACATATGGGCACATGTATGTATATCCACATCTCCCATGTTTTCTTTATTCATTCCTCTAGCCACAGACTCTTAGATGTTTCTTTGTCTTTGCATCTATTTTTAACAGTGCTACAATGAATGTGACAACACAAATGTCTCCAAAAATGATGATTTCATTTCCATTGAATGCACATTCAAATGGAGTGTTGGACGGTGTGAGCCCCATTTTAAAGGACCCTCTATATAGTCCCGTGAATATGAACAATCTTTCTCCTGATAATATCTCCCAGGTAAAATAGATCCAAATGCCCAACCACAGTAGTACACATGAGAATGGTACAGTCCCACAAAAGGATGTTATGCACTGAGAATGAGCAGTCTGTAACCCACACACAACAACATGAATGGCTCTCAGAAACCCAGTGATTAAAAGAAGAAGGCACCCAAAAGTCCACACATTTTATCTGTTCTTGTAGACTGTAGAGCAATTGAACTAATATGTATGGTTGGAAGTAATGATAGTGTTTTCCCTTGGGAAGGTGATGAGACAGACACTCTAGTATGTAGATACATCTGTGGTGCTGGCTATGGTGGTCTTTTTTATTTTGGTACAGTTTTTTTTAGCATAGCTTATTGAGTGGTAAGTATTATTTGGGGTTGCATGCCTATATCTGTGCCATACCTCTGTCTAACCAATAGACTTATCTTGCTTGATTTTTTTAAAAAAATTGTCTTGTGACAGAGCTGACAAAGATCAGTCCCTTTGTTGCGACTGATTGAATTGAGCAGAATGAGAATTTTTACGGTTATGATTGCTCTTGTGTCTTGAGAGAATGATCCAGTTTATATTTTTTCACAGCCCCTGTAAGTACCATGTTAAGAAGCAGAGGGGCTTGCAGTGGCTTGGCATCTGTCCCAGCGTCTCTCTTCAAGTGGGAGGTGTAATCTGTGTTGCCAGCAAACACACCTCAGAGACTTGATTGTTCTTTGGCTAAGACCTGTGAGCATCTGAAGCACTCCAGCCCACACAGAGCTCACCAGATGCTCAGACATGGATGTGCAAAGAACTTGCTGGCATCTGCTTCTCCTCATGTGCTTGACTTTGCAAGGTCCACAGTATTCCTCAAGAGCCCCAGAAGGGTCGCCTGGAGTGGCTTTCTCTTGTATCTAAAAGTTTGGTACTTCTAGTTTCCTTAAGTCTGCCACCAAGTCACCTGACTTTAGAGTTACTACACTTCTTTGGTGCTGTGTTCTTTTATCTTTTAAGACTCACACTGTGTATTTTTTCCCTACAAAGGCTTTCCTTAATGCCTCCCCATTACTCAACTGTGGTCTTCTTCCCATGTGCTGTTTGATTTTGCAAGTTTCCTTGGTGACACTACCTAGGATTATATGCAAATCGATGTTGGATCATGTTGCTCTGATTTGTGAGCATTTGTTGGGTTGGACTAGAATCTTTGCTATTATGTGGATATAACTTTGGCTGTTCTCTCAATGTGTTTTTTATGAATAATTGAGGCTTAAGACTTGACTAATCTTGGTGATAACTCATGTATTCTAATAGCTGATCAAGCACACATTTGGTGCTCAATAATGACTTGCTGAATGAATATAAGCCAGTCTGGAAAAAGGAAAGATGTCTGTTGCTGAGACAGATTTTCTCAGTACCTGTTTTTTTGTTTTTGTTTTGTTTTGTTTTTTGTTTGTTTGGTTGGTTTTTTTGCACACTACTCTGTCAGTAAACATATTTGGGAAGTGCTTCATTCTGTGTTCCATGGCAGATCTGAATATGCTAAAGACTGCAAGACATCCTGGAGTAGAAAACCTTTCCACTTGGCATTTTTCAGTGGCCCCGAACACAATACTGACTAAAATCCTGAAAAGTTAATACTCCACAAATGAAACTTAGGGAACCCTACCCTAAGTATATTTAGGGTGGCTGGTGACTTGCTTGAAGAAATCATTATAATGCCATAGTACACAGATTTTGTGTATATAGCACAGGTTATGAACAACATACTTGGGTTTCAATTAAAATCTAATCCATTTGAGGAAAAGAGTAAAATTTACATTTCTTTCTTCTACTCCTAGCAGGACACAGGGCTTCCTGTAGAAACCCCTTTTGGTCTTATCTTAAAATATGGTGGCTTTTCCTGTGCACAAGATCAGGCCTAGCTAGCCTTGGGAAAAATCCAGGTAGAGAAATATTTTCCTTTTCTTCCTTGCATTTCTCTTTTCACTGCCTGTTTCCCACTCTAGTGAACAAATACTTCAATAGAACCAGTTTGACCTGAGTGGTTGAATCCCTCCAAAACTGTATGTTCAAATTCTAGTTCTCAAATTATGAAACAAAGATTTTTTTGTGTTTTTGTTCTGGTTTTTTTGGTTTTATTTTGTTTTTGGTGATGGAGTCTCATATAAAAGACTCCAGAGAGATCCCTTTCCTCTTCTGAAGTTACAATGAGGGCCTTGATAAAGAAGCAGGACTTCCCCAAACTGAGTTTGCACCCCTCCTTGGCTTTTGAGCCCCTAGAACCTTGAAAATAAACTTACATAGTTTCTGAATCAGCAACTTGGGGTATTTTGAAATTCAAATGGAGAAAGGCAGAAGATTTTTGTACCAGCCATTTACAGTGTACTATAAATGATTCCTTTCTCATGGAGACATTCAACTTGTAAGTTTTATCTTTAAAAGAGAAGACAGGCATTAGTGAGTTGGGGACAAATTTAGGGCAATGACCCTACTTCCCAATCACAAGCAAATTGTCTATTCCACTCATAGTGTAGAAGACACCTTCTGTTCCCTTCATCCTTTAAAAAATGAACACACCCTCATCTTTCCCAGCTCCTCAGCACATGTGTTTGCATAGAGCACTATGTCCCATCACAGATGCCACTTGTCATCCAAGCCAGGCCAGAGATAGAGTTCTTTTGGTCACTCTAGTTGGCTTGGTGATGGAGCTGATGTGATCAAAGCTAGGGAGACAAGATGGGAATTTTAATGAGAACACTAGGTCCCTAACATTAAAGCAGAGGGGACATAGGGTCCAGAACGAATGTCATTATCTGTTCTAATGAAGAGCCAAAGGGAGACACAGAGAAGGGGAGAGAAACCAAGTCCCCGTGAAACAGTTTTCTCTTCACCCATGCTCAGATAGTTCAGCTGGGAAGCTTGAACAGCATTTGCGTTATGAATATTCATGAGCTTAAAAATGAACTCACTGTTAACATCAACAAACCAAATGGACAGGAGAGGAGAGTACCTTGGAGTGAAGTTTAAGTTGCTACTGGGGGGCCTGGAAAACATTTCGACAGCATTGCTAGTATGTGATGCATTTTAGTACATTCTTTTTCTTATGAAACAATGGTCTTTTTCAAATCCTTGTGGCTTAAAATAGTAAACAACACATTTTCCACTTAAAAAAGAAAGAAGGCACACAGGTCAGCAGCCTGGCCTTGGTTGGATCAGTTGAGTTTGCCTAATTATTATTTTTTTTTTGCTTAAGCAGGTATGTGATGGATTTTCTGCTGGTTGTAACAACAAGTCTAAGAGAGAGATTAGTCAAAGAGGTGCCTCCTGGCCTTGTGGGATTTGTGGCACTCTAACTGCTTGGCCTAGAAATGCACTTCATCATTTTCTTAAGGGTAGCTTGAAAGCTGACGTGGTGCTGCCCACCTGTGATCCCTGTTAGGATAAAGGCTGAAGGAGAAGGACAGTGTGCTTGAGGTTCACTCAAGTTACACAGTGATAGCCTATTTCAAAGAAAGCAAAAGAAAACAAAACCCCTTAAAATAATAAAAAAAAAACCACTACAAACAAACAACAACAAAAACCCAACCCTACCAGATAAGATAATAACCAAATAACGTAGCCAGAGAGAAAAGAGAATGAGCCAGCAAAGGTCCATCAAGTCTCAGAAAGGGAAGTGTCACCTTTGTATGACTGTAGAAGTTCACAGATGGCACTAGGCCTGGCACTGCCTGTATCAACAATATCACTTCCTCCAAAAAACCTGAAAGAAACTCAAGTAACATGTGTATAGTACGTTCATACAGGGAAGGCTAAGAAGGCAGAAGGATGCCATGGCATGCTTAGGAAGCAGGTAGCCTGTGGCTTCAGTCACAGGAAAGTTTTATCTCTTCCAGGTTTCACTGCTGGCACAGATTGAATCTTCTCATGGGGATGTGATTAACTGCCCTATTAAACCTCTTGGGATGAATTGTCACCCGCAGCCTGGTGACTATGCAGGACTCCCCCCTCAAAAAAAGCTTCCCTTTGTTGCTGTGAATTTATTCCACCCTCTACCACCCCCCCCAAACCACATAGATTTTTATGAGGTAAGAAAATGTTCAGTTTCCTCAGCCCACAGGCTGCAGAGCATATCGGGTTCCCGTGTACCTACACATTAACTCAAGAAAGTCCTGGAAAGCATGGGGACACAGTCATAGCTCTGACTGATGTTTCACTCTTCCTCATCTGGGTAAGGAGTGACAGGGAACAGGAGAAGAAGCAACTTTTTCAGCATTCCATTTGGAAACTTCATAACACCAGTTCTCCAAGACAAGGGTACAAAGAAAGCAGGCAGTAGGGCCATGTACTCATAACTGTCAAGGAGCTGGTAGAAGCCAATGATATTATGCCAGAATCCCTCTGCAAATCTAAGGAGTAATCCAGTGAGCCCTCAGTGCTGCTGTGGTGCCGTTTGTTATTGGTTTATTGTGCATTTTTATTGGTTGTTTCCTCTTGATCTCTTGTTGGCAGAGAGGACTTAACTGCTGATAAGTCTGTTTTAGGGTGATTTCCTGCTGGAGGTTCTGGTCAAGCGGGGGTGAATTGAGCAAGGGAAGCAGGTCACTAGTACTGGCTAGGGAACAGAAGACAGAGCTCCAAGCGGTCCCTCATGTTGTGCCTTTGCACATACACATGTCATTCCATATGGCTGCTTTGATGCTTCAGTGGCTCCCTGCTGCTTCAAGATCTAGAGCTAAGATCTTAGCATGCCTATGTGGCCTCATGGGATCTGACCCCAACTCTGTGGGTGAATGGCTCTGTTCTGCTATGGGTACCTCCATCCATGCTGCTGCCACTCAGATATAATTCTTAGTTTCTCAAAGCACCCATAATTTCTGCTCAGATTTACACATGTGCTATTTCTGTCGACTGGAACACTCCCTGTGATTCCATCAGATTAGATAATTTTTCCATCATATGACCTCAGGATACTTTAGACTTGGCCTTTATAACCTATTAGTCTCAAGTCTCCTACAGCAAAGCTAAGACCAGGATACAATATAGTCACAGAGTGCTTCTTGGTGGCCGAGGAAGAAAGAAATCAAGAGTATATAATAAATAATAAATATATAATTTACAATTAATATATAGTATATATATAATATAATATATAATTAATATATAATATATAATTGAATCTTGACTACTGGGACCAATTCTGGGGACCCTGTGAGGTACTCTAGAACAGCAGACAGGGACCAACCACCTTGTTTGTACATATTATATTGGAATACATTTAAGCTCATTTGTTTATACATTGTCTGGAGTAGGACAGTTGTGACTAACTTCAAGTATTTATTATCTGCCTCTTTTCAAAAGGCCTCAGAACCCTGCTTAAGTATGCATTTCAGAGTTTTATACTAAGAAGTAAAGATGCAGGGTGTCTCTTCTCTCACAGGCTTTATTTCTAGGTGCCTTAGAATGAGTTATTGGTTACATACATGAGAACTGGGGTGTAGAGGGGCTACATACCTTTGGTGGGTAACAGAGGCATCTCTGCACAGATCTTTTGATACACAGCTAAGGATTTCTGAGTATGGATGGTGATCCAGGAAGGAACGAGGTAACAAAGGCTCAAGGAATCATGTTTAACAGGAGTCAAGCTCAACACAAGCATGACTTCCAGCAGGAATAAAGCCTGTAATCTCCCCCTTGGGTAGAATTGTCAGGAAAGACAGGACTTCAGTGGGAGGTCCTAGAAGATACTGCATAGGAGGTGGAGTGGACAGGGTGCTAGGAGGGAAGTCTATCCAAAGCTGAAAAAGACTCTGTAGAGTTGGGTGGGGAGAGACAGAGCCCAACCGGGTGGGCCTTGCTTGGGCAACAGTCTTGCATCTTCCTCTGAAGAGAAAGTATTGTTCTAGGAGAGCACACCCGTCCACCGTCTTTTTCAGAAGATCTGAATTCTAATGTAAAGTATCACTCAGACCACAGTGGTCCTGTAAATGGCAGAATGGGTCAAGCAAGAAGAGAGCAAGACACAAGTCAAGTGATACCTTTTAATTCTCGAGCTCTTATCCCACATTCTCTTTTCAACAGTTAATATTGACAACAGCATCAACAACAATAATACTTGGTGCTATAATAATTATCGGTGCCACACACTACATACCTACCAGTGTGCAAATACTATACAAATAAAACTTGACTCACCATCTCCTCACAAAATAAAGTTCTCATCATAATTTTTACTGAGGTTAAAAGGTCACCGAGAGGTTAGGGATTTTGTCATAGGAAACAAGGCTTTTAAGTAGGAGAATAGGGAGATTGAGGACAGACTGACTCTATGATCTATTGCCATGAACCAACTAGTGTATTGTCTAGGTGTGTGTCGGGTGGGAGTAGAAATCTGACCTAGTGCACTGGTTTGAGTTTGGTTTGAGTCTTAAATTTATGACTAAAGGGTATAAAAACTCTTGGTTTTCCTTAGGGAGGATTTTACCAGCAAAAATTTAGTTGAGCATTAACCCAAGATTTAGGACCAATGTAACAGGTAGAGTTATCCAAAGTCATTGATGTCACCAAAGAAAAAGCAAGAGTCAGCTCAAGACTGTCACACACATACACCCCAAACCCCCAATCTCCAGTATTCTCAGGAAGGTCTACTTAATCATTCTAGGCATGGCTTTGAGCCAGAGATTCAAGTGCAAGTAGTTGATTGGGGAGAGGGGCACAGAGCATTACTTAGGAAGTGGAGATGTGACTCAAGGAAGAGAAGATGGCCAATAACAAGCATCACTAGCCCAGTGTGGACAGTGGGTGGCTGGAGCTTAGCACCAGAAAGCAATGTGGGCAAGCACAGGATTCCTTAGGATGGTCCCTTCCCATTCCACTGTCCACTTTGTTTAAAAGCTCTCCTGAGTCATCCAATAAGAGCTCCCTGTGAGCTTATGCATTCACCCAAACTTGCTGCCTGCTCTGTGGGGATAGATAGCTTTTCGGAGCTCAGGAGAGGATCCTGTTGGAAGCCACCATGGTCCCCTATAACTATGGCTGATGACAAGCAATCTTGGACTAGTTTGCAGGACAGGATTACGTTTTCATCCAGGTTCTATCCCGGAAGCACTTTGATTTCGGGTGACTTACTTAGTTTCTCTAAAACTATTTCTATATCCTACAAATTAGAAATATTGACTTGCAGGACTATTGCACACTTTGAATACCTTGTATTCACTTGAGAGCAGTGTGCTATGTATGACAGCCAAACTCAGTTTTTTACTGAGTTATGGTTACTTTCATTATTATTTAACGTAATGAGTCCAAGAGAGAGAAAGACTGGGAAGCAAGTCTGGTCTCAGTGGTGCCTAAAGCAACTCGGGGCACAGGGCAAGCAATTCAGAGCTGTCAGGAGAACTAGCACGGCACGAGGCTTCCATAAGCTTCTTCTACATTTCCTCCCCCAAAAGGTCAAACATACGCAGTGAGTGGGACATTGCCTTCAATCCCTTTCAAAGTAGCAATTTGCCAGAACACTTTTATTAGCTTGAAACTTGTCCAATCTGCAGAGGAATAATAGGCTACAGTGATATGCATGATAAGAAAGTTCCAAATGAGCCTGGCCAGCAAATGACATGAATGCCCTCATTGCACATAATTAAATGTGTGTGTATGTGTGTGTGTGTGTGTATGTATGTATGTATGTGTGTATGTATGTATGTATATATGTATGTATGCATGTATGTGTATATGTATGCATGCATGTATGCTAAATGTGATCCTGCAAACAACGCTGGTGCTCTCAATGGGAGTGTTCCATTCATGTGGACAATTGCCAGAGAGCGATGCAATTAGTGTGGTTTAATAAGCAGATGATGGCGAGATTGGGAATGTATCTCAGGGATGGAATGCTTGCCTAGTAGGCTCTGGGCCTAAGTTTGGCCCTAAAGATGACAGACAGTGGGAGGTAATGGTGACATTTTTCTCCTAAGTAGTAGGTGATCTTGGAAGCTGGCAGGTATGTACCAGCAGGTGGCAGGCTGAGGAGAGAGGATCAGGAGCTAAAGGTACAGATTAGAAGAGCCACCTGCAGGACATTTCACAGGTGAATCAGAGATGACAGGGTGGCTCTCTGAGACTGGCTTCCCTGGGAGACACTCCTATAAGACAGTAATGAAGAAAAACAGCACAGGGAGAAGCTGACACCTGTAGGGTCTTGACCGAGGCCTTAATAGGTCTTATGGGAGCTCTGAACAGTGATATCATTCAGAGATGCCTCAACGGGAGCTAGGCATCATGAGCTTGTCTTTGAAAAAAAAAAAAAGCCCTTGTAAAATCATAATGAAGTCCATTCACCAGTGTAGGAGGCTGGAAGATTTTATTTCCCAGCTTTGGACCTGATTTAAAAATTATACATCTATAGATATAGGCTAAGTGGGATTGTGTGTGGTCCCACCCTACCTGGCTCTAGAGCTGGATACAGTATCAGGGGTGTGTGTGAAGTCCTAGCTCTGCTGGTGACGACACCTACCTGAAGTGGAGTCTACTCTTAGTACTTTCTCTTCCCCAGTCTGTTGAGTAGACTAAATCCAGACCCTGCACATCCTAAGATTTGTGCACAAGACCAAACAAGAATCTGGCATACTCAGGTGATGGTGCTTGAAATTCTAAACAAATTTACTTGAATTTAAAAAAAAAATTCTTTAACTATATTTTTTCTATTTTTCTTATAATTTTTGCAGATGCAAGCTCATATGCTCTAATGAAAACTAAAGTTCCCGCGGGTACATCTTAAACTTCTTCAGGGCTAGAATGAAATTTTTCTGATACCAGGGAACTTGCCATATTCACCTCTATTCTTTTATATTAATTTTTCTCTTGTCATATAGAATATTCTTTGTTCATTTTAGCTTCACACAAAGCTACAGCGTGGTTCCTGGGGCTCACACACCTTCACTCAGAATCCTCTTCCTAACTTACTGGCTATTGGCTGAATCCATTTCTTTGCCTTTGAAGGTCTGACGTCACATTATCCTGCTAGAGACTGACCAGGATCTGCAGCTGCCAGGGCTGCCCGTGACTGCTGCTGTGCAGCTCCCAGGGTAGTTTACAATGTTGGTATTTACTCTGATCCTGAGCTAGTTGGTGGTTATGCATCAGTCTGACTTCCTTTTCAGCAATCAGCAAAATAAACCCTGATTTTAAAATGCTCCTCCGAGTACCTCAGACTCGAAGGATAATCTCCCTTTAGTCAAAAAATAGAATAGTCACAGGCAGAATAATTATATCTACTCTTAAAGGGGAAAGCATTTTTTAAACAGGAGGAGGGTCTCATGAGACATAGAATTTTCCTGCTTTGCCCTTCCATTATCAGATGTATCCCATGAAAAATTGTGCCACAGCCAGTGATTCTTAGTTTAATTTTTCCACTTAGGTGCATGTGGTATGGGAAAGAAGAGTCATGGTGCCTGCATCCTTTCAGCTTGGGAGACCAAAGGGAGGTGTGTGTCTATGCAGCCACAAGTTGCTCTGCTCACTCTTGCTCATATTAACACATACATGTGCCACTGGGAGACTGCACAGTGATTAGAAGTGGTGCATAGGTTAAGCAATAAATAAAATGGAAACACTGGGCTAGAAAAGAAATTCATTTAAATTTCTTCCCTGGGTGTCAGTCTGTTGGAAATACTATATTGGTTAAAACCAGAAAGCTTCTATCAGATAACAATGTATCTCACATACCTCTTACATGTATGCGTCTATCTCCCTTTTAAAACAAAACCCAAGAAGACAGCCAGACCCAGAGACTTGAAGGGGCAAGTTCATCAAAGTAGTGCTGGATAGCATTTTGGTTGACTTTGTGCCAGTGAGTGCCATACAGGACTATCCTCTGAACTTAAATTTTACCATCTTCAGGAGGCCTGCTTGTAAAGGACCATTATGGCTGTTCTATTTGGCGACTGTTTGGTGTCCTCCTTCTAATATAAGGGATGAGGAAGGACATGGGACATTAACCTGAGTATCCAGCCACCCCTTCGAACCAACTGCGTGCATTTCTGTCTTAATTGCACGTGGTCTTGAACCTTTGCTAGAATTTAGGAAACAGTCATAACCCAAGGGCAGCAGACTGCAGAACCTGGGCCTATCCTGAACCAGCAGGGAGAGTACAGAACGGCTGGCATTTGGGAAAGAGGGGGAATAGTGGATGGCATGAGAATCGGGAGCTTGGCTTGTTATACTGGCCTGCTATTCACCAGCCATGTGACCTAAACCATTCATCTCCCTGTTGGGACCTGGTCCCTTTTTAGACTAAAGGGTTCAAAGCCAGGCATCTGACACATGCCTTTAATCCTATCACTTGGTAGGCAGAGGCAGGTGAATTTCTGTGAGTTCAAGGCCAACTTGGTCTACATAGAGTTTCAGGTCAGTGACGCTCTGTCTCAAGAAACCAGACCAATGCAAACCAAAATGAAATAGCACCAAGGATTAAGACTTGATCGCTAGTGTGTGGCTTCTATCCCGATTTTCTGTGATTGTGTCAATGGGACAGAACACCACACAGGAAGTCTCCATCTTTCTGAATTACATTTTAGCATGTTGCCATGAAAGAATAAATCTCTCATAGCTAGTGCTTGATACCAGGCTTTCTCAATGCCTGTGCTGTGATACACTGCAGTTCCTGTCAATTCACTGTAGGATGTTAAGCAGTATTTCTGGATTCTACCCACTAGATGCTCGTTAAAAAATCCTCCAGAGTAGTGTCAATGACCCAAAACGTCTCCAGACATCTCCAAATATCTCCCCCAGTGAGCAAAATTTTCCTGTCTGTGAGTCAGTAATTCAGGGACCCCTCTGTATGGTATCTGTGCCATTGCTTCTATGAGCGTGATGCTACTCAAGCCCCACCGAACAGCACTTTGAGATTGCAAGGTGCTTTCCATAAAGCAATGGGAGCTACACTAGGCCACCAGACCGACTGATTGATTCAGGAATTGACTTACTGGTCATTTTCTGACCATAAAGAGACTGAAAGACAGGCTAAACAATGCTGAACAACTTTCAAGAACTCTGTTGTCCAGTTGATTTATGCATCGCTTCTTATGAAACATATTAACCTGCTACTGATGTCCCAACTTTATATTCAACCAATATATATAGCACATTGAGATTTTATCAAGCACGGTGTAGTAAAGCAGAGGTGCCAGGAAGAAGGCAGCTGTGTGACCTGCCCCTAAGAGGTCCCAGCATGCAGGGCATCCTGCTAGGTGCTGTCAGGCACTCTGTGGCTGTGATGAATGACCATGAATATGATAAATTGGATCCTTCAAATAGGCTCCAATTTAGTGAGGATGATGAGATGAGGGATGAATCTAATCAAGTCTAATGGAAGACAAGAGGGAAATGCCTTCTGGTTGGGGAAACCTCAAACCCCATTACAACCGCATTTGAAGTGGATAAAGAGAATGCTTAATGTTATCTTGTGCCCAGTTTAGAGATGGGAAGACTTCAGAAGGTTAGAGAAGTCACTTGAGGTTCTCTAGGTTATAGAATGCAATCGATGGAGAGGTGGCAGGAGAGGGCTTGAGCCCAGGTACACGTTCTTGGACACAGTCACACCGTAGACTTGTGTACTTTCCCAACAAGATTCCTAAAGGTGTTGGGAGGTTTCTCAAAACAGACAGAAGTTAGAGAAGTGTGAGGATGACCGTGGCAGCCATCTTTAGGTATGCGTGTGAGGAGGCTGCAGAAAGCTAAGGTTTAGCCCTCTATGGTTTCAGGATTTTAGACTCTGAGAAATCCAGACAAAGTGGGAAAGAGGTACCACAGTGAAGAATGGGGGAAGGAGGGAGACAGAGAGAGAAAGAGAGAGAACGAATATAATTAGGAATATGGGGCCATAGGCAGACAGTTGAACCCAGTTTGAAAAAAACTTCCGTGGTCAAATTCAAGAAGCTGCACAGAGAATGATGTCCTCTGATTTTAACCTTTAGAACTTATGAGTCCTTGGAAGACCTGATATTAGAAAGTGGCTCCCTCTTCAAAAAAAAACTTTAACTGAAGCTGCCTCTTACTCCTTCTTGCCTTTAGTCAAGGTTTTCTCCTACAATTTGCTTGTGAAAGATAACTAAGCCTTAAGGACTTCACCCATCCCCAAAGGCAGAAATCTCTGCAGAGCGTGACAGGTCTCACTACCAAATGAGGTACATCACAGAGCTCTTTCCACACTGGGTCAGGAAGAGGCGAGCATTCTCAGTACACACTGTCCGTAACCCGAGCCCATGTTCCCACACCCCGCTTTCATCTCCCTTCACTGACCTCTCCCTCTGTGATTTGTGATTTACTCATAAATAATACAAAATTTGTGAGCAATTTCATCTTGTTCTATCAAAAGAATTTTTGTGGGGGTGAAAATCTTTTTTTTTTTTTTTTTTTTTTTTTGCTAATGGTCTTTAACTATCTTGAAAGACTAGTTGTGTCTAGCCACAAATGCCTTAATGTTCAAAAAAAATTACTCAAGAACCCTATTAGTGTGTGGGTCTTGAAAGTGTATTAAGGTGGAACTTTAGAGTAGATGCTATGGTTAGGGCATTATTACCTATCAATCCTTGAGAATTAAACCTTTGGGAAACAAGGTTTTTATCTTTATGGGCTCCAAGTCACCCTAACTACCAGATTTCTATTGGAAAAAAAAATTAGAGCAATTAGTCAGAGCATGAATGTCTATGTCAACACTAGACCAGAGACTTACTGGGGTTAGGGAGAGGGAGGCTGATGTAGCTCTCACTCTATCCCGTGTGGTGAGATACTGGGGTGGTGCTGCTATGTAGCAGTTTATACAATATATAGGGATTTAGCAAGCTGGCTATAGAACCTGTGGTAGCTTAGAAATGGTCCTTGTAGAGATATTGATTGGACAGAAAAGGACAGGTACTGCAGACTAGGGGTTTTGTGTGTGTGAGGGTTTGTGTGTTGTGGTGTGTTTGCTTTGAGAGCTGGCTACCTAACACATGACAGCACATGATCCGGTCCTGAGGCAATGTTCCTCATCTGGACTTTAGAAGCTTCTATTTTGGGGAAACAACAACACATATTAAGCAAATATTTAAGACCAGTTGAGTTGGATATTTTTTATCTGAAAGGCTTTTTCTTTTTTATTAGAAAACCTAACAGTTTCTTTCAACCAGCCTCAGCATATTTAAAATTACAATTGCCAAGAGTGGAAAAATTATCTTCACACACACACACACACACACACACACACACACACACACACACACAGGCTTCATTATAAAACTATCACTGCCCACTCTTCATGGTCTTGATTACCTAGGCTGGACTCCCTACAATACACACATACTTAGGTCTACAACTTACTTGACTTTACCTTGTTCCACCATTCTCATTCTGTTGCTACCAAATAAATGTGCTGGCTAGGTTTGTGTCACCTTGGCACAAACCACAGTCATCTGGGAAGAAAGAACTTCAATTAAGAAAATGCCTCCATTCCATGGGCTAGTAGGCAAATCTATGGGGAATCTTTTTGATTAATGATTGCTGTGGCAGGGCTAGCACACTGGGGCTGGTGCCATCCCTGGGGATGTGGTCCTGAGTTGTATAGAAAAGCAAGATTAAAAAAAACCCATGAGGGACAAGCCAGTAAGAAGCAATCCCTCATAACTTCTGCTTAGGTTCTTGTCTCCAGGTCCCTGCCTTGAGATCCTCCCCTGTCTTTCCTTCAGGATGGACAGTAAGCTACAAGATGAAGTAAAGCTTTTCCTATGCAAGTTGCTTTTGGTCATGGTGTTTGTCATAAGAGAAAAGCAAACAAATACAATGAGTAAACTTGACTCTAATCTATCAATTCCTATAGACACTGACTCCATGTATTACAGTAACAAGACTGCAGAGCCACACCAGGTATCCTGTGTTATTCCCTTCCTCCCTTCTCCCATAAGAGGAATAGTAGACAACTTGAGCTAGCTCATAGTCATGTTGAGTATCCTTTAGTCCTCCTTAAAGTACACTTGACATCAAAGAATTGATAGCAATGAAGAAGCATCAGAGTATTGGCACTAAAGACAGAAGACTGGATGAAAAGAGTTTAAGACACAATAAAGTTTGAAATATTTCATAATGTGGATATGACCTACAATATAAACATATTGTAGACTTGGGAAATTGTAATGATTTCTACCTTAGTCTGTTCAAGACATTACAAAATTACATGGAGATAATAAAAAAATTCTTCCCAGATGACTGGGTTTGTGCCAAGGTGACACAAACCTATCCAGCACATTTATTTGGTAGCAACAGAATGAGAATGGTGGACCAAGGTAAAGTCAAGTAAGTTGTAGATCTAGGTATGTGTGTATTGTAGGGAGTCCAGCCTGAGTAATCAAGACTATGAAGAGTGGGCAGTGATAGTTTTATAATGAAGCCTGTGTGTGTGTGTGTGTGTGTGTGTGTGTAGATAATTTTTTCCACTCTTGGCAATTGTAGTTTTAAATATGCTGAGGCTGGTTGAAAGGAACTGTTAGGGTTTTCTATATGAAACGTCCCAGATAGTCTCATGTCCCAAGCTGATGGCACTGAAGGCTTCTGAACTATTGGAGGTACAGCCTTTCTAGAAGAACTAGGTATTTGGGGGCCTGACTTTGAAGGCAGTATGTGTTCCCTGATCCCTGCTTCAATCTCTGTTTTGCTGCTCATTATGAAGAACACCCTTCTTCTACATGTGTTGTCAGAACCATGATGATCTGCCTCACCATGGCCCAGAAGCAATACAGCCACTGACTAAGCAGCCCCTAGCAGCTGTAGTTGCTGGCCAACAACTAGCAGGATAATGTGACATCAGACCTTCAAATGCAAGGAACCGAATTCAGCCAGTAGCCAGCCATCTTAGAAAATGATCCCAAGTGAAGGCTCGTGAGGACTAGGAACCATGACGTAGCTTTGTGTCAAGACAAAATGAGCATAAGAGTATATCATATGGCAAGAGGAAATTAATATAAAGGGATATAGGTGCATATGGCAAGTTCTACGGTACCAGAAAATGTATCTTCTAGTGTATAAGAAAGATAAGATACACTTGTAACTTTAATACCAATTTATGCACATAAATTTGCATCTGGCACAGGTGAAATAGAAAATTTGCAAGTGGCACAGGTGAAATAGAAAAGGACATATAGCTAGAGGATTGTTACAATTAAGGCTATTATCTTAGAATTGAGGAAAGGTCTTCCTGTTTGTGTCTGGCATTTTGTTATAGCAATGAGAGCAGCAACAGCAGAGCAGTAACTAATCCAGCCAGTTTATGGAGACTCAAGGAGCTTGCAGTTAGCTGGAGCAGCTGTCAGGCATGCAGGAGGTCAACACTAAGTCAGTAGCAAGCATGGAAACTTAACTAGTCTCTGGCTGGAAGAGTGGTGGCAAAATGTCTTCAGGAATCAGGTAAAATTTTAACAGCCCCTTGAAGATATAGGGAGAAAGACAGTCATCTGGGCAGGGCTTAAAGAAGAAATATGAAGAAAATGCTTACTATGATTTTGTCCCGAGAGGATGTGTGGTCCCTGTTGACTGGACTACAAGATCTACTCTAGTTGTGCTTGGGTAGGGATTTTGGCTACAGTGTCAGAATCTAAATTTTAGGCTAGAACAAGGAAGTAGGCTTCAGACATGAAAATGACTTTGGGCTAGGACAGGGAAGTTGGCTCAGATATTTTGGTCATCCTTCTAAGCTCTTAGAAACAATGATCACGGGAGTGTTCACAGAACTTTGTTTATTGCCTTGCTTGTTCTTTGACTATTTGTGTTTATTGTCTTGCTTGTTCCTTGACTATTTGCATCTATTGTATTGCTAGTCCCTCAACCTAGAACTGACCTTAATACTTGCATGTAATTAAATGGTATAAAAGTAAAAAGGAGGAGGGAGGATGGGATAGGGGAGTCTAGGGAGGGGAAATGGGGAGAGGGGACAACCTCTGAAATGTAAATAAATAAAATATCCAATAAAAATAATAATAAATGATTGATTGATTTGCTAAGAATTAAAATGCAACAATATTTCTCATGTTAAAAGAACAAAAAGAGCTCCCAATTTTTTTTAAATGAATACACATTAAACAGAACTTTACTTTGGATTAAGTCCTTATACTATTTATTCAATGATGGCCAGCCGTCTTCCTTATTCAATAAATTTCTGATGACCAATACAGACAGTGCATGGCTTTTCCTTCAACCAAGGGAACATGAGAGAGAAGAATAACATGTATGTGACATGATCACAATGAACATCACATATGCTCTTAGGATGAATGTGAACAGAGAGCTACAGACATGTTAGTGGGGAGAAGGTGGATTTAATGGGAATTGGCAAGAATTTAGTATGTCCTTCCTACTTAAGAGTCATTTCTAAAATGGGAGCTTCCCTGTCACTTCAAGAGCTAAAGTGGATGTTTTCTTCCAAAGTATAGCAAAGTTTTTGTTTGTTTTGGTTTTGGTTTACTTTTGGGTTTTTTAGTTTTCATTTTGTTTTGTTTTTACACTGGTTTAAAATCAGGAGCAGGGCCTAGAGAGACGGATCAGCAGGTAAAAGCACTGACTGCTCTTTCAGAGGTCTTGAATGCAGTTCCCAGCAACCACATGGTGGCTCACAACCATCTGTAATGGGATTCGATGCCCTCTTCTGGTGTGTCTGAGGACAGCAACAGTGGACTAACATACATAAAATTTAAAAGTAAACTAAAACCTAAACAAACAAACCAGGAAGAAGGGAGTGCTAAAGTTTTTCATAGCCTCCTATTCTAATTCCATGTATGTTGGCTGGCTTGATTCATCACTCGTCAATTATTCCATGGACCCTGTGCCAGGAGTTGGGGATGAAATGGTCACAGGCAGCACCTTGGCCCTCATACAGTGTATGCTCAGTGGATAGCAGATGTGGGTCAGATAACCACATGCATCTGCAGCAACAAACCACCAAGGAGAAAAAAGAGCTCTGAGAACGTAGCTATCTGGCTGGGTCTGGATGCAAAAATAAATAGGTTATTATAAACTGGTTAAAAGGAAGACGGAAATACCAAAGATCTATGTTTAACACTGTGCTTGATGTAAAATTATATGTGCGTTTGTTTTTACCAAAATCTTGCTCCTAAAGACAGAGATGCTTTTCCACTTGCATTCCACATTGTCCTGGTTCCAGCCAGAACCAGCAGACAAGAAAAGGCAATAAAAGGTGTCTACACTGGAAAGAAGGAGGAAAGCTGTCCAATCACAGGCAAAGCTGACCTGCAATAGAGGTCCTAAGGGGTCACAAAGAAGCCATTAGAAGGAATATATGTGCTTACAAAGTTTATAGGTTGCGACACGCTACCTCACCAATAAGGAGCACGTCACACTCAAGATTCTTCTGACAGCGTCTTTTATTGTTACAGCTCTTTTAGTTGGAAGGATGCAAAATGGAGAACAAAGGAAGGACCTCAAGCCCCAGAATGTACTGACTTATATACTATCAAAGAGACATGATCTGTCCTCATTGGCTTATAGACTGGGGTCTCATTTACATATCCACTGATAGTACTATCAGAGGAGAAAATTTGCGCCTACTCGTGCGCACAGCTGCAGACACCAAGGCCAAGAAGAACCAGGAACAGGAAGCCAGCGCCGTCTTCTAATGGCGAGCGTATAGCTACTTCAGCAAATGCAGCATGGCTCCTAACAATAGGTGGTGGTGTGAAGATGGATAAACCAGACTCAACAAATGAGAAGGGGCCTGCCATCAAGCCCAGGGAGTTGAGACTGACCCGCGGAAGGGACAGAACTTCTCTGTGAAGTTGTTCCCCTATTGTCACATGCTTTTCATGACATGAGCATAACCCTCAACACACACACAGTGCACACACGCACACATTCTATGTGCCTTTTTAAAAATTGAAGAAATGGTTCAACAGTTGAGAGCACATACTTCAGAGGACATGAGTTCCATCCCCAGGGACCTCCTCAGGCTTCTGCCAACCATTCCTACTCCAGAGTATCCAATTCCTCTGACCTCTGTGGGAAACTGTATTTATATTCACAGACACACACACACACACACACACGCACGCACGCACACACACACAAATAATAAAAATCTAAAATCAGCTTTCTTTTGTATATGAAAAATGAACAATCTGAAAACAGCAATAAAATAACAATCCAAATTTACACAGTTCGAAGTCATGAACTACTTAAGAATAAGACAAACAAAATAACAATCATTGTATTGAGGAAACTGCAAACATTACTGAAGAAATTAATATGTGAATCAACAAAAATCCATACCATGTTCATGGATTTTTCATGTTCATAGAAGGTTTATTGTTTCCAGGCAATACTATGCAAAACAGTTTAAAATTGCAATGAAATTTTTATCAATATTCAGGTTACCACTATTGAAAATTCACAGATGATCCTGAAATTTGTTTAGAAACTCAAACGAGACTAGAATAGTAAAAGTAATTCTGAGAAAAGAGAAGTTTGTGGACGTATGTTCCCACATTTCAAAACTTACTCTGAAGTGGCAATAATCAAGACATTGTGGTATTAGCACAAGGAAGGACACACACAGAGAAGATGGAATTCGGAGTTCAGACACTCTCCTGCATTGTAACCAATTAACTTCTGATTTGGGTGCCAAGGTCATCCACTAGCTAAAGAACTGTTTTTCAGCATTTGGTATCGAGCTTTTAAAAATCAATGATAGAGATGAATAAATTTTTCCTTTGAAAGATTTTTAAAAGTGGCCAATAACTGCCTGGAAAATTTTTTCATCAGTCACTAAGAAAGCAGAAACCAGTACCCTAATGAGTTACCATTACCTACTGATTAGCTATTGTTGTCTATTACAATGACCAAATCTAAAAGTCCAACAATTCTGGAGGTGGGATTGTAAAAATGGTCCAACCGCAGCAAAGAAAGAATTTAGCAGTTAGTCAAAAGGTTAACGGCAGAATTACTGTATGATTTTGTGACGCTGTAGGTAACGGATCAAGAGAGATGGGTGTCTCTGAGTATGTATCCCTGTGGATGAGACAGCTGATGGAAAGCTGCTCATGAGACTCTCCCTTCTCTGTCTTGTCACCTGTCCCAACATAGCTCAAGTCCCCACCATGGCCAGTAGATCTGACTAACAGTGGCAGGGATGGGAGCTTCATACTGGCAGCTTCTCTATATCCACCTCACACAGCCTTCCACCGAGCAGATTCTAGAATGATATGATGTGGGGGGAAAGAGCTCACTGAGAGGCTTCTAAGACCAATCTGCCAGATGGCTGTTTTGTTTAATGCAATTTGTACAGTCACTCGGTGTTGGTACAGCAAGAGCCTAGGTAGCCCTCCCCAGCCTTCATCTGCAGCCTCCTCTCTTCTTCAGTCCTTTTACTCAGAGTAACTTGGGCATTCAGTGTTCACTGAGCAAATCTTCGCTCTTCATCAAACCATGATCACATTACAAATATCCTGCCATGAGCTTTTCATCGTGAGTCGCCATGTCAATATTGCCATTATCTTCTTTTCATAGATGAGTACACAGAGGCCCAGAGCTTTCACTTGCTAAGATCTTCTAACCAGGTAAGCGATGAAGCTGTAATTTTTACCCAAGCCTATTTGCTAAGTGCATGCCCTTGACTTTCATATCTTTGCAGGATCATCTATCAATACCAAGGTTGTACCCACTGCAAAATGAAAACAGAAAAAGGCTCTTTGCTAAAAAAAAATATTAAAAATTTCAAAGGAGAGAGAGCTGATATCAAAGAGAAAATGACCTGCTCCCCTGCCTAGATCACCCAGCTTTGCTATAGTTCTTAATGGCAAGAACTCTCTTGGAAAGACAAATTCATTCTACAGAGTTCTATGTGTCTCCTCTGCAGACCCAGTACAGGGTTGGAGTGTGGCCCTAGAATATGACCGTAACAGGTGTCTTCAGTTATTCTTTGCCAAGCAAACTGGAGTGATTAATGAGCCATGTGCCCTGATTGTTTTGGAAGGTCTACTGTGTGCTTAGCTCTGTTCTAGGTGTGTGTGTGTGTGTGTGCGTGTGTGTAAATGAGGGTTGCTGGCTTTGGGAGTAGTGATGCCATTCAAGACCATGCATTCTGCAGATATCTTCAAATTTGGCCCCTCCGACCCCTCCAAAACCAGGAGCCCGGCTCCTTCACTCCCTCTCAAGTCGGCACTGCCTGGATTTTAAAGCATGGCGTAATGTATTCAGAGGAAGTCTGGCAAGAAGAAGTGGGAACTAGGCCGCAGGATTCTAATCCTGAATATTCAGGGAAGGCAGCACGTCCTATTCACCAAGGCTGATCAATAGAGGGTGCATTCAGACTCTAAATGTGGGCATTATGTACAGATACAAAATATACAATGCCCCCAAAATGGGGAGAGACATTTCTGATTGAATTTTTTTGTTTGGGTTTATAAAAATAACTTGTGCTGCATCAATTACTTTCATTGCCATGGATACAGGCAATGCTTTATTATGTAACTCTACAGCTGTGCTGGGTTTTAATATAAAACCCGGATTTTTTCATCTATTTCTCTTTCATAGTTACTGAACTGAGATAATGGCATCTTTTACCTATGAATGTATTCAATTCCTTCCCCCCCCCCACCATCCTGGAAACTATTATTGATTAGAATTTCATTTTGTGGCTTTTGTAATAAAACCTTCAGTAAATGTTACCGTCGCAGGCAGCAGGAGGGTGGAGTGGGAGAAGGTCATTCTTTATGTATATTGTGTGTAAATATGTATGCATAAAGAATGGAGTGTGTGTGTGAGTGTGTGTGTGTGTGTGTGTGTGTGTGTGTGTGTGTGTGTGTGTGTGTGTAAACTTGGCCATGCATTCTCCCAGGCTTAAACAAGTGAATGTCCAGGCATCATGCTGATTTTCAATTTGCTCTAGGGAAGCTTTCCATTTGAAATATTCCTCTACCCGGTTTTTGAAGAAAAGATGCCTTCCTCTTCTCAGAACAGAACTGCATCTCTGCATCTTGAAATCTGCCATTTGGTGCCATTGTTTTTACTTTCCTCTTGATGCTCAAAGTTGGCTGACATCATGCAGTTTCCCACCTCCCTACTCTGCCGGAATATAAATGGTCTCTACCTTCCTAGCAGTGAGTGGAGCTGAGTGTGATGAGCAAAGGAAGAGAGGGCGTTGCATGCACATTTGAGATGGGCCTAAGGAGAATGGAGCTGGGTGTGATTTGAGGTGCTACAAGTAGGTACTGTACCTCTGAAAATGATCAGCTATTAGGAATTCTCCCACTAACATTCAAATCATCTGGGAGCCTGGAGAAGTGGCTCAGAGGCTAAGAGCACTTTGTAGAAGACCTGAGTTCAGTTCCCAGCACCCACATTACATCTAACAAACTTTTGTAACTCTAGTTCCAGGGTTTCCCATTTCCCTCTCCTGCTCCTTTGGGCACCAGACACTTATGCAGTGCATACACATAATTGAAATTGGAAATAAATACCTAAATACATCCTTTGTATAGACAGGCTAATACTAGGACCAGGAAGATATTCGAGATCAAGCAGTTCCCTCAGACTCCATGTGAAGAACTACACACATCTGTGGACGTGATTTTCTTCCTTTTTTTGGAGTAGATCTGTTTGTCAGGGGGACTCGAAGGACAAGAACATGATTTATAACCACTTCTATAGAGGTCATTGTCCCTTTTGATGACAGAAACTACCAAAAAGAGACTGCTGAGATGTTTGCCCCATTCATCACCATCCTGGTTACAATGGGTAAGTGATGAGTCCCTGACCCAGGCTGGACCAATGAGAATCCTTTTCTGGGAACTTTCCAGTTCTATTGGAAGGGGAGGCAATGTTCCTACTCACATCCCTCTCTGCTGGATGGTGTGAAGGTTCAGCTATGACCCTGCCATGTGCTATAACCCTCTGCATCAGGAGAGACTCAGGCCCACAGTCCAGATAAAAGCAGCAGTGAGCAAGACATCATAAGAGCCAGCTCACGGCACATCATTAGCTATGGATGCTTCTTGGGCTCTGCCCCTGTCATTTGAAAATTCCTATACTCAAGTCAACTAATACGCCTTCTTGACACAAAGTAATTCTGCTGGGAGTGAGGGTGTGGCACATGCCGCCATCTCTTTGTCTCGCCTTAGTCTGGATGACATCTTCTTGGCTCAACTTTACAATTTTGTTTAGCACAAGTCTCCATGCAGCCTCCAGCTTAGATCAGCATCACCATGTAAGATGACACCAGCTGTCAGCCCCTGAACTTGGTCCTTGAATAGATTGTGTTTGTGTCATAGGATGGGGATCAAAGTCCTAAGTGATCACAGGAGAAGGATAACGATGTAGTGACATGTTGCTATGGGAGGGACAAGTAGCGTAACGAAAACAAGAACTTCTGATTTAAGAGAAAGCATTTCACTGGCCTGTATCTGTGTCTTTGTTATCATTAGAAGCAGAGACGAGGAGCGTTATCAACGATCACTCTAATTAGTTCTTCTGAAGAGTCTCAGGATTTGAGGCTAAAACAGAAAGTCTGAGTAGCCAATGCAGGACACAGAGAGAGCCAGTCTTTTCTACTTTTTGCTCCATAGAATTTAGGAAATTGGGAATGTAACAACTTGGTGTCCAGGAAATTGGGATTAAACAAAACAAGACAAAGAAAGAAAGATGCAAAACCAACCAAACAAAAAGCATCACACATTTAAGGCTGCAGACGAGAGCATTGACACTCCTAATAGGACGTTTGTGCAGAAATGGGCAACCCTTTGTGAAACCATGACACCGCCACAGCTGAGGACACATGAGGCAGGGCTGCTAGCCTGAGTCCAGATGCTCCAGCAAAGCTTCTTTAGAAACCCACAGAACTGGTAGGGCTCTTGAGTACGCATGATCCAGCCAGTGGTCTCAAAACCTAGGCAGAGCTGGTTTCCTGATTGACAGTGGCTCCTGCGCCAATCAAAACTCTTCCCAAGACTCCACTCCCTTAATCCTTCCTGGTGTCTACCTGCAAGAGTCATACGCCTGCTCAGTTGTGGCTTCCTGAGTCAGAGCTGGATGCTTTATCTAAGCTAAGCCAATCAGCTTTCTTGTCCCACATTAAGTATTACATAGTTGCATCTCTGGTAGTTGTCCTTGGACCTTGCCATCCCTTTATATGGGAGGGATAAGAGCTCAAGTCTGGGGTCTGGGGGTACAGCAGAGATATTCTTATATTTTTGGTTGTGAGCCTAGCCTTTAACGGCTGAGCCATCTCTCCAGTCCCAGCAGAGATATTCTTTAGGAGAAAAGGTTTGTGTGTGGGGTGGTGGTAGTGGTGGTGGTGGTGGTTCAGTCTGTACCTTCTGCAGATAAAACCCTTCTAGTTTCAGCTAGCCATTGTGGCTCATGTGGAATTGGTGCCTCTGAGGTACGCAAGCTGACTTAGACTATGTGAGAGATAGTGTTATGTAGTGCAGGGGCCCAGCCTTTTAAAACATCTCCATTGAGTGCCTCTCTGAGCAACTTCCTTTCTGTTCTCTTGATTATCTTAGTTTGTTTAGCACCTTAGCACTGGCAATTCCTTTTTTTTTTTTTTTTTTTCAACAAAGGGAAGTTAGAACTTAGGTCTTAGCAATCAACATTGTTGGGCTAGAATTTAATCATATTAATTTTGCATTTAATTTGAGCATACTTCCTAACGGTGAGTGAATCTGACTTGTCACCCAGAGAAACCATGAACGTTATTAAAATGTTGTTTATAGCCAGCCACCAGATGATTTGACTCATGGTAGTGGGCAAGGGGAACAGAACCCACAGCAGCTAATTCAATAGACAGGCATTAATGTAGAGATCCATTTAGGAAGATGCTGCAAGAGTGCTAAGGATGAGCAGAGGAGAGCAAGGCGACTTAGAGCCAGCGCTGATGGGAGTTGATCTGCTGCTAAGATGGGGAGAAAGAGAAAGGATGGCGAGGGAGCAGAGTGGAAGAGAGAGAGAGAGAGAAGGGGAGGCAGAGACAGAGAAACAGCAACAATACAAATACATGTCCAAGAACCAGGGCTACCTGGCAGGAGAGGGAGCCATGGCAGAGAGCAGGAACCCCAAAACCATACCATAGAAAATATGAGCCTAGAGAGGCATGTTCATAAGTGCTTCAGTTTCTCTCTTTCTCTCATTGCCCGGCCCCTCACTGGGCATCCCTGACACTCCTTTCCAGAGTCTAAGGAGCATGGGCAGTATCTTTTGCAGAGAGGCCAGTGTTCTTAGTTACAGAGGTCAGGGCAAGGGAAGGCAGTGAGTCTAAGGGCAGGTGGGCAAAGTGGCCAGTATATGGTCCGGTGACACAGGAAAGCCAAGGCTGGCAGCAGAACCACTCTGCTATCTTGGCTCAGAATAAAGCACGGGAATGGCACGCAGCATTTCTCAAAGGTACCTGATAACCCTGGATGGTGGGATGCCCTCATTCTTTCCACAGAAAGCTATTCTTCCGATAGCAAACAGGACTTGTTTTAGTAGCAAATGGATCACTTTTCTGAAATATCCAGGGTTAAAAAGCTTCGGGCAACGATGGATGAAGATGGTTGACTCTGTCAGCAGGTAGCTGTCTCTCTGTCCATCTCTCACCTCTGCTCTCCTGAATCTGACATTATTCTCAAGGAGATGCTTTACAGGGAAAGGCATTGAAGCTGGTGGTGGCTCAAGGCTCATATTTATTGGCTGGGTAACCCCAGGAAAACCCAGTATCACTTTCTCAGGAGCTCCAAATGAAGTCCAAGGCTGACTTTCATTATCCTGGCTTGGTTTAACTATCTATTGCTAAGGACCACTGAAGTAAAGTAGAATCTTCTCCTTGCTCAGAGCTGTTTGCAGGTGCACTTTGATGGAGCCAGGCCGTGAACTAGGGTACATGAGTGAGTCTAATTTGAATGGAAAGGCAGTTTGTCCAAAGAAAAATAAAGCTCTTTTCTCAAAAGAGCAGCCGACAGGCAGGTGAAATACTAGGTGCGTTTTCTAACCTGTCTGTCACCAGATACCTTTATTACAACCTTCTTCCCGTTTCCCTGTGGTCATAACCACCCACACTGAGTCCCGTGGTCCATATATTGTCGTATTTATCCATACATTCAGCAAAGTCCAGCTTTCTGATGTCAACCTAACGAGCAGCTGGGAAATGTTTGTGGAGTGGAATTAGATGTGAACAGTCACACTAGACATTTATTTCAAGGGTCCACCTGGCATTTCCCATGATTGAGACTGCCACTATATCTCTATTTCCCTATGGAAGATGATGGGTAGAGGAGGCTGGTAGCTCTGCTCCGAATGCAGCCTGCCCAAACTCCCATATATTTCCCCTGCTGCCCGATCTCATGGGGACCCTAGCCAAACCAGCTGAGAGCTCATATCCATCTGCTACAAATGAGAAAGCTGGCATTTTCCTTCAGTTGGCCCGAGGCACAGTCTTACCAATTTGAATTGCACATCAGCGGTATTTCTTCCGTTAGATGTTTGAGGATAATCTGACTCTTCAGATATTTCTCATCCTTTGGGTTTACAAGAGAAAACACATCTGAAAGGCCTGTGTTGGAATTTGAGACCCTTCTAGAAAGTACCTTTAACGTCATACTGCCAAACCCAGGTTTTTCAATTACTCCACACAAATTAACTTCAGACTCTGTCTCTGCACAGGGCCGTCACAGCAGCCTGGACTGCTTTAGTCACTGGCTTCTAAACTAGCCTCCTACCAAGCAGGACCATTATGGAGCCTGTTTATAACAGTGCCATTAAAAATGAGGAGCTGTCAAGAATCCCTTATAACGATGTTGGAAACTGTGTCCGCAAAGATTTTTTAATGACTGGATGGTTTTTAAAAAGGCAATGGAACACTTTTAATGAACTATAATGTAATAAATCAATCACACTCCCCTGCCTTGACTGCACCATCTTCATATTTATTGCAGCTTATAGAAAGCCACGGCTAATCCTTTCCACCCCCACCCCCACATCCCTGCAGAGTTCAAGGAGATATTGAGGTACAACAAATTCATATTTCAAGAGACATGTATTTGCTCTCTATGTTATTTACCAGACTTAGTCTTCAAAGTATCTATGGAACACAGACTCTATTTTATTTCTGGTTTGTTCTTTCAAGAGGCCCCTATTAGGATTTTCTGGTCACAGGCAAGAAAGCCTAAGTCTACCAAGCAAAGAAAGGAAAATTTACCTGCAGGATCTCAGAAACCCATAGAATTGAGGAATGCTTTGAACTTTGCCAGGGACAGGCAGGAACCAGGAAGGCTGTGGGAGCAAGAAAATAGGAAGGTAACAAGTGTTCTATAGCAGGGCAGTGAACAGGATGCTGCTCTCACCTCCTTGGTCCTGATTCATTCAATATATATATATTTCTCCTTCAAGGCAGACAGACAGCCTGCTTGCTCCAGCCCAAGTCATGTGCTTGCTCCCTGACCACATGGTATGAGAAAGGGAGGAGGGAGAGAGACAGGATCTCTGCTTCTCATGTTGGGAAAGGGGCGTGCAATTTGCTATCCAATATAGATGGCACATAATGGGAGAGGTAATTTCCCAAAAGGAAGTCACTGAGCTGTTCAAAAGTGATCTTAATTAAGGGACTGTCAGCTGCTGTAATAGATAATATGCCCAGTTCTCCTTATTGGCTTAACATGGGGAACATTTGCCTCTCACTTACATAATCGTCCTCTTCGGTTGATCCTAATTAGGAAGCTTGCTTAAAGGACTCTGGAATTCAAATTCTTTCCATTATAGGTCTGTGTGTTGATGAAGATTTCCCCAAACCCATTCTGTGTGTCTCTCATATCCCAAAGAGGCGTGTAACTTTTCCCTTGGCCTTTTTAGAGCGATGTTATTTCTGCTCTCATTCCAATTGGCTGGAACTCAGTC
This sequence comes from Arvicanthis niloticus, assembly GCF_011762505.2. Classification (NCBI taxonomy): domain Eukaryota; kingdom Metazoa; phylum Chordata; class Mammalia; order Rodentia; family Muridae; genus Arvicanthis; species Arvicanthis niloticus. Next base: position 17,883,451 of record NC_047675.1, on the reverse strand, counting down.
ACGTGGCACCAGAGACTTGCAAAGGAGATTGGGAACTAGAACCTCAGCCAGGCTGGTTGTTTCTCCCCAACACTGTGAGCCAGGGAAGGAAGCGTGAACCTTTGGAGATCAGACTAGCCTTCACTGCAACAGAAGGAAAGCTAGCAGCTGACCTCTCCAACGGGTAAAACTCTGCTGTGGGGTTTTTAAGGGGCGCATCACTTTTTTGGTGACAAAGACATTTTAGCAAAAGAATTTTCTAATATATCACTCCTCAACAATTGATTTCTGACCTGAAGTTACCAGCGAGGCTGAAAAGGCACAGTTAGCCCAAATTTGCACCTGGAAAATCTGTAGATTAGTAGAGGGCAGAGGCTGCCCATCAGGTCATTGGATGTCCAAGAAAATGTATTTTACATGACACAACAAAGCAAGAAGTTCACAGTGGTGCCCAAGCAGACCCCCACTCAGTTGCAAAGCCTGCCTCCATTTGAAATACTTAAAACCTACTCTGACTCCCCTCTCTGTGCAGCACCCCTTTTGACTCAGCTCCCCATTTCAGCTGTCAGACTTGTCTCTCAACTTCATGCAGCCCTCTCAGAGATGAAAGTTAGGGGTGTTAGCAACACCCCTAAGCATTTAAAAGCAAAGATCTTAGTTGGTATGCAAACATAGTTTCATTTTTCACAAAAGAGCATCTCACAGAAAGCAAAATAAATGCATATTTCAAAATGTCACTTAAGAAATGGAGAACAAAGCAAAACAATAAAAGCAATGCACACCTGCCAGGATAATGCCAAGTTGCCTAAAGAGTGAGTTTTTTCCCCAAGGCCATCAAGGGAAGTGAAACAGAATGACCCCTGACCAAGAACATTGTGACATTTTAAAAACTGGATGGTGTGTGAGTGTGTGTGTGTTCTTACACAGGGTTACATATCACACACACACACACACACACAATTTAAATCTATAATTCTAAACAGTGCATATTGTTTGAGGATATTCTGGCCAAGATGTGATACCAGAAACAGCAAATACAAGTTGATTGCTTCAATTTCTTGCTTCACTGCCATGAATCTTTAGCATTACATCCACATTAAGCACATTAAAGAAATCTAATAAGCTTGAGCCATAATTCTGTTGGCTGTCTCTTCATTCCAGGGAAGGGTGGAAGAAGGTCCTTGAATTTGCTGGGAACCAGGAAAGCTGATACACCTGACTTTGGGTGGGGTTGGCTCAAGTTTTAGCTTCGCCTGTTCTGCAGACATAGGTGTTTTGCTTTTTGAGGACTCAGTTTCCCCTACTGTAAAAATGAGAAGGTTAGATGACGTGACGTTGGCAGCTCCTTCCAGCTTTGAAATCGTTCTCTGATTCTGATTTCACAGTAAACTGGAAAAGTGAGTGTGTTTTCCCACCTCCTGATTTGGGTTACAATCTTCCACATTCCACAAGAAAGAGAATCTTAACTCTCTTTCTCCTCATTTCCCGTTGCTTCTGGTTGCCATATCATCTCAGTAGGTTGTAGACCTTCACTGACACCACTACAGGCACAGGTTCCTGTTAGGTTGGCTTGGTCCTGCCTGCACAAGGGAGCCAGAATCCCTGGTCTCTCGCAGAGAGCAGTGGAGGATGGCTAAGTCCATAGAGTTTCAGCATGCAGGGATCTCTTTTATATTCATAATTTCAGCAAGAAAGTAAAAGTGTCTCTTCCACCAACACCACCACTACCACCACATGTCCTAAAAAGAACACCATTCAGCCTTCTGGGAAAAGTCATTTCAGCATGACCTGCATGATGTTTGCCTTCGTAGATCCCATCCCCAACCCTAACAAATCCGATCCATGGACAGCACAAACCAGAAGTGTGGAGGAGTGTATCCAAACTCCATTGCCTGAAAAGAAACAGGAAGGCACTTCATCCTTTCTTCTTCACACAGTTTTAAGTCCCCTGGAGAGGGCCTGCATGGTCTAGGAAACAGCTGTTTCTTTCAAGGTCATGGCAAGCCCAGTAGAGGGTTCTTTTTGTTGTTGTTGTTTCCTTATTTTTGTCCTCATTCCTGATACTCAGTGTTGCATACCCCAGGCAAACTCCAATCTTTGAGCTGTGCTATTTCCTAAAGGACAGTGATATGCCAACACCACTCAATGTAGTTCCTGGCCTTTAGTGAGTATAGCTCTTTGAGACAGTGTCTTGCTGTATGCTCCTTCTGGCCTAGAACTCACAATCCTCCTGTGTTAGCCCCCCAAGTGCTGGTATTACATTTTTGTGCCACCTCAGCTCTCTGAGAGAGTCTTTTAGATACCTCATCCAAAGTAAACCATTGAATCTGAGTGAGCCTTGTGGTAGCTGCTTCTATGCCAACCCATTCTCCAGTTCTTCAATGGCTTGTGTAGAAAGTTCCTGTTTGAAGAATCTCTTTCTTAACTTAATCCCCACTGCTTTTAATAAAGCCCCTCCCCCCATCAAACAGATACCAGTTCTCCCACAAAGCCAGTATTGGAATTCATGAGCTCTGAGCAATCATTCCGTTTCATTTCCACGGTGTTTATTTTGTGTCCCGCTTCCCTTTGCGGTGACACTCATTTTCCAGTAACAAGAGTAGTATACATCTTTTCTTTAAATAAATTTAACTATAAAAATAAGTCAATTAAAATTTAATGAGGACCTTACATAACTACAGAACACTTAATTAACCTTGGTGTGATACTGTTAACAGGAGTTTAGAGTGGATTTATGTGAGGTTCTAACACAGGATAGATAATGGATTCATGCAAAGTCTCTGTACTATATTGGGAACTCTTCTGAAAGTTTAAGATTATCTCAAATAAAACATTTTTTAAAACCACATGGTGGGGCCTGCTTTTATTCCCATCACTTGGGTGACAGAGGGGAAGTCAGCCCCCTCTATATAGTAAGCTATAGTATACTAGTATATAGTAAGTTATAGTGTACTATAGTATATATAGTGAGAAACTGTTTCAACCACAGCAATAACAGCAACAACAAATAAAGGAATAAACAAGCAAAACCGAAAACATAGTGACAGGGCTGGTGAGATGGCTCAGCAGGTAAAGGTATCAATCAGCCCCAAAGCCTGACAGCCTAAATTTACTCCACACAGTTCACATGGGAGGAGAGAACCAACCCCTCAAGTTCTTCTCTTATAGCCACGTGTGTTGTGGTACACGTGCACACACAAATACATTTAACAAAATCACAGTGAGCCATATTGGACCTAGTATTTCCAATGAAAGCTATTTTAGGTTTTTTAATTAGTGAAGAGCCAGGCACAATGGCATGGACCTGCAATCCCAGCACTCCGGAGGTTGAGGCAGGATTGTAAGCCTGGGGCCAGCCTGGTCTACCTACTGAGACCCTTTTCCAGAAGTTAAACGATAGCAACAATAATAGGCAAGCAACACAGGGGTGTGATCAGAACACTGTAGAAATGTACACACTGGATGTCATGTGGGGCAGAGATTTGGCCCATGCCAGAATGGTGAACTGTCATCCATTGAAATCTGGGAATCTGCCTTAGAGCAAAGGCTGTTCTTGGTGCTAGAAGGTAAAAAGGGGCCTCCATCTCAACTTTAAAACCTTCTTTGCTCTTCGCCAACCTGTCCCTGACTTCCCCACATGTTCACTCTCCTCCTCGGGGCTTAGTTTTGTCACAGATCTTTGCCAATGTGTTTTACATAGTAAAGAGAGAGAATGCCATTTGTTGCTGTTCAAAACTGTGGGTCCTGCAAGAAACAAACAATGTGAGTGCCCAAGCACAACCCGCCATCATCCCCGTTGCACTTCCTCCATGAAAGTTTCTCTGAGGCTGCTCTGGTCGCTGGTGTGTCACTTCAATCTTGCCATGTATCAGTTCACAGTCCATCCCGAACTTCCATTCCATCTCCATATATCCAGGGTTTACTGCAAAGGGAAGCCACTTATGCCTCCAGTGCTCCCATGGTGGTCTAAGATGTTAACTGGTAGTCCCAGGCTCCTTCTATAACCTGGAACGGCATCTTCAGAATCCCCTCCTTGGCAGCTTGCTTTCCCTGGTCTCATCCTATCCATACCTTTATGTCATTTCCAGAGTCTTTCCTCCCTTTCTTTGTGGCTCCCACCTTCCCTTATCCCACCATTTCTTCGTTTTCTTCATCTTCCATTCTTCCTTCATTCCAGATTTCTATCCCATGCTTGCTTCTCTCATGTTCACTGGGATTTTTTTCTCCCTGATTACCTACTGTCCTTAAAACCTACTGTTTAAAAGTTGTGTTCAGTAATTCATGGAGAGAGGAATCTCCAGGCCTAGGAAATCCCATCACAGAGAACTCTTTCTAACACCTCTTTTCCTGGCACTCACACCTTCTACAGGTAGACTACCTCTTCGTGATTTTGGTTTTGTTTATGGGACAAAGAGCCTAGGAATAAAGGACCCTTTCCCTCCCATCCTTTAAAGGCAACACCCCACAGCAGCCCCAGGACTGTTCATAGAGAGAGGGCCTAGGTAGTCTCAAGATTCAGGGTGGGCTTCAGCAGATTCTAGGCCCAGTGGACTAGCAGAGAGTCAGTGGATCTATAGCATTTGACCCCTACCGAGACTCTGGGTCCTAAGGGGACTAATCATTGGTGCTTCGCAAGAGTCAGATGCATTCATGAGAGCCCCTGGATACAGAACGCCCAGCGCATGGTCCCTAACTCCTTCTTTTAAAAAGAAAGGAAGAAATGCCGAGGGGTGAAGGAAAAGGAGAGGGGAAAGGGGGACCTCTAGAGAGGAGGGAAGAAAAGAGAGACAGGAAGGAGGACAGCAAACTCAGGAATGGCTTTAGTCATTGCGCCATCTATGAGGGGTGAATCTAGCCCTGTCTTGTGACCTTATAGAAGTCTTTCCATTACTTTTAAACTTCTAAGAAACAGAGTTCACATCAAAGTCTATTCTACACCCAAGATGAAATAGCGCTGGCTGCATTTGCTGAGGCCTCTGTGGGAGTTAGGATAACAACTCAGAGCTCCAGGATGTGAAAGGCTCAGGCTTTTTTTGCCCTCACAGCAATGGCCATCCTTGCCCACCTTCACATAGCCAAGAGTCTGGAAAGAATGGAGCTATTGTTTTTCTGTATCTTCTTTCAGTGAAGCCCCGCCCCACCTCTTCCCGGAAGCCATGTTGGGATATTTAGTTCTCATCATTTCTTCTTCTGAGAAAGGGATCAAACCCTGACCTCTGCATACATCACCTGCTTCCCTGACAGGAATATTGCTTCTGTCAGCATGGCCTCCAAACCGGGCATGTCTTTCAGAGATGTATATCATCAGTGCTCAGTAATGACTGTTTATTGTTAGGAAGGACTGTTGAGGGGAAGGAAGGTAGAAAGCAGAGAACGGACGGTGGGCAGAAGGTAATGGATCTATTGGCTAGTTTCACGTCAGTTTGATACTGGGTAAAAGTCATTTTGGTAGTGGGAACCTCAGTTGAGTTGACAGCAAGGACGGAAGAGGGGCTGCTTGAGTTTTCCTACTAGTCCATAGGCTTCCCCTGTGTAGTGTGTCTCCAGCATTTCTTAGTAGGATACTGGACAGATGCTCATGCTAGAAGGCTTGACCCCTACGTTTGGGTTTTGATTCCTTGAAGAAGGAAATGAAAAAAAAACTCAGTATAGAAAGGGCTTAGAAAAGGCAGATCAACTTCCCTGGACGTATAGGTGTGATAGATGTGTGTTACCAACCCATCACATGCAAAATACAGAAGCCAGGGTGTTGAGCAGCTGTGCCCTTAAGGGAGGTGGAGAGAGGATCTTCCCTCTTTGGTTTCTCTGGGTGAGAGATTCTATTCACCAGGATGGTTCATTATGAGCAGGCCCATTCTGTTTGCTGAGGAGCAGGCTGAATCCCCCTCAGGGTGTTGCAAGGGCTGGGCCCGGATGCAGGCCATACAGCCTGCGGCTCTGCCCGGTTCTTGCACATCTCTCAAGGCGTTCAACCTCTCCCTGGACTCCAGATCACTGTCTTCATTTTTAAAAGAAAGGAGAAAATTTGGTTTCAGTCCTGAATGCACTGGGTAAGAAACCCAGAGGTCACTTTCTCTTTCTTTGGAGCACTCTCTCACTCTCTTAACTAAAAAGAAAGGCTATATTTTTCCATGGATTAAGTCCAACACAGAGACCACTGCCAGTGTGGAAACAATGGAATTTATCTCCACTGATATAGCTTGACACAGGGACAAGTGCCTGAATTGTTACCATAGCAATAAATGTGTCGGACTTATGCATGCGTTTTCTGCTATAGGATTTTGATTAATGGCATTGACTAAATGGTGTGAAGGGGAGAGGCGAGCAGAAGGCTGGAGGAGAGAGAGCTGGCTGCCCAGGGCTTGCTGTAGCCCACGATGGAGGGTGTCAAGTGGACTTGGCTGGAAACCAGTTAAGCCCAGCTAGAATCTCTTTCACGCAGCAGCACCTGCATGGTAGCAGCAGGGCCTTCAGTGCCTTGAGATGGCTTAGGGTGTAAGATCCTGAGGCCAGAGTGCGACTGGAGTCACACCCAGCAAAAGCTCACATTTATCTGGTTCTTTCTAAGCACAAATACTGATCTAAGGATTTTATGTGCCTGAATTTATCTAACGCTTACACAGACGCTATGCACTGGCTATCACTACTCTTCTGATAAAGAGACTGAGGCACAAAGAAAGTAATTAATTGGCAGAATATCCTAGTGGGTGATAGAAGGAGCATTCAAACCCAGGCTTTTTGGTTCTAGACCCTATAGATACCTGCTTGTGCTGGCTAGTTTATGTAAATTTGACCTAAACTAGCTTCATCAGACAGGAGGGAACCTCAGCTGAGAAAACACCCTCATAAGATATGGCTGTAGAGTATTTTCTTAGTGACTGATGGGGATGCAGGCAACCCACTATGCTGCTGCTATCCCTGGGATGCTGGACCCGAGTCCTATAATAAAGCAGGCTGAGCAAGCCACGGTGAGCAAGCCAAAAAGCAGCACCCCCTTCATGGCCTCTGCATCAGTTCCTGCCTCCAGGTTCCTGCCCTGCTTGAGTTCCTATCCTGGCTTCCTTCAGTGATAGATTCCATGTAGAAGTATAAGCCAAATGAATCCTTTCCTCTCCAACTTGCTTTGGCCATGGCATTTGGTTCAGCAATAGTAACTCTAGTTAAGACTCCATTGCTCTGTGACCAAGCCCTGGCCTTCTAACCTTGCCTATCAAGGCTGCAGTGCTGGAGGTGCTGCAGGTAGGAGAGAGGAGAGAGTAGTGAAAAACAGTGGAAGATCTCTGAGATCTCTGCCAGGAGGGGTACAAACCTGGCAGTGTCTGCTATCCCTTTGCGTGGGACCTGGAGGCAGAGAGGAAGGACTGTTGGGAGTTGGGCCTGGGAGCTAGAAAGACCTGACTTGAGGCTCAAAGGTTTCGATATGACCTTAGGCTGCTCACTTAAGCTGTCTAGAGCCCCAGTTCCTCATCTGTGAAGGGCACATAGCACCAGAACCCCTTCACCTGAGGTCCAAGATGTTGAGTACACAGTCTACGGTAAACATGGACAAGCAGACATGGAGTCCCCAAATGAAGATTGGTTTGGTTTCCTCCCTGCCTCTCCATCGAAGTGCTGAGCATGGGATCCAGGGATCTGTACATACAAGCCAAGAGCTCTACTGCTCACCCGCACCCCAGCCCAAGCTAATTTTTCAAAACACTCGCTTTTGTTTGCTTGGTTGTTCAGCAATCCCTTCCAGTTTGTACACTTGGGCTGTGTGAGGAATCTTTTCTTTCACTCTACCACTCTGCTCCCCTGCTAATTCTTACATGATGGCTGCTCCCCCGAGTACCCCGTCTTCATTTTTTATCTTCTTCAGTTATTCAGTATTTCTCTTCACTGTGTGTTCTATTGCTCACTCCCCTGAAAAGGCACCTAATTTTAGTTATTTATTTATTTTTTATGACTAGCCTGATTTCACAGCTTCTACATTGTTCTTATTTTTGAGATGACCACCCAGATTTTTTTTTAACTGGTACTTTCTTTCCATTTTTCAGCATGAGAAAAGTCTGGTTTTCCAATGTGTTCCTGTCTTCTGGGTGCTGGGATCACTGGTCTGAATCTGCTTGGTCCGTCAGTCAGTCAGTCAGTCAGTCAGTCAGCGGTCAGTCACTATTCTTCATCATGTACTAAGTGTCTGTTGCTATCACTGATGGTTCCAGATGGTCATGAGAGGGTTAAAGGAAAACAGAGCTTAGTGACAGAGGATTTTCAACAAGTGGTCACATTGACCTTTTTGCCAAGGCAATGTTTGAGCAGGTACCTGAAGAAGGCAAGAGTGGGAAACAGAGTGGTGGTCAGGGGTAGGGAGGGATAGGCAGGAGAGTCTTCTCAGCATAGAACAGACAGTCCAAGAGTCCTGCTCCATCTGCAGTAGCAAACTTGTCTACTGTGGAACCCTAGGGAAATGGCTGTCATCTGGAAACATCTTTCATCCCCAGAACCTGATTTTGTTAGAATTTGATCTAATTCCTAGAAAGAAAGTGATTTCCTGGGAAGGGGGAGAGAGGGCATTTGGGTGATCCATGGTAGGCTCCTGTTTTGCACTGTAACAGAAATCCTGTGAATTTAGGCATGTTGAGGGTCCTGGTGTGTTTTTGAGTTTAGGCATGTGGAGGTCCTGGTGTGGTTTTGGGATGCTGCAGTATGGTGGTGGTGTGTTTAAGCAGTCCAACCGTAACTGGGTTCAGGAAGCCAGGCATGGTGAACACAAAGCGTCGGAGACTGGTCTGTGGCTTTTGGTAGCTCTCTCATCATGGTGCTCTGTCCTGAGCAGCCTAGACAGGACCCCAGTATCCTCTGTGCTTCCAGACAGTCAAACCCAACACTGCCTGTGATAATTCCTTAGAATGTGCATATAAGTTGATATTTGATATCAGATTGAACTGCTGGAGATCACTGATAGGCAAGCTTTTAACCTAGAAATGGCAGTTTGACCCAGTTGAGAGCAGTACTTTGGATTAATTGAAACCCCGTGCAGTACACCTTTGCTGGGAAGTCTTCTGCTGAGGAAAGGTTTTTGGTTTTTGTTTGGTTTTGTTTTCGTTTTCGTTTGTGGTTGTCTATAAGCATATAAACCCTAGCACACCCTCAGCTTTTTGTGTATTAGATTTCTTAAAGTGAAACCCACTTGTGCTCATCAGTGGGTATATTCACCAGCTCTTGTCTAATGTATTTTCAGCTGCAGGGACCATGAGGCAGCCGAATGTAGGCAGATGGATCCCACTAGACACAGCATCCTCTCTACTCTGCAGAGCACCTGCTCTAGTCACTGTTCCCTCTCCTCCCCAGAAGGCTTATCCTTCCCCAAACTGTTTTTGATTCATAGCTTGGTTATGTATATAACCAAAGGGGTAATGTATATATCCCCCAACCCCTGACATCAGATTTGGTCATGTGACATGCTTAACTTAACCCAGTGCAATGTGATCTTTGAAACCCATAGGCAGATGTTTGAAAAGTCCCCAATGTTCTTTCTTGTGTGTGGATCCCAACCTTGAGTTCTTAATTCTGTGTGTTTAACAAAGAATGCCCATTTAAGCCAAGAATTTAGAAAAGACCCAATGTTGGGGAGAGAGACCATTGCTTTACAAAAGAACCATTGCTTTAAGGGAGAGCAAATGGTACAGCATTAGTAATAGGATAACTATGAGTACCATGTGGGTGGGGAGTATCCATCCATAGGTTGCCCGTGTTCCAGTGGATGGCTCTGCATATGTGCATGGACACCATTAATTGTACTCAGTGGGTTATTATTGAAAAACATCCTATGAATCTGAGAGGGGTTATATTGATGGGCTCTGAAGAAGGTTGGAATGGAAGAGTGGGGTGTATGTCATTAAAATATATTTTATATATGTTATTAAAAAGTCACTGCTCACTAATAGGGCTGTGTTTCCTATGAGACCTATACCTGGGATGTGAGGAGCCAAAGTCTAACATCTCAGCTTTGCTATTGAGCCACACAACACAGGTGAGAAACACACTTTCAGAAACACAAGTCTTTGGACTATCTGCTACTGTAGCTTTATCCAGCCAAAGCTGACTGCTGTGTCTTTGTCAGCATGAGAGACCATGTTGGGAAATAGCTTTCTCAGAGACCTTCCTGGGTGAACTCGACATCATGGGCATTTTGGTTAAAATGATGTGATAGGGCCCACCTTCTAGAAATAACATGACCGTCAGGATAACATGCCACAACTATAGACGCTTTGTGGGAAAAAAAAAAAACAAAAACAAAACCAAAAACAAACAAAAAACAACCCATAAACAAAACCAGAGACATTTAGTGTTTAAAAAAGCTGAAGAACATTTGACTAGATAAGGTGAGCAGGTTTTCTATCACCAAAGCTCCCAGAGCCTCCCATACACCGAGCTGTGCTGAATACAAGAAGAGTGAGTCCATTTTCCTGAGAACTCCTTTTTCTCTCCTGTGGTGCTATGTGAGTCTCCAGCATGCCAGGCAAGTGTTCTATCACCAAGCTACTTCTTGGGCCCCCAAACAAAGCAAAGCAGAGTTTAAGGGCGTTCTGTGGGCATTTTGTTTGGAGGAAACAGAGGAGGTTGCCTCTGGGTTACCATAATTTTCTTGTTTCTCCTGTATTCCCACCTTTCCCGACCATCTCCAGCCCAGCGTTTGTCTGCCTTCCTCTTCGATGTTCTGCTTGCCCTTCTACCTCCACCTTCCTCTCCTCTCCCTCCTAACCCTACCCTGCCTTCCTGTTCTGACCTTCCCTTCTCTTCGTCCCCTCCTCTCCTGCCATTCCTCCCTTCTTCCCCTCTAGGCTCCTGCTCAGTCTCTCGGCTCCTCCTCTTGTCCTGTTTTGTTTTGTTTTGTTTTTAAAGAAACCAGTCCATTTTCTTAGACCATGTGACCCAGGGGATCATCCTACTTGGTTGTCAAGAACTGTCCCAGAATGGGGAAGTAATAGTGCTGCCGGCCCCTCCCAGGTGAGGTGTATATTTTAAAGGGATGGGCTTTAACATGGCATCAGCCTCCTTAAGGAGAGATCCTTTGTTCTAGACTCAGACAAAGCAACACAGTCGGCCTTAAAAGGGGGAAAAAAGCTGTTTCATTTTATATTGGAAAAATACAATGTGACATCTGGAGAATAAATTGTTCAGTCAGCCAGAAATACGCCTTGTAAAAATTGCTTAGGTTTCTGTAACAAGATTATTTACTGAGAGTGTTCACCTATAATACAGCACACTTTTGAAATGGACCTTTTATGAAACACATCAAGAACTGCAGAATGTATTCAGTGCGTTAATCTACAGCTCTGCTGCACACTTTACCACACTCAGAACAGATTTCAAATCTGAGACCATCTAATGAGATAGAAAAAAGTTATTCACGGTCTGTATCCATTCCAGTCATGTTCTATACTGAGCCCTTGGGATTTTTAACATAATGCAGTGGGTTTTTTTTTCAACACACACACACATTCATACACACACACACACACACACACACAGGCTCTCATGCTATGGCACACGTTTACAAACAAAATATATGACTGTTCAGATGTGTGTTTCATTTACAATTCACTAGGCCTCTATTTCAACAGCCTATGCAGAGGGCAGACACTAGCTATTTTAGATACCAGAACTTTATAAATATTTAAAGACTTTGATGTAATCCAAATGAGAGCTCTCTCAGGTGCTGTCAGTTACACGACTCCTCTTCTGATCACAGGGTGACAGTTTGGATAGCCATCTCCTGGCAGTTTGAGGGAGTGTCTTGGTTGGAAGCTGGCAGCTGGGACTGGGCCAGAGGTGGCTGAAGCAGGTGGATGATGGAGAAGTGGGTCAGATGGGGGAGGCAGGAAAACATGCCTCCTTTCCTGACCTTGACTTTTCTTCACTCTTCGAAGGCTAGAGATGGGCTCTAGCAGCTGGGCAGCTCAGGAATAGGTGACTGCACCCTGCTACCTCAGGAACAGATCATCTGGTTCAGTGAATGATTTGTTCTGCAAGAGTTAGAGGCCCTGAGGCGTGATCCTGCCACTCCTCCAATTGCTCAAATTTTATTCTAGCTCAACAATGTTTGTTGCTAGGAGAGCCACACACATGATAGAAGCCAGCGTGGAGTTTCACAGACAGGGATAAGACCTACCTTCAAAATTTCTTTCCAGCACCAAAGGTCAAATTGTTTTCTAGCCTCCATTTGCCCATTCTCTCAGGAGTACCAACCATCTTTGTTGTGCTTCACTTCATGCAGGGATGGCAGGGTTCCTCTCTCCGGTGTCAATGGCACCATGCTGGAAGTTGTCTGCTCTCTGAGGGTTTTTATTGATTGGGCTTTAGCAGTTTTCTGTTTTCTTCTTGGAAGTCTCGCTCTCTGGGTAGCTTCTGTGCTCCTTCGGAAAGCTCATCTTGACTTCCACTCCCTTCACTGTACCGCCATCTTCGCTCCTTGTGGTCCACCCTCGGGCGCTTGTGCTCTGTGAGGCCTTCTCTAAGCCTCTGGCTCACACTGCTGTTTCCTTCTTGAGCTACTCATGTAATTTATTGGGTTGTGTGATATAGCATCAAGGATTGTGACCTTGACTTGTTTCTTCCAATGTGGGCTCCCCACCCTCCCCACCCCCACTCACTGTATATTATTGAGTGGAGACATGGGGGATAAAAGGACCAGTGTGCTAAGCATAATCACACTAGGAGTCTACTCACCCCTCTACCACTTACTCAGATGATGGCAAGTGTCATTTTGAGCCTCTATTTCCCTACCTGACAAATGGGCCTGTTACTCATATTGCTTGTCTCCTAAGAGAGTTCTTCTTAGCATTAAAAGAAATCATCTCATAAACTGAAAGTTCTGGAATGTCTATAGAACATTAAAAAACACCATTTTTTTTCTGGTTTTATATTTATTCCATGTTCCCATGGTGGCTACGAAGGAGCTGAGTATATATCAGGCAGCCAACAAATACAGTTATTGAATATGGGGTATGTCATTCTTCTTACCTGGGGGTGTCCCTCTCAGGTCTCAGCTTGCAGAAGGACTCCCATACAAGGACAGAGCAGACCCCAGGAATGAAAAAGTTCTGCCTACTCTTTTCCTGAGGACTCAGGTGCAGGGGCTGCATTCCATTCCAATTTTCTAAAAGCTTAGTCTCAAGGATTTGATCTGGAAGATTCTCAGAGCACATTCTGGATGGTTGTGGAGGATTCTCAGAGCATATTCTGGATGGGGTGTTTTAGAAAAAAAAAACCATAAAATTACCTCAACCCCCATCCTGTACTTTCTTTTTTAAGGAAAAAAAAGAATGACAACTAGTTAGAAGCACCATTTGATATGCCAGAGGTTATGGCATTTCTTCCTGTAAGAGTCCCCCATCAGTGGAGAGGTGACAGCAAGGGGCCACTAAGACCTCAACGGGAGCCCGATTGGTTAGTAAATCAATTGGCCCACCTTCCCAGTTTTTATATTTCCCCATCAAAAATCTTTCTCTTGTATTCTAAAGAAGGTAATGATTTCCCCGGGGATGGAAGTGCCCTTTTCCCCTTTATTTCACTGTTGGCCAGAAAGAATTTAGTTAAAGGTCTTTATACTGGCTCTGAGGCTCAGGGCCACTCAGATGCTTGTTTTCAACCACCTTAGGCAGAGGCTGACCAGGAGGTAGTCAAGCATGCTGGTGCATGTCTGCAATGCCAGTGGCACTTGGGACATAGAGGCAAGAAGATCCTGAGTTTGTGGGCAGCCTGGGTTGCATACTAAGAACCTATCTTTAAAAAGGGAGGGAGAAAGGGAGAGAGAGAGAGAGAGAGAGAGAGAGAGAGAGAGAGAGAGAGAGAGAGCAGATGGGAAGCAAGCAACATGTGGATCCCTCCATTTTTTTTCCCCCCTGGAAGCTCAGAATCTCCGTCCCATTGAGTTCATTGACATATGGTATTGGCCAATCTGGAATGAAAAACAGCATCAAGATTGACAGTTTGTCCAGAAGACATTGTGGATTCTAAATCATGTTTGAGGTGATTCTGTCTCTTTTCCCTTGTTGAATGAAATGACACGGATCTAAATTCTACACTGTTTTGGGGGGGAAGCTTCAGTATCAGTGGTAAGGATTATACCCATGGGTTTTATTCGATTGCCTTAAAGGGCATATGGAGGCAGATAATGTCTCTTTAAATGCATTTGAAAGATATTCATGTGGTATAAAAATGGAAGGGAAATATTGGGGATGAGGGGTTTAGAGAGGGCTGGGGGTCTGGGAGGTGAAGGCAAAAATGGGGACTGTCACCAAAAGCTACCACATGGGAAAGTCATAAGGAAACTGTTGCTTTGGGTACTAGGTAGGTAGGTAGGTAGGTAGATAGATAGATAGATAGATACATACATACATACATACATAAATACATGATAGAAACATACATAGATAGATACATGATAGATAGATAGATACATACATACATACATACATACATAAATACATGATAGAAACATACATAGATAGATACATGATAGATAGATAGATAGATAGATAGATACATACATACATACATACATGATAGAAACATACATAGATAGATACATGATAGATAGATACATACATACATACATACATACATAAATACATGATAGAAACATACATAGATAGATACATGATAGATAGATAGATAGATAGATAGATACATACATACATACATACATGATAGAAACATACATAGATAGATACATGATAGATAGATAGATACATACATACATACATACATACATGATAGAAACATACATAGATAGATACATGATAGATAGATAGATAGATAGATAGATAGATAGATAGATAGTCAAAATCTAAAAGAGATATTCATTGATAAAAGCTTTGTGATTTAGTGCAGGAAGGAGTCCCTTTCTCAAGTGACACTGTTTGCAGAGGAAGATAGTGGCACAAATTCAGTGACAGCTGTGGACTGGCTGCTATGTTGCCACGTACACAAAAGTAAAGTTCATTGCAGGCCAAGAAAGAAGGGATCCATGTGGGACAAGGGATTAAGAAAGCTTCTGAAAGGAGGAAACCCATCTATCATGGGTTCTCTATTGTGATTACACTGAATCTTTAGCCATGATTTCAGTACTGGTTTGATCAAAACAGCATTGGTTTAGGCATCTGACCCATCTTATTAGAAAGAATGCCCCCAAAATGGAGGGCCTTCGGGCTATTCGGATATAAGAATATGGCATAATGATGATAGCACCTGATACTTTTATCCAGTCTTTTATCTTCTTGGTCTTCACACTCTTAGTGGTCACTGGCATGTTGGGTAGGCTCTAATACTGGTTTTTTTTTTTTATGTGGATTTTAAGTGACCGAAACTCAAGCAAGTTAAGGAAAAAAATGAGCTTACAAAAAGATGCAAAAATCTCATAGAACCCAGAGAGAGGAATCACTTGGGATGGTGCCAGGAGAGATTTCTTCATCCGTGCTGGTATGTCAACTAATGTTGTCATTGTGTGGGTAGTTTTTAATGCTACCATATTATTGTAATTACACAGGGGCAACTTCCCTGTCATAAATAGAAGACACTATATCTCAGCAGATGTCCTGGCCTCCTGGTTCTTATTATCTCCTTCCCCTCTTCCTTGATGTTCCCTAAGACTTAGGTATATGGGTTGTATTGTAGATGTGTCAATTGAGGCTGGACACTCCGTGGTCAGTACTTCGACCAGTTGTAGATTTCTGTAATGGTATCCATCTGCTGAAGAGAGAGAGAGAGAGAGAGAGAGAGAGAGAGAGAGAGAGAGAGAGAGAGAGAGAGAGAGAAGCTTCTTTGATACAGTGTGAGGGCTAGCTACATTTATCTGCAAATTTCCTTTTTCTGTTCTGTCAAAGAGAATCTGTTTATCTTAGGCCAAGTGACTACTTGGCCTTGTCAGGTTTTTCTGTGATATACAGATAGTTAAGAATATGCCTGGTAATGTGGCTCATTCCGTGTAGGCACAAAGTAAGTTCTTGAATCAGGAGCCTGGGAAGATCACACACACATACACTCATCCCATCTCTCAAAACAGGCAGGCAGGCAGACAGACAGACAGACAGACAGACAGACAGACAGACAGACAGACACTATTTCCCTTCTCAAACACCCATTCTATAGGTAATTTCAGAATGACTGTTTTAGGAAAAGCTAGGTCATAGAAACAAACAAACCAAAAATGAGAAAAGCATTACTGATCTGCACATGACCAACCACAGACAGCTTTATAAACCTGCATGAGTTCAAACTTTGGCCACACCAAGGTTTCTATATGTTTCTAGATACTTCTACTGTACACACAAGTCCATTTTGTCTGATATTCATTAGTTAATTTTTCCACCAGGCTTATTATTCTGCCTTAGAAACATGGATTGAATACATGGATGTTCCCAGAGGCTCTCTACCTGATACCCCAAAGTCTGACTGTAAACCTGACCTCTTCCTGTATCTGTATTCTCATCCATCCTCACTCCCTAACTGGTACTTTATGCCCCAAGCATTTAGAACAACTTCTGGTCCCTGAAACAGTACCTGGTGTTTGTGACTCTGTGCTGCAGAACATTCTGTTCTCCTGTTCTAAGGACAGTCCTGATCACCAGTCCACATTGTGGTCTGTTTACCTGTGAAAGCTTGGCCCATGTACAGCTCTGTACAGGAAGCATTCTTTGAAACTGACATGTCCTTACATGCACCCTGATACATGTGTGTACATTCACATCCCTGTAGAATGGTTCACAGAGGTGACCTAACTCAACACACACAAGCCGAACCTTGATACCTCTGTGTATTCATAGGACTCCTACGAACAGCTGGTTCTTTTTATTCATTTATAGATTACCCCCATTACTAGATCCTGTTAGGGTGACCTATATTTTACTTAATTTATCCCTCTGAAGCACATATATATCATTGCATTAAAAATGGCATAGCTTGGGGGTGAAGCACAAGAGCTGTGCTGTTGGATAGACTTCCCAGGCTTCAAACTCCTTTCCATTCTGGACTGACTGTGAGTCTGAGCGAGCCATCCACCCCTCTCTGAGTCTCAGTGTTCACACCTATCAAATGATGATCAGCTAGAGCTATGAGGAACTTTATATGGCCACATGTGTAACGTAGTACGTTTTAACAAATACTGGTCATCATTGTCGTTGAAGCCTTCTGATAATTTGTAAGACCACCCACCCTACTTCAACAAGCATAACTCTTTCATGCTCTTTACGAACCAAAATGTTGGTTAGGAAGAAGATGGTGGTTAATGAATTGAATTTTAGTTCCTCTTTTCTTTTCTCTTCTTTTTTTCTTTTTAGAAATGATTTTATTATACTTCCTTCTTCTGTGAAGTTGAGAATACTTGCGGAACCTTTCTGTCACACCTAGGAATCCTTCCAGACAGCCATAACACTGTCATGGGAAGGAATGTCCTCCCAGAGGACAGCATCCTCTGCTCACTGCTCAAGTAAGCTGTCCACTTACCCTGGAGACTCTTCATCTCAGTCTTATATTCTCAAGGTGCTCTTGGAGTTCTAGGGCACCAATACTCTTAAGCAGAACTCCAGAATGATTTCTAGTCTCAAACAGTAGAGTTTAGGGCCCCCCACCCCTCACACACACCCTCCTTTTTTTCTCCTCTATTCCTCCTGTGTTTCTTTTCTCCGCCCACACACCTGTTTGTGAAGCGCAAGACTTTTAGATTAGTAAGAGGATTTACTTATTTGGCTGAGTCTGCTGTGACAGCTCTCCTTTCCAGATCTTATCGGGGCTGTTTTCTAAGCATGCCCATCCCCTAAAAGACCAGAACCTAGAGCCTCCCAGACCACAGCTTCTATCCTGCTTCTTCTGTTCTTTCTCCTCTCTAGTCCCTCCACCACCCCCACTGTCTGTTTCTGTTGGAAGAGGGTGTTCCTCTTGGTCATATTTTGTCCTCGGCTCTAGGTGACAGATACACTCCAGTTTCATCAGCCCTGCCCCTGGGGCTGTGTTCCTCACGCATGAGCACTGCTCTGTGGGCAGGCACATGCCCAGAGGGGATTCTGGTCTCAGAACACAGTGCCTCTTCCTTCACTCTGTAGGATCTGGACAATGTTGTGTCACCCAGAAAGGCTTGCACCGCAGAGCCACTGCTTTTAGCCCCAACCAAGAGACTCCTGGCCCTTTCTTCTGAGATCATGACTGACAGTCTATAACAGTGCTGTTTCAAGGAAGAAATACTGAAAACCACAACCAGTAGAAAATAAAAAGAAGTGGCCTAATTGTCATGTCACTATCGACTGGCCTGAGAACACACTCAAACTCTGACATGATTCAAATGACTATTCAAAATCTGTGATTATTTCTTTAAATATTGGCATTAGGACTAAACTGAAGATATCTTCTGCCAAAAAAAAAAAAGAAAAGAAAAGAAAAAGAAAAAGAAAGAGAAAAAGAAAAAGAAAAAGAAAAAGAGAAGAAAAGAAAACAAATTCTAGGTGTGGGGCAAAAGGGACCTGATTGTGACATTCATTAGAATAATTAAAAATATATATACATTTCAATATGGAGGAATGAGATGGGATGTGTGTGTGATC